>NW_005871079.1:7882228-7908167 GCF_000147115.1 Myotis lucifugus
CCTATGAACAATACAAGAAATAGTTGGGAAACCAAAAAGAAAAATTTTCAAAGAATTTCAATAAGTCAATTAAAGAAAAGGGAGCCAACATGTCTAACAAATATTTGAAGAGGTGGCTGAAACCAATAATTAGATAAATGCAAACCAAAATAATGCGATAATATATACACTGAAGTATGTCAATAATTTGTAGGGTAAGTAACACAAAATGTTGGCCAGGATGTGGAGAAAATGTTTATAATGTTTTTGGGTGGAAGTGTAAATTGGTTAAGTGATTTAGGAAAGCAAGCTGGCTGTAGTTATATGTTCTCTGACCTAATCTACGTGTGTGTGTGTGTGTGTCTGTCTGTGTGTAAATGATAACTATGTAGTTCCCAAAAAGGCCAGGTATAAGTTTGTTTACTACAGCAACAATAGTATTTTGCTTCCAACTCAGTTTCTGCCAACACAGCATGTGGGTAGAAGCAGGGATGTATGTATCTCTACAGCAGTTTGAACCTACTAGATGTACAAACACTGTCATAAATAGACCTCAGGGGCACTGTATTGAGTATAAAGGAAAGGAATAGAACACAATTTATAGCAAAATACCATTAATATAGTTTAAAAATACATACAAAAAGAAAACATATAATTTTACATGGATGAACTCATAAGTAGACACATAGCAAAGATTTTTACAGAATGGAGAGGAAAGTGAAAGGTAATCATCATAAAAGGGAAAAATTCAATGAAGGGCTCTTCCATAGGCAAATGATGATAATATACCCTGAATTGTGGGGTATTCTTAATTAAATCCTCTAAACTTGACAGCACTAGAAGGATTTTAGTATCCTCTACCTGATCTGGTAGGTCAAACATGTGAGTAGGGCACATTTCTTTTTTATTTCTGACTTTTTTGGTATTAGCTCAGTTTGGGTCAAGTTTCTCTTCCTGTGATCTCATGCTGCCTGCCAGGGGTTCTTGGGCTACATGTTTCTCCTTTATATTCAGCAAAAAAAAACACCACACCACAGTATTTGGCACTCCTGAGCTATCAAAGAAAGTGCCGGTCTTCTACATAATTTCGTAGGTCATGTCTGAACCTTGGCTCTTCCGTAGAGCCTGGTGTCTAGCTTCTCACCCCAGGCAGACTGAATTGATTCTCTTCCAAGTCCCTTGTTTTGAAGGCCTAAATATGCTCCATTTCCCCTGGAATGGTCTGTTTCAGCTTTTCCTCACTGCTCCAACTCTGACATCACTCTTCCATTTCTCAAATGTGTGGATGTCATTTTGAGATTTCTGAAATTTTGGTAGTTTTGTTTATATAGTATTTCAGGCAGAATTTCTCTGTATGGGAAATTGTTATTTTTCTGTAGTAATACGAAACACCTTTTGATGGAAAGTTTACTCTGGACTCGATAGGCAGCTTACAATAAACTTTTCAGTTATGACCTGTTAAAGAATCGACAGCTACCTGCATACTTAAATAATTCCACAATATGGTGCAACAACTTGTGAAATATTTTTGTCAATTAAGACAAAATGTTAAAATTTAAAGAAATATGGTTTCTAATACCAATATACAGGATAATTGCAAAATAATTACTATTTAGGGTAAAGAATTTAACTTCCCAAGAAAATTGGCTCACAATAGAACACAGAAAGTCAAGAGTGTGTATAGGTGTGTGATCTCTCTGTGTTTAATAGGACTATTTACTTCTTTCAAGTGATTCCTGAGTCAAACATGTAAAAGCCACTGAAAGAACTTGTGTTACTAATATAGCCAAACATTTATTATCCAAAAATAAGCTTTATTTGGAAAAAATTATACCATATTCATGGTCTTCCTTCCCAAATGTTTTAAATGGCTTCTGAATGTGACTTGGCCAAGGCAAATATCAATTCTTGTCATCTAGGAGTGTAATAACTACTGTGTGTGTGTGTGTGATATGAGTCATCCTCTTCCTGCTGCCTACATCATTATATTTCATGAGGCAGAAACACTGAGACCCAGTGGCATTGAAAATGCATGTGTTTGCCCTGGCTGGTGTGGCTCAGTTGGCTGAGCATCATCCCATGCACCAAAAAGTCTCAGGTTCAATTCCTGATAAGAATACTTGCCCAGGTTATGGGTTTGGAGGCAACCAATTGATGTTTCTGTCTCAACATCAATGTTTCTCTCTTTCTCCCTCTCCCTTCCTCTCTCTAAAAAATATCAATAAAAACATATATTTTCTTTTAAGAAAAGAAAATATGAGTGTTCACATATGATTGTTGGAATCACCACTCAAAGTCAAACATAATGGGAAAAATAATCAATATCTTTATAGACAGGAAAGGACACTTAATTCTCAAGCCAGTACCCTAGAATGGTAGACTTTCAGACATAAGGATGAATCTAGCTCAAGACATTATTCATTGTCCTTATTCATTGCCTTATTATACTAAACAGTGATACTCATCACATGGTAGACTCTAGGTTATTTTATAAAGTTGATGGGGAAATATTCTTCTGATTTAAAACTATTCTGAACAATACAAAAACTCACATATATACACACAGTTATTTGGGGGGGGGAGTATTTAAGAATCTCAAGGAATATTTCTGATTTCTATATTTCACTAATTTTTAAAATAGTTGTTATGTCATTCACTCATAAATCCTAAAATATCTTGCTATTATACCCTCAACTGCATTTTAACATTTCTCCTTGCATTTGGTTTTCCTATTAGAGAGAATGTTAGTTTTTAGCAAAATTCAACAGAGCACTTGAAATTATTCAATGAGTAATGTGTATATTTTAGTGAAACTCATCATACTTCCAGAGAAAGTAGAAACAAAAAGATTCATCACAGCATCAGAAGAATTACAAAGAGAAGGGCTGAATTTGTCTAATGCTTAATAAACTTCTGAAATACTAAATAACAGTCAAGCAATCCAAAGAGTTAATGCAGTTTCCTAGGCCTTTAATTCACTCTCAAAAAAAAGAGCTTTATTCTGGGAAAAATCTGGCACAACTAATTTTATTTTCCATTTGTTCTTAATGTGTAGAATCAGTGAAAATGACAGTGAAAGAATGATTATTTGATATTTACTTACTTCTACAGTGTGACTGTCTAACCTTCACTAAAACAGCATTGATCCTCATGTCTACTATCAAGCAGACAAGAGCAAATGTAATGATAGAGAGACTCAAAGAGTCGATCTCAAAACAAAAGCATTTGGTTATTTCATATATGCTAAACAAATTGAAAGTGGAACATTGTTAGATTTTAGGAAGTACAATTCAGCACAATGGGAACAATAACCAGAAATGACTTATTCTGGATACTGAGCAGTCCCACAAAGCCCTTCCCAGAGCCCTGAGGGGATCTTTCTGAGTTCTTCACTGTGAGAACTTGGGGGGTGGGGGGGTGGTTCCCAGAGGTAACACTCTTGAAAGACTGGATCCACCAGGAATTTATCATCCTCACACTATTTCAAGCTGAGCCTCCAGCGATTCACCAAAATTATTATGTGTTTCTACTAGTTATGGCTCTAGTGGCCTCTGCTGCAGATAAGCAAATCTTAGTTTAAACTCTGTATTCATCATTCTCTCCATATTTCAGAGTGGTGGCTTGTTTTGTAACCTTAGTTCTCTGATTGAACTAAAAAAAATAAATAATTAATTTTCAATTTGTTTAGCTTTTTCTTATTGTAAGGATACGAATGATGATTTCAGCCCTGGCTGGTGTTGCTCAGTGGTTGGTCATCATCCCGTGCACTGAAAGGTTGCTGGTTCGGTTCTGGTCAGGGGGCACATGCCCTGTTGTGGGCTCAATCCCAGATAGGGAGTGTGCAGGAGGCAGCAGATCAATATAGAGCTCTCACTTTGATTTTTCTATCTTCTCCCTTCCTCTCTCTCTAAAAAAACAATAAATGATTCTTAAAAAAGAAAAAAAGAATGATGAAGTTCCAGGTATCTCTATGTGGCTCTGTGATAAAAAAAAAAAAAATTGGAAACATTTGTTAAACAAGTTAAAAATTTTTATTCTAGAATTTCATCAAGATTTTATTACTTTCATGTGTGTAAGATTTTAAGTTAATCAAACTCCAACCATTTTCTGGTTCTTCACATTGCTTTCAATATATACATAGCCTAATCGTTTAAAACAGTCGTTCTCAACCTTCCTAATGCCGCAACCCTTTAATACAGTTCCTCATGTTGTGGTGACCCCCAACCATAAAATTATTTTCGTTGCTACTTCATAACTGTAATTTTGCTACTGTTATGAATCGTAATGTAAATATCTGATATGCAGGATGTTCTTAGGCAACCCCTGTGAAAGGGTCGTTCGACCACCAAAGGGGTCGCGACCCACAGGTTGAGAACCTCTGGTTTAAAAGAATGAATCAGTTTTTCCTGGCCACAGAAAATTTCCTTTTCTAAAGCTGACTTTAAAGAAATAGACATCTAGCCCTGGCCAGTTTGGCTCATTTAGTTGCACATTATTCTGAAAGGTTGTGGGCTCAATTCCAGGTAGGGGGCATGCAGGAGGCAGCCAATTGATGTTTCTCTCTCGATCTCCCTCTCCCTGTCTCTCTAAAAATCAATTTAAAATATATTTTTTAAAATAGACATCTGAAATTTCACCCTCCCTAGCCACACAAAATGAATGAGTGTGCTATTTGTAAAATAATTGAAGTTTTTTGAAATGCATATAATACCAGATAATGCAAAACATTGTTATTGTGTTACATGAAATCTTATCACTCCCCCCAAAATTTTAGGATACCAATAAACTCAATATAAAGACCAATGAAAAAGCATGGCTACCCACAAGTATGTCATACATTATGTATTTGATGCTGTGCATAGGAGACATCTGGAATAAATAAACTAAAATGGGCCACTGAATTAAGGTGTAAGAATAAATTCAAAGGAAACAGTTTCTACATAAATTGTAAGGTGAGGAAAAGAGAAACAAAAGCCAAGAAAGGACTAATTCTTCAGCCAAGATCTATGAGTCTTGCCAAAAGTGTAGAGGGTGAAGGAGTCTGAAGGAGGCATATATCATTCATACATATTTCCTTAAACCCTTACTCACAGACACAAATTAAAAGGCCTACACATTTCTTGTTGGCAACAGCAAAGATATCTAATCCATTTGCACACATTGCTAACTGTTCCAAATTTACATTTCCATGTGAAGCTACAGAACAGGCACAGTATGTATGTTTGGATTATATTACACCTGGCTTTTTGTAATGTAAGCTCTCTCTGCAAACACAATCCCCACCACTTGTTGATTTTTTTGGTTGTTCCACTTCAGAGCTTAGGGTTTCTGCAAATGGGCTCAAGGAGTATGCATCTAATATGTAGGGGGGGGGCAAAGAAGAATTGGGAAATTGATAGAATAATAATGTGGCCTATGTGTAGCTTTGATCTAGAAAGTTCTGCTCCAATTCTACTCTCCCATATATTTGCTTTTATTATCCTAAAAATTAAGGCAGTGTAAGCCAATGCCAGGTCAATATAGGCCACACATGGAATTGTTGAAACTGTGAAAACCTCAGCAGTCTGAATCCAGAGGGCTATACTTGGTGAAAGGAAGTAGAGTGTCATGGTTTCTGCAAAGTTTGTATGGAGGTTGAGAGGGGGATGAGTTGCTAATGTGGATTCAAGGAGGAATCAATCAACCTGCCAAAATCTATGACATTTGTTCAAAACCCACCAGATTTCCTTTAGTAGAACAGAAGAATAGAAAGCCTAAGTCACAGAGAGATAAAAACAAAAAGAGAGAGAAAATATGAGATACCTGGTGTTGTGATGTTAGTAACTTACAAAATTCTTCATCATAAAGTAATATAAATATGTATTCATTAGTGGTTTTTACTTCACTTTAGTACTGTCAAACTGTTATTGGTTCTGATAAAAAAAAATCCATACTCTCTGGGGTCAGTCAGTGTTATATCAGAAAAGCCATACTTCAGAGGCCTCTACAAGAGCTTCATCTATCTTTATATTTAATGAAACACCAGATGAGTGACTAATCTGCATAATTAATGTCAGAAATGAATTTTCATTGGTGAATTTAGTCGTTTGTTAATTAGCATAATGGCTATTAGAAATTGGTTCTCAATTGTGAAGTTAGTAGAATTCAAGATCTGTAGACTGGTTGAAATATTTTGGAACACTTGCATAAAATGCAGAATTAGAATCTATGAGATCTGTCACTTGTACCCTTTGGGATGTGTCTTATTCAGTAGTACTTGCTATAACAAAATGCCATAGATTGAGTGCTTAAATAACAGACATTATCACAGTTCTGGAAACTGGAAAGTCCAAGATCAAGGTGCTGGCTGATTAGGTTCTTGGCGAGGGCTCTCTTCCTGGTTTGTAGACAGTTGCCTTCTTTCTGTGTCCTCATACAGTCCTTCCTGAGTGGCTGTGCACGGAAAGAAATCTCTCTGTATTCCTTTTCTTTTAAGGAACTAACCCTATAATGAGGGTCCCATCCTCATGACCTAATCTAAACCTAAGTACCTCCCAAATGTTCCATCTCCAAAGACCATCACCCTGGGCGGGGGGGCTTCAACTTAAAAATCTGGGGAAGAGGGGGACACAAACTCAGCCCATAATAGGATGGCACCTAAGACTAGATTGCTATGTGGACTTGAATCCAGTGTTTAGGTAACAGAATTTCTTATTGCCTGATATTAAGTTATAAAGGTAACAAGATGTGCCTCTGAAATGCTATTGTGTCAGTTTCTGGTGAATGGTTCGTGTAAGTTCATGTAAGGTATTGTGTGTATTAAAAACACAGTGAGCTGGGTCTTTATCAAATTTCAGTTGCTTTGCACTAATTATTTTATGTCACTCCACTAATACATGTTTAATTAATGTATGTCTTTATGAAAATAGAATTTGACCTGAGGCTTATTTTTATTAAACTGATAGCAAAGTTATGAAGGAGCATCAAACACTCATTCGCATCATAGCTTTCATCTTTCTCTATTAAAAGAACCTCTGAGTTGTGCAGGACCAAATTGGTTTACATCAGTTCAGAAGAGTTTGCAATCATGTGCTAGAGAGGAGTAAACATATTCTGTTCCAGCACTGCAGCATCCTATATAGTGCTAGAGACATTATGTTCAGTAAGACTATCTATCTGCTACCCTGATAGCCTAACAACATTATTGTAAGTTTTACATAACTGATATGTTGCTATTCCTGTTTTATAGAGGAATAAACCAAAGTAGCTTGCCCAATTCTAACAAGTGCTAAGGGATAGAGCGAGTCATTGGTTTCAAATGCCATACTTTTTAACATTGTGTTTGTTCTTTTTTAAGTCATGGGTCTACACAGTAAATAGAAAAAAGTTCCAATAAATGATATAGCCAAAGGAGAAGTTTTGTGGATAAAAGACACATACATCCCTTAACCTCAGGCACCTAAGAGTGTCTCTATAAATACCAGTTGCTGTTTGATATTAAGTTAAATATTTAGTAAGCACTGGAGTTCATTCCATCAAGTGGGCTCTATCATTCTTGACTAATCTTTTTTGTTGTAAAATCTTGAGTAGAAAGAACTCTTTTAGGAAACCCAATGTGAACAAGCTGGGGCTGCCTGAAATTTATAGTCAAGATAATGTCTCTTAAAGTTGGTAAGAAGTACTTCTTAGCAAATGCTGACTTAACAAGCCTTATCTATACTAATAATAGAGGAATATGCAAATTGTCTGGGATGCCATCACAGGAACAGTAATGACCAAACAGCAGGCTGTGTGGGGTGACCAGGCCAGCAGGTGGATTAGTGAGGTATGACCAAATGACTGAGCAGCAGGCTGCGTGGGGTGACTAGGCCAGCAGGGGGGTTAGTGAGGGACAACCAAATGACTGAACAGCAGGCTGCGGGGGGGGGGGGACTAGACCGGCAGAGGGGAGCAGTTGGGGGTGACCAGACTGGAAGGGGGGCAGTTAGGGGCAACCAGACAATGTCAGACTGCCGGTTTAGGTCCGATTGCTGGGATTGGGCCTAAACCAGCAGTCTGACATCCCCTGAGGGTTCCCAGATTGGAGAGTGTGCAGGCTGAGCTGAGAAGATACCTCCCTGCCCCTGCACGAATTTCATGCACCAGGCCTCTAGTTTCTTATAGGTTGCAATACACTACACAACTGCATCACTTTTAACTGGGAATCACTTGATTTTGAAATAAAAGTCACATGTTTACACATACATGCCACACTTATGCACACACACTACACATTCATCAATAAAGATATAATGACCATATCAACTTAAATCCATGCAGCCCCAATTAAATGTTTTCAACCTCGTAAACAGTGAGATTCACAGTCAGTTCCATGAAACAATGATTTCACCTCGGCTAGAAGACTGCACAGATTTCTCCTCTCCTCCAGCTGTAACTATTTCCCTTCTTTCTGGATCCCCTGTCCTCCCTCCTAGGAGAAGCACCTTACGTAACACGCTGAGAGCAGAGTGCAGTGCTCTTGTGAGCGCTGAAAAGAACTTGGAGGTACTTACCGAAGACACGAGCTGGACCGGGGAGCTCCACAAATGCCGATGACAGAGAGGACACTTCAAACAGGTAAAGCTGCATTAGTGCTTTCAAATTTGTCCTTGGGAATACGCTCATCTGAAACAATGATTGCAGAGACAAATCAGATAAATGCTGCTTTCAGAGCTAAATGAATGTTCCAAGAGAACAGCTCTGAGAGGAATACATTTGAAGAGTCTGGAGAGTAATTTTATGGAAAACAAATTGGGTGCCCAGTGTATTAGGGAAAAAAAAAAGGAGTAGAAAAAGGAAAAAAAAAGCAGAAAATTATTTTAAAGGCTATTTGAGCATGCCACAAATTATACTTACACTATATGTTTTATACATGAATTTTATATATAACAAAGACTGATTGATTAGATATATTTTATATACAGGATATATTCCTAAATTGGGAATCTCTGTCCAAAAAAACCTACACAAATATTATTCTCATTTCCTATAAAATTTATTTACACAATGATTATATAATTCCAACACTAAAGGCACATTAAAAATATAAATTCAACCAAATGACTGACAGTTTAGGATATATACATTAAATTTGAAAACCAAAAAAATTACTGATCCTCCGAATGGCATTCTCTGAATGGGCTCTGTGTCCTCTGTATTTAGGTCTCTGGTAGATAGATATTTAGAGCTTAGATGACTTATCTGCATGTTACCATCAAGACTGGGCTGCCAAGTTCTTTTTCATCCCACTGTGACTTGGAATGAGGATACAGGGAAGGGCAATGGTAGGTTTACAGTTGTGACTACATGAAACAGGGTTTATCCATTCTTGATTATTATTTATTAGTTATTCTATTATTTGCCATACAAACCACTGTCAACCTACTTTTACTCCACCCCGTATAATCAAGGATGAACCCTGATGGAAGAAGTAGATCTGGACCATCAACAGGATGCATATTTCCTTTAAATTCTCTTCAAAGGAGAGGACCTGGCACCTGATACTTATCTTTGTTGTCATCAATCTAACTCACCTCACAACCTCAGGTGCTGCCACATTCTTATTGGATTCCCACAGGGGGAGACACAGGGTCAGTTTTCTTTGATTGTGTGCCTTTTCTCTTGGATCTGAGGAAGCATTCCCTAGGACTATGTCAGAGAGAACTCTAGTGGTCTCACTCACTGCCAGAGTTGAAATCATTGGGTCCCACATCTGGGATTGTCTCAGGAGCCTCGTCAGTGCCTGATTTTGCTCCACCACAGGCTGGCTCAATGCCTGTTCATTCATGGAGGTGCTACTCTGATGAATGTTAGGGTGCCTCCTTGCTCAAAACCAGACCAAAATTCCACTATAATTTTTAAACATTCTCACCAGGAGCTCACTGCATTCTTATTAAATTAGAAAAGTAGAGATAAAATTGGCCTTTTGGCCAGGTCAAGTATACCAATGAGTGTTATTTCAGTTTTGATAACTGGTGGAATCTGTTAAAAATTGCAGATTCTTATGAGGATAATAATTTATTTTCATCCACAACAATTCAGTTAATCAAATAAAGAAAACATCTATAAGTAAAAATTTAAATAAAATTTTAATCATTTATATTTTGATATTAAATTTAATTAACTGATGTATTAGGTGGCTATTTCCAAATGTGTGGATAATTGATGTGTAATAACAATCAAGTATGTAGATTTCTGATTAGCAACAGTAGACAGGGACTCTGAGGACACTATTACTAGTATAATATCTCTACTTGAGGATGCCTATTGTTCTGTCTAAAATGAATACGTAATAATAAATTGTACCCAAAATAGTGTATTAATTTCTTTAGGGAAAAAGATTTTTATTATTAACTGGTTCAGGATTATTTCCTAGGAGGTCCAGCTTAATACAAAGTAGGCAAATGCAAGGTATTGGAGTTGATTTTATTTTATTAGAATCAAGAAAATTAAGGCTGAATTTCATGATGTGTCATATTAAGTTTGAAGGATAAATTCTCACTAGGTAACTTCCAGAATTATCACCCAAAATATGATTTGGAATATAAATTTATAATAATGTACTGATATTATAGAAAGGAAAGTAGATTATTTTCTCATGTCAGTTATCATCATAACAATTATAACCATTCACACCATCAATAGGCAACTGTTGCCAAAAGCATGCTTTTCTCTTTTTTCTTTTTGTCTATTCATTTAAAAAAATATTTTAGGTATGCAACATGATAACTTCATATACATGTATATAGTGAAATGATTAGTACAGTCAAACTAATTAACATATCATCTCCTTTCATAGTTATCATTTGTGTGTGTGTGTGTGTGTGTGATGAGAGTACCTGAAATTTACTTTGCTTGCATAATTACAGTATTCAATAGAATATTATTAGCTATAGCCACCATGTGGTACATTAGATCTCTAGACTTATTGATCCCACATAATTCTAACATCTCCACATTTTCTCTACCTATCCAGACCCTGGTAATCACCATTCTATTTTCTTCTATTAATTCAACTTTTTTCTCTTTTAGATTCTACATATAAGTGATATCACTACACTTAGCATAATGTCCTTCAGGTTCAACCCATGTTGCCACTAATGGTAGGACTGCCTTTTTTAAAAGCAAAATAATATTCTTTTGTATATTGCTGTGATTGTTTTAAATTAAGATTGGTTAATCAGAGTTCCGGGGTATCTATAGTGAGCCATAATGCAACAAAAGGCTGCACACAAAGTGAAGTAGAGAAGTTTATTACTCACAGGTACTAAAGAAAGTACAGGCATACTTTGAGGAGCCACATGGGGAGGCCAAGGCAGGGTGCAGGCAGAGAGAGTGCAGAGAAACCTGGGCATGTGCCTTTAATAGTGTTCTCAAGTGGAGTGCTTTGGGGTTTCAGGGCTAAGGCCAGATTAATCAGATCAAACCAAAAAGAATGGGGTATTGTAAGGCTGTTGGTGGTTTTCTCCTAAGGCCTACAAGAGGAAGGCCCTGGGAGGAGGAGAGTGCTTATCATGTGAATTGTTGGGGGAGTCATATCAGGAATTTACATTTATTTGTGACTGCAGGCCATATTTTAGGGCTTGAACTCACAGGAAGAGCTAGAGTTAATCTGAGGCCTCTGCAGTCTGTTTGATCACACAAAATGAATGCTGAGGCATCAATATTATGAAGTAGTTTGGTTAAATTCACTCTCCATAGATAGATAATAGATAGGGAGAGAGAGAGAGAGAGAGAGAGAGAGAGAGAGAGAGAGAGAGAGAACATTTGCTTTATCAATTCATCTGTCAACAGATAAGTTGTTGTCATATCTTGCCTATTTTAAATAATGCAATATCTCTTCAAGGTTAGTGATTTGCTTTGCTTTGTATATATACCCAGAAGTGGGATTATGAGAACATATTTCCTAATATCACATTATATTTCAAATCTATAGTAATCAAAATAGTATAGCACCAGCATAGAAACAGACATACACACCAATGGAATAAAGAGCCAAAAAATAAACGTTTGCATATACGGTAAGCTAATTTTCAATACAGGCACCAAGAATACACAATGGGGAAAGGATAGTCTCTATAACAAATGGTGATGGGAAAACTGGATATCCACATGCAAAAGAATGAAACTGGGCCCTTATCATATGCCATATACAAAAATCAATTCAAAATGGAAGTCTTGGAACTGAAACTCCTAGAAGAAAACATAGCAGGAAATATCTTGCTATTGTTCTTGGCAATGAATTTTTGGATTTGACACCAAAAGCAAAAATAAATATGTGGGACTACATCAAACTAAAAAGTTTTTTCACAGCAAAGGAAATATTCAAAAAATTAAAAGGCAATTAATTTATGGGATAGGATAAAATTTCATCATATATTTGATAAAGAGTTAATATCCAAAATATATAAGGAACTTATACACCTCAGTGTATAAGCTCCCCCCCCCCATAACCTGATTAAAAATGGCAAAGGACCTAAATAGACATTTTTCTAAAGAAAACATAAATGGCCAACAAATATATGAAAAGATACTCAATATCACTGATCATCAGGAAACACAAATAAAAATCATACACACAGAGTTACATAAAACTATAAACTGAAAATACAAAGCTTTAAGGAAGGGTGTCCATTTTTCCTTGAATTACCCATGTAATTCTCTTGATTTTCTCTCCTTGTTGACACTTCTGTCTTGCAAATTCAATTAACTGTCTTGTTTTTTTTTTACTCTCCTAAGTTCCTTCTTCCTATTTGATAGTCTTGTGAAAATCCAATCTTTCAAGATAATAAATTTGATAATCCTCTGAGGCATCTTGTCATTTGCAGTGCAATTTTTTGTCTTTGTCAATTATTATCAACTTTAGGAACTGTGATCTATTTTTGACACAGCAGGAGATGTCCTTAACTCAGTTAACCTAGGCTATGTACAATTAGATAAGACACAGAGCAGTACTGGTGCTGAGTAGCCACTTTCTTTCCCCTGTATGTTCATGATCCTTGAAGAATTCTAGAGTAGTACATCGTCAGTTCTATTTGGCCATGTGAATTCTAGTTGCCCAAGTACTTATTATGTTATTACCATAGAGTGCATTCCAGAGATTTATACTATTGCTTACTACTTTCCCATCTCACCCAATAATTGAAAAGGATACAATTACCTATTTAAAGTAAAGTACACAATAGTTGTCAAAATTATACTTGTTCCCTAGGTATTAACTATTCACTCTTGATCAACTTCAGAAATTGTTCATCTTTATAAAATGATAGGTTTTAATAGACAGGACAGTAAATAATATGCACTTAGAATCAGTCTCAAGAAGAATATATGGTGGGCTGTAGGAAATGAACTGTTCCATAGTTTTCTAATCATTCATTTACAGAAGAAAAACAATGTACCATTGATGTTATTTTCTTTTCTCTTTAACTTTAATCAGGCCTGAATTACTGCCAATAGCTTTACCCAGGACCACATTCTGACATTATGGTGTTCATTTCTCTTATTACTTTCTTTTCTTTTTGTTGCTTGTCAAACCCAGGAAATTAACATTGTTGCCAGTAATCCAGATGCACATTATAATCAGAGTTGTTTTTAGATATAAAAGGTATTTCTTCACTTTGCCTTCTTGAACTTTGAATATTTCAAGCTTTCACCTCTGGGATATGTGAGATGGTCTTTAGTAAATTGCAGTAAATTATCCAGACCCGCATGTGTTTCATTATAACTTACATATTGCACTTGTAAGATCGGCATTAATCCAAAATGACTTGCCTGTTGCAGTCCCCACAGACTGTCTCGCCTTCTTTGAATATATAATTCAATCTCTGTAAGAGAAGTTTTGGATTACGATTAACAATTACCATGGTGAAAGCTAGAAATAAGGAGAAAGGATAAAGAAATAGCCCCAATGTGGAAAAGAAAAAGTAAGTTAAAAAGATCATAACTATTTTTCAAGCACTAAATTGACATTTTGTGCTCCTCTAAAGTAACAAACAAACAAACAAAAAAGAAATAGCAAAAACAAGGGAAATCTATAAGCTTTGTTGCCTTTTTCATCTCATATGAAACATGCATCCAAATACTTGAACTTTCACTTAATGGTTACAATCTCGGTTTTAAATGTCACTAGTAGGTATGGTATTTTGTTTTAATTGGCTGTAAAAATCATAGATTACATCACACTGGAGGTGCTTAAAGCAAGATTCCATGGGGTCAAAGAAACCATGTATCTCTTTCGAGAAACATGCAAACCACTGTCTGTGAAATAATTTACATTCTAAATAAAGCTTTCCAAGGAATTCAGGACTGGGTCATGGAGTCTCACAGTACCAGCGGTAAAGATTCAGAATATCCACTTCAAAAAGTTGCTCCATGAGGACCAAGATGAGTAAGTCTGAGGAATGCTCCAGTTCCAAACTGAAATCCGGGAAATGCAGTCCAACAGGACTTCCTGTGCCAAGGGCTTAGTCACCAGAAAAAATCACAACTTCTTGAGAATCCACCAGCCAGCCTGCGCCAACCTCCTATAACAAGGTAGAGAAGGGCTCAGATCTGGGTCGATTTGTTACGCCTCTATCCATGGAAAACTGGTTCAGCAGTAGGGTGAAGTTCAGGTTGGGCAACGAGGATCCTAAGTGTTGCAGTTTATAACAGGGTTTTATAATCCTAGCAGCAATAAAAAGAGACACGAAGGAGCCTGCAATGTAGGGAGAAAGGCACTAGAGCTAAAGTAAAACTTGGCAGATAAAACAGATGGTTCTCTCGCAGGCCAATCCCACAGATGGCTCTTGACCGAGTGTTTACAATTGCCCATTTCTTACGCTCTGCCTTGGCTTAGCCAAACTGTAGTCAGACGTTTTTCCTCCCACAGGCTCCAGAACTTGGTTTGCCCTCAAGGCTGAGCCAGCACTAAAATGTAGAACATCTCCCCTTACCAGCTCATCCTGAGAATCAGCTGACCACAGCAGGACACATTTCCCATCAGACTTCCTCTGTCATGCTAGCTGCTTATTCCCTCACTTGCTCAATTTTCTGTCAAAAGCTCCTGCTAGCCCCACTTATCCCTCCCGATAAAAGAAAAGCCTTTTTATTTTCCTGTTTAATTTTTTTAAACCACTTTATTGAGGCATGATTGACATTTGTTAGATTTTTGAGACACTTGCAGATGCCAATATTGGAATGTTTTGCTTATTGCACTAGTCTTTTTGAATAAAATCTCTCTCCTTATCTAAATCCATATTTGCTTTTATCTGACACCTTAAAGATGGAAAATGTGCTCTTTTGCTTAGGAAGCAACTCAGTTCTACCTGAGTAGCTCTGTCTGTCGCTCTTAACATTTATGCCTATTTCATTTTCTCTGGTTTTCCAACGTTGGAGGCTGAATTCTCTTTTATCTTCTAATGTCAATCATTCTTTTTTATGTGTTATTCCTTTATTTTGGCTGGTTTGGCTTTCTTGAGTAATTTATGTCTCATCAGGAGAAATCTTCAAGTAAGTTGGGATCCAAGCCTTCTCCAGAGTCTGGTCATTCATGGGATGCCAAAATCAAGGTTTTGAGGACCTAAGCTTTGTTAGAGATATTGGAAGGGAGGCAAAACAATCCGGTGAAAGGAGTTCAGAAGCAGAAGATTTTGTTTTGCGAACCATCTTTGAATTTTCAAGTATTATGACCTTGAAAATGTCACTTAATCCCTCTAAACTGTCATAAAATGGGAATAAGAATAGCTGTGTGTTAAGGGTTTTATGCAGATTAAATGGGGCAAAACTGGTGTCATACCTACCATATGCCTACTACTAAGAGATGCCCAAGCAGTGATAGATATATTTTATCAGTCACCAAATCCTCTTGACTCAATGTCTTAAATATCACTCCAAGCAGCCCTCTTCTCTCCATTTCCTCTGCAGCTCCCCTCCGCCAGATGGAGGTAAGCTCCTTAAGGCCATATCTTATTTGTCTTTTTGAATCCCAGGCCCTGGATAAGAGGAATCACACAAAGAATGCTTGGTGAATGAACTTGTATGCATGTGTATAACCTAAAACCAGAGATAGGAGGTTCATCTTTTCTGATATCAAACAGGTTTTTCTGGAGTCCCCTCAGTTTACTTGCAGAGATACCACAAATAAATTAGGAAGGGAGTTTAATTAGACATCTTCTAGCCTAAGATTTCAAGGCTAAGATTGTCCTATACTTTAGAGAGAAATATGTGCTGATTTGTAACAATGTTCTATATTTTCTTAGCCCTAAGCATCTATATAGTGGTTCACAATATGTGATGCCAAAAAGGCAGATGAAAAAGTGAAGGAAAAAAAAAACAAAAACCTGTCATGCATCCAGATATTGTGTGTACTTGGTACCAAACATCTGGGTGTTTAGAAACACTGCCTGAATATTTCACTTCTCACCTGGATGTTTGGTATTATAGAGACAGAGCAAATGGCAAGCAGACACCCTGGCAGAGCATCACCAAGACATATGGACGTGGGTGATAGTGCCTTAGCATTCAAGCTGTTTGCCACAGAGGGAGAAGCTCACAATGGTATTTTGATTAAGATGATATATTCTGTTATTTAAGGGACTTTCCCCCCACAGCAGAGGCTCTTAGTCATGTTTTGGGTTATAAAAATCTTTGGATTTCTGTGGTATATCCTTGCAGGTATATATTCAGTGTTGGGGCCAGTTAAGCATTCTAGCAGAGATATGTTTAAGATGCTGGGAATCAGGAAGAACTGGGTAACCCATTACTCACATTGAGTCATTTTGCTGAGTGACTTGTTCTTACCTTGTTTCCATTTTCAAGGCAGTGTATTTTGGCCTTGCCTGCAGTTTTACTATAACTAAATCTCTATAATTATGTCATTAACTCTATTAAGTAGTCTTTGCCTTATGCTTTGGTTTCTAATAATTGGGTTTCTTCTTTTTTCCCAAGACGTCTGAGGTCTTAAAAAAAGTTCCCTAGGCCTGTGTTTCTTATTTCCTCCCATATGCTACAAACACATCTTTATCTCTGCCTCTGTTCTACTAACTGTGCCTCTGCCATCACCCAAGATATCCTAGCTTAAATGCTGTATTAGTCAGAACATGCTAAATGCTGCTGCTATGATAAATGACTTCACAATTTCAATGGGTTAAAACAAAGTCTGCCAGTCACAGTGTCTATTATAAATATAGGAAATTCTCCAGGGCAGCTGTTTTCTTTCACATTATGGCTCATCTGTACTAATGAATGCTTCTGAGATCACACAGAATCAGAGTAGGCTGGATGGTTAAGTAGCAGCAATTAAATACTTGTAAATATGTCTCTTTAGCTAATACTTCATTTGCCAGGTTTCTGGCTTATCCCCAAGATACAAAAAGCTGGAAGAAGGGTTTCCTCATCCTTACAATAAGAATCAGTCACACTAGCCCAGCCGTGGTGTCTCAGTGGTTGAATGTCGACCTCTGAACCAGGAGGTCAGGGTTTGGTTCCTAGTCAGGGCACATGCCTGGGTTGCAGGCTTAATCCCCAGTGTGGGGTGTGCAGGAGGCAGCCAGTCAATGATTCTCTATCATCATTGATGTTTCTATCCCTCTCTCCCTCTCCCTTCCTCTCTGAAATCAATAAAAATATATTTTAAAAAAAGAATCACAATAACTCCAAAATCCTATCCCTTCTTTTAACCCATTGGAGAGGTCATCACTAAGTGACCCCAACTCTGAGGAGAAATACAAGGAAGAATGACGCAAGTACACACTGAGCTGGGGAAGAAACAACAAGAAACGGCTAAGGGTGTAGCTACAACAGTTGAAAAATTGATAAAGGTGAAATTCGAGCTGATCCAGCAGTTAAAACTCCAGGGGCCACAGAAATTGGGGGAGTCTGCATCTTCTTGCAGGCTCTCCCTCCACGAAAACCACTAAGCACTCACAGTAAAGACTGAAAAGAGAGAGAAGCATCTGTGGTGATACAGACTAGGGAAAGGGAACAGCAGCTGTGCAGTATGGGAAGCAGCTTTGATGGACCCTCTTTCCATATCTCCACTAGGGAGCAAAAGCCCACATATGTTGGGGAGACCAACAAGCACTTTTGCACTTAGGACATTGATCAAAACAAACTCAGAGCTGGGGAGGAGGAGAACCCTCTTTGGAAAAAGGGTAGGGTTATGAGCAGATCCTATACATCAAGGTAGGGGATGAACAGTAGAACCAAGAAGGCCACACCCTAAAACTGAGACTTACTCAAAACAGCGAAGACTGTACTCCTCCCCTTAACACCCTTCACCAAGCTAACACATTTGAATAACAAATAAAGGCAGAGTATTTCTCAACGAGGGCAAGGAGAAAAACAACAGCCTGTGCAGAGACCGTCTCTGAGGCCGAATAGGAAAAGAACACCCAACAACCATGATCAAACACTTGCTGTGCTATTATAAACACACGTTATCGCTATAGGAATTCGAAGCCTATGTTGTACTGAGGTAACCATAGCTACAACAAATCTCAAACTTAGCCCAGTTCCTAACTAGATTAATTCAGTCTCCTTGATGAAAGACTTAGCATAAGGAAAAGTTTGCTCAGGCATAAAATATATTTACAGCAGGTCAACTATCCTACACAAGATGTCTGACTTTCAACAAAAAAATATATGAGGCATATAAATAGGCAAGGAAAAAAACTTCTTAGAAGAGACAAAGCAATGATCAGAACCAGACTTGGATATGGCACAGATGCTGAAACTATATGATAGGGAACATAAATTACCATGATGAACATGTTAAAAATTCTTATAGAAAAGGTAGATAAAATGCAAGATCTGTTGGATAATTTCAGTAAAGAGATGAAAACTATATGAATCAAATAAAATACTAGAAATAAAAAACATGGTAACAGAGATGACAAATGCTTTAAATGGCCTCGTAAGAGTCAAGGCAGCTGGAGAGTTTTAAGTTTTAAAAAGCTGGGTAACAACATGAGGATACACTTCCACTGATAACACATGTGTAATTTGTACCCTAGAAAAAAAAGAGAGACAAACTAATGCAGAAAAAAATACTTGAAAAAAATAATGTCCAAGAATTTTCCAAATTAAAGGACAAACTACAGAGCTATCCAAGAAGCTTAGAAAGTATCATACAAGATAAATACATAAATAAAACAACAAAAATATAAGCATATTCTATACAAACTGATGAATATATAGGAGAGAAACTCTTGATGGTATTCAGAGAAAAAAGAAATGTCAGTGTACGTAAAGAATTCACTCAGCAGGTTTGGGGTGCTCAAACCTTAAATATTTGAAAGTAACTGGCCCTTGACCAGTTTCTTGGAGATAAAACTCTAAATGCTTAGCCTATTCTGCCTTATAAGAGTTTCTTTGTATACCTGGGGCCTTGGGACATGCCAGATATTTTATGCTAATAGTGTGATTTATTGAGAAGGACTGGCACCATGCTATCTCAGTTTGAGTTTAATAATTAAGTAAAATGAGGACTCTAAATATAAAGCACAGAAAAAGAAAGAAATAAGAAAGATAAAAGTAAATTCAGTGAAGTTAAAAACTGGAAGCCAATGGAGAAAATCAGTGAAACAATGCTAATTCTTCAAAAAAAAAAACAACCCTCATTAGATACTTTAGTGAGACTGACCATAAAGAAAATAGCATGAAGACACAGTTAGCAATGTCAGGAATGAAAGAGGGGTATCCCTGCAGACATCAACACTAAAATGATAGAAAGAATACAATGAATAATCTTATGCCCATAAATTTGACAACTTAGGTAAAATGAAATGAGTTCTTGAAACACAAACTTTAAAAATCCATTCAAGAAAAAGTATATAACCTGAGTAGACCTATATCTACTTCAGGAGTTGAGTTTGTATTTGAAAACCTCAGAAAAAAGTAAAAATTATAGCCCTGGCTGGTGTGGCTCATTTGATTGGAATATCATCCTATGTACCAAAGGGTGGTGGTTCAACCTGGTCAGGGCACATACTCAGAGTGTGGGTTTGATCCTTGGTCAGGGCACGTGCAGGAGGCAATCAGTCATTCTCTCTTGCTTAGATGTTTCTCTCTCTCCTGAATCAGTGGAAGTATATCCTCAGGTGAGAATTTAAAAAAAAATAATAAAACAACTGGCCCTGATGGTTTTACTTGTGAAATGTGTCAAACATTTAAGGAAGAATTAATACTATATAGTACCCAAAAATAGAAGACAAGAGAGTTCTTCCAAATTTATTTCTGAGACTAGTATTTCATTAGTATCAAAACCAGAAATAGAAATTACATGAAAACTATAAATTAATCTCTCTCGTGAATATCAACACATTATTAACAAACTATTATCAAGTCTATTTCAGTGAAATATAAAATAATGTCATGATCAAACGAGGTTCATTCCATAAATTCAAGAGAGATTCAACATTCAAAACCAATGTAATTCATCACATTAACTCTCTACAGGAAAAAATCATGTGACCACCTAGGTAGATGCAGAAGAAAAAATATTTGTCAGAATTCCACATCCATTCATAAAGAAAACTCCCAATAAACTAGGAACAGACGGAACTTTCTTAACCTGCTAACGACATCTACAAACTGACATGTAGCTAACATCATACTTAATTGTGAAAACATAGTTTCTTTTTAGATTACTTACCTTAGATGTTAGAAATTTTTGCCATTTATCATACAAATGGACAGAGTGAAATCATGCTTTTTATATTACCAGGTATATTTGAGATCTTTCAGTCAATTCTCTTGTTAAACATTATATAGCACACTGAAGATCTTTATTTAGCCTTGTTTTAAAGGTATATGTTGTCTACTGGGGCTTACCCACTGTTTCTGGAGTTCATGGACCCAAAGGTTGTTCAGAAATAGGCTGGTCAATGAGCTCTCTGAAATTATATAAACATTTGTGAATTTATGTATTCAACGTGTGTGTGACTTTTTGTTGGGTTGAGATGAGGTGTTGCAAAGAAAAAACTGTACCTTCAGTTTCTCAAAGGAATCTGTGATCCATTAAAATTTGGAATCCCCTAGTCTAGAGAGAGTTCAAGCATGCTAAACTAGCAGAATGTTTTCTTTTAAAAAGAAATTATAGGCTACTTTATTCATAAAAGAAAGTACAAAAAGTACAAAAAACAAGAATGAATTCTTGTTACCACCAGATTTAACAAATGTTACCATTTTGCCATATTTCCTCCCAATTTTTCTTAAGAAACAATAAATTTAGTCACGGAAAGCTGCATCATAACACATTCTCATCTCACTTCTTTTCAATGAGCAAAATGATCAGTATTCCTTCTTTTCTCCCTCCATGTGACCATCCATCTGTGGGGCTGAATGTTTTTTCCTTGCTCAACAAGCCAGTCTTTTCCCTAGTTCTCCAAAGGTAATGTCTTTCTTTCTTCTTTTTTTAAATCCTTACCTCAGGATTTTTTCCATTGATCTTTAGAGAGAGAGAGTGGAAGGGAAGGAGGAGGGGGAGAGGGAGTGAGAGAGAAACATCCATGTGAGAGACACATCGACTGGTTGCCTCCCACACGTACCCAAACCAGCACCAGAATCGAATCCTCAACCCTTCAGTCCATGGGCTGGCACTCTAACCACTAAACCAAACCAGCTAGAGCAGTAATGTCTTTCTAAAGCTGATTTATGAAATTAGCATTTTAAAAAGTAATTTGCTATATATGTGTGATGGTTATTCTCTTATTGCCCCCATATCCACCCCATGTCCATGTTCCTCCATTCCTCTCTGGCCTGGCCCCCACGATGCTGTCCTCTGTAGATTGTATCACCCAGGCTACCTTGCTAGCTGGCTTCTTGGATTCAGACACCGAGACATCCTAGCAGGAGATCAAAGAGGTGGGGAAAGACAGAGGTCAGGATATTTCCTTCCTATGCTCTCCCTGCTTTGATGTGTCTGCAGATGGCTTTATCTATCCAGTCCATTACAACAGTATCTTCTACATGGCCTCTTGTCCAGAGTTAGAATTCTCACCGTTACTGATTATCGATTTCCTCCCTTGGTGACTTCAAAGATTAGTCCATTGAGTGCTCTACCATGGGTGCTTTTGTTCACTTAACCCTAACGTACATCTGTAAGTAGATACTATTTAAGCATATTAATTTGTAGCATCTGGAGTGAATTCTATTTCCTGCTAGAACACTGACTGACGTAGATATATGCACTAAGTAACAATATGCTTCATTGTTTCTAAACCTTTCTATCCTGCATTCTTTTCGCCATTTATGATTTTTTTTTACTCTGAGCTTATATTTAGTGGATATTTTCAGAAGGCAGCTCATATGTACTGTAATATGGAACTTGCCTTTCTAGTGGAGGTTGGCTGTTGTGTCCAACCCCTGCTTAACTACCTCAGCTGGTTTTTTTCACATTTTTCTTTAGTTATATTTCAATTTCCAGAAAACATCATATTCTGTCTTATTCCAGCCATATTCACATGTTTTCTTTATCTTTACCCCTCTTTCTTTGCTTATTTAATTTCAGGTCAATCTTCAGGTCTGAACCTAAACATCAGTTCCTTCTGAAAAGTCATCTACTATGTCTTTTTCTCCATTTGGGCCTGCACCCAAATGTAACTCACACAGTGTCAGACATCTAGTGAATGGCACAACTGAAAACTGAATCGGAGAATCTAACTTTGTAGATCTTAAGTGATATGTCAGAGCTGAATTATAGAAAATTTTCAAAATATAGATAATCAAAATAAGCCTGGATTTTTACCATTTTGATGTATCTACTATGAATATGTTGGCATACATTAGATGAGTTTGCATGTGTGCTTGTGTGTGTGTGCTTGTAGATGGACAGATTATACATCTTTTATCTCCCTTTGCAATTAAATTTCCATTCTTACCATTTTTCTGCTTTCTTTACTAGTATATGGAAAATATTTGTATCATCTCTAGTGACCACACGTTAGCCCAAGAAATGAAACTATGATTGGTTTAAAAATAACAAATGTTTATATCCTTATTATAAAAATAATTAATATAACTAGGCATTTATAAATACACAAATATATAAAAATCATAATTTCAAAAGAAAAGATGAATCTATTTAACTTTTTAAAACTAGAAACAATATATTTGGCAATGTAATGACTACATAGTTATAACTGTACTAGAGGCCTGGTGCATGAAATTAGTGCACGGGTAGTATCCCTAGGCCTGGCCGGTGATCAGGGCCAATCGGGGCCTTCCAGCTGCTGGCCGGGTACTTCCTTCATTCCATGCCGCTCCCTGGTGGTCAGCGCACATCATAACAAGTAATCAGTCTACCAGTTGAACTCCTGTGGGGACAATTTGCATATTAGGCTTATATAGATTGCTCTTTAAAAACCTTTATTCTCTTTGGAATTGTTATTTAGACAAAGTCTTGGGTTTTTATTCTAGCATATGGTATTCTTTTAGGGTGATATTTTCTATGTGTTGAAGTTATATTCTTATACTAGTATTTTGTGAATACCCTATAGTATTTTCCATATATATGTGTATATAAGTATATTCATATATAAAATTTATAAAGTTGTGTTCTTTATAAATAGATATAGTTTGCTCCATACCTAACTTAGTACTTGTCCATTTTTCATGTCTTTATCAAAATTGTGTTTTAATCTTAAACACTTAGATGGAAGTGTTTAAATAACTTTACGGTTTAATAACCTTATGTAGCACTTAATTCTATGATATGCACAGAGTCATATACATATTTTAAGATAATAGTGATTTTTATAAATTATTATAGAATATATATTGGTTTTACTAATTTTTTTCCCTCTGCTAAGTTCTTCCCAAGAAAATCAGTACAAATTTTCCTGGGTCTGAAGCCAGCACAATAAATTGGGAAGCATCTGTTCTGTGTTAATTATGTGTAGTTTAATGAAAGTCCAAATGATCTGGTCCTTCTCCTCTCTCAAATATTTTTGCACTTACCTCTTCAATATGCAGAATTTGGAGATATTTGAAACCTGATATTTAATTGAACAATTGATATTAGGTAAGGATGGAGTCTTGAGGGAGCTTTCAAGAGGATTTAAGTCATAATTGACCATCCAAGGGGTTGAGGAGGGACACTTCATCCCAGTGGCACTCACAACATTAGGAATGCTTATGTGGCATTGTCTGTAACTCCAATTCCAAATCCATCTGGATTTTTTTTAAAGGAAAATCACATAGAAAATGTCCTCATTTTCAATAAATATTACATCTAATTTCTTGCCTTAGGATGAGGATTTGGTTTGGAGACAAGGTTAGCTAATGCAACTCTTTCCCATGCCTGGCAATATAAAGATTACTGCATATTTGTAGATTTCTACCACAGGTATTTATCAGGAATATACAGGCATATATTAATCTTTAAAGATTGCCCCCCCCCCCCACTCAGCCTCTGGAAACTGTGGTTTGAATTTGGAGCTTAGAATGCCAGTGCCAGTCACCTTCACAGGGACAAAGTTGCTCAGTAGCACCTCAGAAGAACTGAGTGAGGCCAGGGCTTCACTCATGCAGACCCAGGTGGGCAGACAGGATGGGAGACAATTACTTACGAGCAGGATGAGGATTTAATTATGTGGGGGTCGGAGGATTATTTGGAAGAGATGATGGGCAAAATCATTCTAGGAAGAGAAAAGTGTCCACAGGGATGAGTAGAATGGTGTTATCCTATGTAATAAAAGGCTAATATGCAAATCAACTGAACTGCGGAATGACTGGTCGCCATGACGCACACTGACTACCAGTGGGAAGATGCTCAATGCAGGAGCTGCCCTTGTTGGTCAGTGCGCTCCCACAGGGGGAGCGCTACTCAGCCAGAAGCCGAGCTCATGGCTGGCGAGCTCAGCAGCAGTGGCAGGAGCCTGTCCCGCCTCCACAGCAGTGCTAAGGATGTCCGACTGATGGCTTAGGCCCATGTGGAGTGGGAGGATGCCCCCAAGGGCTCCTGGACTGCAAGAGGGTGCTGGCTGGGATGAGGGCGACCCCCACCCCCTGAGTGCATGAATTTTATGCACTGGGCCTCTAGTTGAGGAAATAAAAGACCATCAATCCCTAAAATGCAAAACACAAGGAAGGACAAGATAGGGCCAGATATGTCCTTGAGTTAAGAATCATTCAGTGGCCTGGCCGAGGTGGCTCAGTGGTTGAGTGTCAACCTACGAACCAGGAGATCACAGTTCGTTTTCTGGTCAGTGTACATGCGTTGCTTGTGGGCTCGATCCCCAGTAGGAGGCATGTAAGAGGCAGCTAATCAGCAATTCTCATCATTGATTCTCATCATAATCTCTTTCTCCCTCTCCCTTCTCTGAAATCAATTATATATATATATATATATATATATATATATATATATATATATAGAGAGAGAGAGAGAGAGAGAGAGAGAGAGAGAGTGTCATCCAATGACTTAAGTAGGTGAAGCAATTGCTGAGAGTCTTGTTTTAACAAGATCATTCAGGTTACTATAGAGAATGGTTGGGAGTTGGGAGAAACTAGGAGCTAGACAGTTTGGAAGCTGCTGCACTACTCTTATTAAAAGATTGCATGTGAATTTTATCAAAAATATTCAAATTAAAATAGGAATGTAGTTCAATCTACATAGGAATTCTAGTTTTCTGATAATCTTTACAAATTTTAAATTTGCATCCAAGAAATTTATAGTCCTAAAGAAATACACTTCATCAGCAGGAAAGATGGCACATTCTTTTTTCTCCAGTATTTTCTATTTATGGGTATTTCCAGGAAATTGAGCTCTTTTTGTCTGAAAATAATATCATTAAGAGAAGGACAGTGTTTTTGGAGAGAAGAAGATAGAATAACAAAATATTTTCTTTTCTATTAATGGAGTGGCTTTTTATCATCTCCAACTCTCAGTGTGACATTCTTCTTGTCCCAGACTTCAAGTCAGGGATAAAGACATAAATATGTGGTAAATCTTACTATATAT
>NW_005871079.1:7908267-8018207 GCF_000147115.1 Myotis lucifugus
CTGCAAGAGGGGTGCAGACCCGGGCTGAGAGACCCCCTCCCCCCCGAGTGCACATATGTCGTGCATCCGGGCCTCTAGTGTAGTCAATATTATTGTAACAACTATGTATGGTGCCCAGGATGGGTACTTGAAATATGGGAGGACCACTTTGTAAAGTATATGATTGTCTAACTACTATGCTGTACATCTGAAACTAAAACTATTGAATGTAAGCTGTAATTGAAAAATATATAAATTGAAAAAAAGCAATGGACAGGATTCACTTAAGGTAAAGACTAACCTTTCTAAGGAAGCTATAGTCCTGTTATGTGACCACCTGCCATGATCTGCCCTGTTCAGAATTTATAATCAGAATATTCTGTGTGGTTACTTTTGGTCACTGAACTTGTCAGACCCGCCATATGGCCCTCCTGAGCTTGTAAGGTTTATTATATAGCCCCTGTTTTGTGCACACATGTCAAGGGAGTTGAACTCTGAAATGTCCCATTTGCTAGGTGGTCACAGGATCTGGTCCATTGGATCTGTATATTCATTACATTAGGTATTCCTTCAGGGCCCATTGGAATCTTTCTGTGTCCCTGTTATCCACCTGTACTCCCAGAACCCGGCTACTCAGTCACAATCCTCCCTCTGCAAATGTGTCCCCTGGAACTGCTCTTTGGAAAGATGTTCAATCATGGGTAGTTACAATAGAGCTATTTATAAAAAAATAAATTAAAATAATTTTTAAAAAAGAAAAGTGAATGGAGATAGGCAACCTTAGCCAGTCGATCCTTCAGAGTACATCAATCATTTCTCCTACGTATATTTTCTGACAGTTTGAAGCAGATAACCACGTAAGAAATTGGAACTGAATGAATAGCCCACCAAGAATCAGACTTTACAATAGGATCAGAGACTTTAAACACAAAAAGAAAAGATTTTTAAGAAAGCTGAAGAAGCTATGCCATCGTGAAGGCCCTTTGGCCCACAGCCAATAACAAAAACATTTCAAATGGAAAGAAATATAGTTAGGTGTCCCCTGAACTGTATCTATCAATCTGCATTCAGGCCAGACTTTCATTAAAATACAGAAACCTTTACCTTATCAACTATTTATTTCTCTGCATTGGCATGTATTTAGAGGCAGCTAATCAGCAATTCTCATCATTGATTCTCATCATAATCTCTTTCTCCCTCTCCCTGGTAAAATTGCCAGGACCTCAGGTCACCCCTAGAAAGTAGGATGATGGCTTTGGGACTGAGATTCCAAATCTAGAGAAAGTCAGAGTTAGACCAGATGAATAGAGACAGAAAAAAGGTGGCAACCCAAGAGGAGGAGAAACGAAATAGTCAACTACAGGCACCAGGGCTGCTTTCATCTGGACTACCATTCAAGTGTAATAACATTTCCAGATGAAAGAAATTTGACTCCATAAAATTATGGGTAAATGGAGAATTAATAAAACCTGGAAGAGGTGTGTACCGCTGAGTTTTTAAAAGTTAATGAGTTACATTGCTTTAGGACTGGGTTTAATGTTGTATGTAAGTTTCAAATTTACATAAATTATTATAGGATTGCACCAACCTAGATAAATTTACTTTCATATTTTAATTGAATGTAAGGGAATGAGAGTAATATGGGATGAAAGTAGCCACTTGCATGTGACACTTGCAAATCAGAAGGTTTTTCATATATAATTGGGAATAAAATTAATTAAATCTTTATCTCATTACCCCTCTCCCAACAAAAGACCATCCAATTACTATAGTGTCAGGTTCTCCAGTTACACTCTTTACTTAATCTATCCTAGAATAAAGTTATTTATTAAAAACATAATAAATTAAAATATTTTTTAAAAAGAAGTGAATAGAGATAGGCAACTTGAGATAGGCATATGAAACGATTGCATGTTTGGTTTTATGATTTCTGAAGATATCAGAACTTGCTGTTGATAACTCATTTCAGTGCCAAACAAACCTATTACTTGTAGCAAAATGCATTTAGCATTCAATTGAATTTAATAGCTTTCAAAATTACTCAATGCAGTCATACCAGTCATATAACAATTATCCCTATTAATGGAGCAGAACAGTAGCATCAATAATTCCAAAATACAGGTAATATAAAGATCTTTTCCATTTGGCCTAGCATTACATTGTGCTAACGTCTATCCTTAAGAACTAACCTTCAATGTGACATTTTAGATGATGGAGCATTCATCTAGGAATCAGGAAAAGGAGGTTTGAATTCCTGTTGACACTAACATCTTTGTGCCTCAATTTCCTTATTTCTATCAAATAGTGGAATTACTATTTAAGACTGTGTCCCAATGTCACCTAATAATGTAACAACTACCACATGGGAAAGTGGGGGTCACATGAGGTGGACCTTGGGGCACTGGCAAAGAGAAGTCCAACTAGAGCAGTCTCTCATGACAATGTTTTACGTGGGTAAAACATATGTGTGTGTATGTATATATATACACACACACACACACATTTGTTTTTAAAAAGAGACTTAAAAAATAAAGAAAACAGAAAATCACTGTGGTAGATAATCACTAAGGCTCTTCCAACTTAAAATTTTTATTTCTATGTATTATTGAATATCTAATCTTTTTAACAGAATATAAGCAAGTGACTCTAGGCTAGGGGCTCTGACTCTGTCAGGTTGAAGATGATAGGCAAAGATCTTTCATTACTCATCTACTCTCCTAGAATATAGCTTTATCATCAGTCAAGAAAAAAATACAGTATTTTATGTTGTCTCATAAACATCCACTGGTTTCCAATATAATTTGGGTAATTTTATTTCTTCAAATATTATAAGGTAATCCATATTTAAAAAAAATTAGAGTTATTTTTGTCCATAACCATGAGGAAAAAAGCCATAGGGTAGAAAGAGTGTGGATCATTGATGACTTCATTTAACCCAAAATAGCTGTATAGTCCCCTAATCTTCTTTTTTGGATGACCTAATTAAGCTTTTTCTTATTTTAAAACCACTGTACTAAGGTTTTTGTTACTCTCAGATAAGCACAATCCTAACTCATACATTATGGTGGCAAGGAGAATACAGAACAGATTGGATTATCCAAATTAAGAGCATGTCACCCAGAATTATATAGACATGTTATTCTTTTCCAGGATGTGTCCAGGCTGTTCCAAAGTGTGTTTTGATATATAAATAGATCCTCAGCCCCATTCCCATACTAAGCAAATGGCTAGTGATCATTTGGCCATATTGCAGTAAAGTCTGGTGTAATGAAATAGCTATCGGCAAGCAACCGAATCATCTTCCAGTGGAGAATGCGATTTAGAAATGTGCTGTCTCGTATTATGAGTCAGAAAATCTATGTAATCAACTGGTACCTAATATCCTCCCGTTGATGTGACATTGAAGGTTTGAACAATCAGGTAGTAAATCTGGATTCTAATGAGATTCTAGGAAAAGTTGTGGATTGCAAATTGCTTTTGTGAACATCCAGAACAGTGGGTAGGTTCTAATAATAAAAATGGAATTTCATACTATCACTTCACTATACCCACATACTATCTCAGTCTTCAAATGTGTTTTGTTTTCCACTATAAAACTGAGTTTTGAAGAGGTATGGAATTTTACAGATCATCTATTTTAGGATATTGAATAACATTGCCTTTTCTTATCAGTGATCTATCAGTGGCAGATCACAGGCATACCTTCAAATGAACTAATTTGTGTGTGTTTCTTTAAAAAATCTTCCTAAATTTTAAATTTTGGAGATATATACATGTAAAAAATATTACAAGAAGTACTCTTAATAGCACTATTTAATAAGTAATATTTATTTATTAGAGTATCTTTAAGTTTAATTGTCAAAGAAAGGAAGAGACAATCTTTTCTTACCTTGCCTGTCTTCCTTCTCTCTTTCTTCTTTCTCTCCTTCCTTCTTTCCTTCCTTCCTAAATGAACTCCCAGAAAAATTTGTCACAGACACTAAAAGTGAAATTTTCTTCCATTCACTTTTTATTTATTAAGGGAAGTTAAACCAGTGAGCCTCCAGCTACATTTCACAAAAGATCAATGCACTGGTTTTTACTTCTATACTCAGTGTGGTAACAATGCAGACTCACAAGTGATCATATTGTGGTTAAGGTGTGAGTCAGATTTTTTTTATCTTCTCTAGATGCAATCTTTAGTTCATTTTAAAAATATAATTTAGAGAATTAATAATAATCAAGATACATTATTTCTAGTTTGCAAATAAAAATGAACCTTAACCAATGTACGTAACAGGCAAGTCTGTGACTCACCTTTCTGAGTCCATATGACTAATTCAATATCCCTTTTTAGTGCTGTTTTATTATTAAAAATGTTTTTGCATGCTATAAACTTCTAATCTCCTTTATACTACCACTTCTCCATCTTAATTATAATCCAGGTTAAATAAACACACGAAACTGATAAAGATGGATTTATATAACATTTTTAAGCTGTTTTACAATTTGAGGGAAGGGGTGGCAGAGGAATTTTTGCAGAGCTAAGGTAATCATTTATGTTGTTCTGATAAGAAGCAATAGAATGTAAGCATACATTTCATATTTGCCATTGTTTCTCGTTAATTTTTTTCATCTGAAACTTTTTTTCCATTTAAGCCTTAGATCTGCATTTATTAAGACTCATTTAAGCACTAGAGCACTGCTAAATTTCCCTGATTGAAAACATCCACATTTCTGATCACATAACAAAACCCCAAACATTTGGCACCTATACAACTGGCACCTTTCAGCAAATGGAATTCTGGAGAATGCAAAATTACAGACAGAAGTTAGGAAGAGCTATTGAGAAAAACCAAAGACATCAAGTTCAAAGAAATGCCATGGTTGGTCAGGCCTCTGTAAGATCAAAGAGTTCTGGGATTGGTTCGAAAGAGGAGCATGCAACTAAGCACACTCTGGTCTGTAGGGTCACAGTGCAAATAAGTGCTGAAGCTGAGCCAAAGAGAAGGAGAGCAGTGATGAGCGGGCAAGAGAAAGGACAACAGGAGGAAAAAGAAGTACCAATGATAAAGGAGGGGAAGGAGGGTGATAGCATGATTGGTATAAGATTGACCAGTATGAAAGAGAGGAAATGAAACATCAAGAAGGGAAAGCAGAAAGACAATGATGTGAGGGGGGAAAAGGAAATAAAAGAATTAGAGATCTGAACAAAAAAAAAAAACAACAAAAAAGGAATCTTATCCAGAATATCCTATTATAATGTCCAAAAATTAAGAAGTAACTTTTAGCCCAGCCGGTGTGGCTTTGTAGTTGAGCATCGACCTATGAACCAGGAAGTCAAGGTTTGATTCCCTGTCAGGGCACATGCCCGGGTTGCAGGCTTGATCCCCATCAGGGACATGCATGAGGCAGCCGATCAATGATTCTCTCTCAGTCATTGATGTTTCTGTGTCTCTCTTCCTCTCCCTTCCTCTCTGAAATCAATAAAAATATATTTATGGAAAAAAAGGACTTTTAAATTTTTATTTGTTTAAATTAGCAAATAGAAGCACTGATTTTGACAAGGGGAAAATCAAAAATGTCTACTCCATTACAAGGCACTTTTTCACAGGGATTGTCCCATTGCTCCTTAGGGGTGCTCTGGCAGGCACTGTTGTCATTTTTTTGTTTATAGATTAGAAAACTGAGCCACAGACAGTTTAGTGACTGGCCCAAGGTGTTGGACTGGTGAAATGAGAAATTGGATTAACATGTAGCTGTCCTTAAAGATCGTGGTTCAATTATGCCATTTTGCTCCAAGCCTATGTGTATTTTTTGTTACAGAAGACAATATAGCCAAGCTTCCTTATTATTAACTAGAGGCCTGGTGCACGAATTGGTGCACAGATGGGGTCCCTTGTGGTGGCCTGCAGGGATCAGGCCCCAGCTCATGCCCCCAGCCTCACAGCCCTGCAGCCCCACCTGGCACACCGTTGTGGCCTGGTGCCCCCTCACCTGCTCTAACATCCCACCTGTGGGGTGATCAGGGCCAGCCCCCCGCCTGGCTCCCTCAGCACCTTGGAGCCAGGTGGCGGCCCCGCCCCCTGCCGCTGCTGGTTGCCAACACCCGCCATGTTCTGCACTGCCCCTGGTGGTCAGCGCATGTCATAGCGAGCGGTCGAACTCTTGGTCGAACAATTTTCATATTAGGCTTTTATTATATAGGATTACCTTGAATTCTATATGTAAAAAACAACTATGTTTACCCTGGTCTAAATATCATGTATCTGGTTTCTTCTTGTTTCTCTGATCTACTTTCCTTTATTCACCATTCTCTATCATGCTGACTTTCTGTTCTGTCACACCAAATTCTATCCTGCCTAAGGCCTTTGGTTTAACTTTGATTTCGTGTTGTCTAGCATTCTCTCCTCCTTCACACCACTTCTTTGCAAGGTTTTTCTTCCACAGAAGCTCTCGTTTCAAACAGCATGTCTTAAGAGTATCCCTGACTACTCAAACTAAAGTAGTGCTTTTCTCTCCAAGTCAGTCACGCCATCTTTTATTACATTCTTCAGAATTCTTACCACTATCTGAAACTATCTTATTAACATTAGCTATACAGACTCTGTAGGTGTTGGAAAAATGTCCCGACGGGTATTAGAATCAAAGGGGAATAGGGCCGAGAGACTAAAGAAAGAGGCTGACAATTCCAGAATTAAACAAAGAATTTATTTAGGGGATTTATGGACCAGAGACTTAGGTGGTAGCAAGATAATGGATCTCAACAAGGAAAGGAGATAGGGATTGTTACATAGCACAGCCTCCAGGAACACAGATGGCAAATGACTCAGAATGACCAAGAGAAATGAATTACCAAGGGATCTGTAGCCAAGTGGCATGTCCTAGTTAAGAGCTGTATATTCCAAAGCAGTCAACAAGGTAATGGGACTACTTATCCCTGTAAGAATACCTTTTAGGTGATACAGGCACACCCGTACCAGCTTGAACTGGTGGTTACTGAGAGTAACTTGCTTCTTAAGATGCCTTTTGTCATATCAAGCACTGGAAAGTATTTAGCCTAACAGTTTGTATTTTATTTTTAAATACAGCTAACAAATTTATCCACTATTTGAAAATACAACATTTTTCATGTTGAATAAGTTTTTTAGTGATTCATCACACTCTTTCTTATAAAGATCAATCATCTAAGCACAAAGCCTAGATTCTTTTAACAGTGCTCGTTAATGTTCTCTACAATTACGTTGACTTCCATGTAAAATTATACCTTTGCAGGTCTATATTGGTCCTTGAATGGTTTTTATACAACAGTGCCCTCTATGTTCAAGCATCATTAGACAGAGCTCACCACATGCTTCTTAGGTTACTTAAAGATAGTTCATTGTTTTATTTAGCTTATGGTTAAATAAAAATGTAACCATATATTATAATTAATAGCTTAATATCAAGGCCACCGATTCATGTAGTTGCCAAGCTTTTATAACTGTTTAAATGTGGGTTAAATATCATATTTCATTAGCTTTTAGTTCAATAAGACTTACAAAAATTTGTATTTCCTCTACATAGACTCTAGTCCAAGTTTGCTTATTTTTATGAAATAGTTGAGCATCCACTGATATAAATAAACAATGTAGTTGAAAACAGGACCTTGGCTGGTCTTTGAAACCAGCTGAACTAATAAACCAACTTGTCAGTGCTCTGATACCAGAGCACATTTTCCTCTGAGGCTGCTAACCTGTAGGTACTCTGATTTATAGGATTTGCATTTGTGATACTGGTCAAATCATCTAAAAACCTAGATGTTTTGGATGAAGCAATAAACAGATGACCTAAGTGGGATTAAACTTTTACAAAAGAGCTTTCTCTGCTTTAGTCCCAGAATCTATCGGTGTTTAGCCTGGGGGTGTGATCAAAGCCAGATATGTCTGGAACAGAGTAAAGACAAATTATGACTGTCTCACAGAATAAGCAATAAGCAAGTTAGGCAGGTATGCAGAATTCTCATGGATGCGGTGATGTTTATGTTTCATGTTATAAAAATAGTGAGAGTGAATCTGGACGGTAAAAAACCAAGTCATGCCAGAGCCCTTGAGTCAGCTGTGTGTATGCCTGCTGGGGAGTTTTCCTTTGTTCTTTTTAGAGGCACTTGGCTTATGTTAATGGCTTTTCCTTGCACGGCATAATCACCAGCTATGTGATTAACCATGTCTAGTTAAGTTATTTCATCACATCAAAAGTAGTGTAAAATAGTTTTTTCTGTTGACTGGGAAGCTGAGTTTCGTGGTTATGAATGTACCAGACATCAAAGAGCTCTATTATCCACAGACTACATGGAAGCAGGCCAGCAGCATTGAAAATTTCCCTTCTATTGCTCCTTCCCTTAAGTGGAGTCATCACCCACTAGACTGGAGGGAAGGAGGTGATTTCTACAATAATACATTCTTGCACTCTTTATCCAAATAGAAGGGATGGTGAACAGCTGCTTTTTGTCTCTACTGAAGGCAGATAAAGAGAAAAAAAATCCATATTATAGTAGGAAGATACCACTGGGTACTAGCTAGAAAAAGTCCTGAATAAGTTTCTCATTCTCATTCTCTTTTACTTCTAGCCAGTTAAGCAATTATGGCTACACTGTTTAGTTTCTCTTGAAGCACCTATAAAAGGCTATGACTACTTTAGATAGTTTGAAAAGTTATTTGGGGTACTAAGTCGTATACAATTTTATAACCTAAACTTGAAATGAGTGAATGATACCTAAATATTAGCCCCAGAAAAATTTCAATATAGAGAACATTAACTATGTAGTAATATGTCTTGACAGTGCCAGCACTGAATAGAGGCTCAATAAAGTCTAATTAGATTGTCCTGATGATCAAACATTTTCACAGTTTTATGGTATGTTTATCTCAGTTTGGGTTCTCCAAAAGCAGACTCTGCAATGAGGATTCATGTGACCATATTTATTTGGAAGTGTTCCTTGGAAAAACTGGTAGGGAAATAAAATGGGTAATGAAGAGAAAGAAGTCAAGCAGGGATGTAACATCAAGACAAGTGCTGCAAAATATAACTTTAGTTCTCCGATGCTTAACCATTTAGCATGGCTCAATGGTTAAGCGTCGACCTATGAACCAGGTTTTGGTTTGATTCTTGGTCAGGGCACATACTGGAGTTGCAGGCTCGATCCCCAGTGGGATATTACAGGAGGCAGCTAATCAATGATTCTCTCTCACACTGATATTTCTATCTCTCCTCTCCCTTCCTCTCTGAATCAATAACAGCTATATATTCCAAAGTAGTCAACAACTATATATATATAAAACTTCAGTTCAACTTTCAGAGAATTAGAGAGTTGAGATTCAGGCCATGTTTGAGAATAAAGTGGTAAGTATATTCAATACAGGAATGTTACAGAAGAAAAATAAAGTTTTGTTTTATTTTTTTATAAGAATAGTTCTTTCCCAGGTTTCTCTAGATAATAGTTCTTTCCCAGGTTTCTCTAGATAAAATGGTTTGGACAAGTGAGGAATTCTTCAGTTTGGGGAATCCTGAAAATTGGATTATATCACCAACCTCTAGCTTATCATCATTCAGAAGGAATTATATTCTGATGGCAGCTTCCAACTTGGATTACCACTCTTGGATAAGAGCAAAAAGTTAACATCACTGTAGAATTCCTGCAAACACAATGTGCTCTGTTTAGTTTTATATCATGTCAAGGAAAACAAAAATAGCATCATGCAACCAATGAAATTGGTGTTTTTTATGCTATTTTTTTCTTTGCTACCTATAGACATGAAAAATGGCAATCATATTTTATGGAATTTAAGATTAATCCCATAAAAAACTAGTCTGATTCCTCAAAATTCTTTTCTTTCCTGATATATCACACAAGATTAGCTGGGGTAAACCATTCTTCATTTTTTAATAGCATCCATGTACCAAAACTATACTTGAAAATGATTCCTTGATTATTATTGTAAGAAGTTTTCCTGATCATTATGGCCAACAGAGCTAATGATGTTACATTAAAAAACTTGCCTCATGATGGCAATCCAAGTTCCTTTTCATTGAATTATTCCAACCCAACATTTGATTTTTATCTTCACATTTTTATTATGACTTTAAAAAATTGAAAAGAATCCCTACCTTTTTTAAGTTCTCCCCATCGTCACTCTTCATCTGGACATTAACATGAAACATCCTTCTCTAAAATCCTTCAAGAACAGTATAAGCAATTCTTTTGAAAAGCAGAAGTAGCAACTCAATTGAGTAGGTCAAGGTGATAGCTGAATCCTGAGTAGGGAAAATACAAGGAAAAATTGACAGTATTTTGGGATTGGCTTGAATATACTAGTAGACAAATCCCACTCTACTGAGGAAGAGGGACATTTGTGGGGATGTAGTTTCAAAAGAGAGTCTGGGTAATGGTTGATATTTTGTTGTTAGTTTAACAATATTGCATCCAAATACATATTAAAACAGCCATTTTAACTTGAGAAAGCTACTTACTCTCTTAGCATCAGTATCTTCTTCTTCTAAGATGGGGCTACAAATATTTATCCTGAAGTGTTTACATTAGAATTAAATAAGATAATGTGCACAAAGTAGTTAACACACTTGAAGCATTTAATAAATGAAACTTCTTTTATCTGTCAGCCATGGAATAAGTGCTTGGTACCTCATTTGTCAGGATTTTGTTCCTTTTTGCAGTTATTCTATTATAGAATAGTGTTAAGAACAAGGAATTTACCCTGTTGATCAAAAAGAAGAAATGCCCATTTCATCATCTAATCAATTCAATGCTTATGAAGGTGGATATGGCACAAATTTGGGGATTTGAGTAAGTTGAAAATATATTTAAATGAATGATAATCTAGTGAAATAAACAGCTGAGAAAACTATTATCAGACAACCAAGATATGGATTTTTAGTTTGTCAAATACCTATTATATGAGGAAATGGTCATCATTCCATAGATTCATAAGTCAAATTGATTAGTTATATTCTATAAATTGTATGTAACAATGTTTTCACAATTGCTCTAGTAAGTAATCTTTCAGATTTGTTCTGAACAATTTAAAATAGTGTTTTATTAATGAATTGTGGAAGCATTCTTTTTATTAATGTAAGAAGGATAAATGATTCCAATTTGAAAATTTATACAAATAAAAAATTTTAAATTTTATAGATTTCTATTTTCTTTTTTGGGCAGTTGGATTCTAGTTACCATAGGACTTTTGCTCAGGATCTGACACTAGTTTGCAGGGTCTGAGACAGAGCAGAATTGCTAAAGGATTTGTAGAATATTTAGGAGTGAGGTGAAAGAAATCTTAGTTGTTGATGAGGGAGAAGAAACATGATGGAAGTTTAGTTATTCTATCTCATATAATCCTCACATTTTGCAAAAGATTAAAAGGATGCTCAAGCACTTAAGTAAGTTGTGGAGGTAAAAGGCTGTCAGGACTCAATTGCAGAAGTGTCTGACTTCAAAGCCCATGTTCTTTCCTCTGATTCTCTGCACTTCCATTTTTAAAAGAATTTCTTACTTTAAAATGCATTTAGTCTGCATTTTTAGATATGTTTGTATCCCTGGAGACCAAATGACAGAGGGTTTGACTTCTTGAGGATACTGTTTTATTCTAAGAAATCAGGGGAGCACCCTGCTCATATATTACTGTCACGAATCTTTGGCAGGTATGCCAAGTTATCTTCCTTTTCCTGAAGCACAGGTGGGGAAACAAAAGGCTATGACAGGTTAAACAGAGGCAAGCGAGCCAGAAGAGAGAAGGCAACTGTCAGAAGCAGGGTAAGACTGGCAGATGAGAAGAGTTACATAGCAGTTAAACAGAAAGTATCGAAAGAACATAAATTGATGCTAATAGGAAATATAGACAAAAGACCTTTGATACTTTTTAAAAGCCAATATTTTGATTATTTGGTAGAAAGAACTGTTGTAAAACAGTCCTTCAGTGACTTTGTGAGTATGTCTCAATTTCTGGAGAGTGCTGGTTTACATTGACTTTTAAGATTACCAGGTGGCATTTCACCATTTATTTATTCTTCACTAACTGAAAAAGCCATTCCAAAAGTCATCTACATCAGGAATCTTTTACCACCTTATAATGCTACACAACCAACCATCTCAAACCTCAATAAGCATTTATTTATTTCACAAAACCGGGGGTTAACTGAATGATTTTGCTTACCTTATGTGAGTGAGAAACTTCTAAAAACCCCAGTCTTAAGAGGACACCCACCATTTCATGGATTTTACCTTCAGGAACTCCACCCAGTTCTCATGATGAAGAGTCAACAAGATCCACTCTTGTCTTGGCCAGGAGTTGGGGAAGAGTACTATTTGTGAAATACACAGAGAATTTTCCTTAACAAATGCCTTTTTCCCAAGGGAAAAGACATTATCAGAATCTGTGCCATATGCTACAGGTGGCATTTCTCCCAACCGCAGTCCTCACTAGTCTTCTCTTGTCTTCCTGACTTGTTTTAGGGGTGGAAAGAACTAAGAAATACTTGTGAAGGTCACTACCCAGGGACATAGGCTCAGTAAAAGAAATGAGATTTAGTCATAAGATTATAAAACACTTCTCCCTCCCCCAAATACCCTACCACCACACCACCCCAGCTCCAGTACAGAAAAGGGGATTTCACCTGAAAGATCTGCAATGACAAGACTCTCTATGGAGTAGTACTTAGTGAAGCCCAAAGGGAAACAAAAACAAATATACTAGAAAAATTTGAGTCTCTGGCACCTATAGCTACAACTAATATTAAACACAGCCACTTTGCTGACATTCAATCAGTGGTTTCACTTGAAATGCTGCACCTTGAGAGACCTTTTGCACTTGCTCTTTTCATAAACTTGGGGAAATCCGAGGAAATCATTGGGTCACTTGAATTTTATTATCCAGGTTTTTTACTGTTTGAATTTTTATGCTATAGTTTCCAAGTGTTAACAAATACAGATAGTAAAGTAATAAGCTTTACTGCTTCTTCCCCAAATCTGATATTTGAAAGCATATAGTTCCTACTTATTAGTGACATTAATTTATTGCCCCAAATGCTGTAAGAAACAGACATCAGATCATCTGAAATGACACTTCAGTGAGCAGAAAAAGATAGACTTATTAAATCTTCAAATTTTAGGCAAGTAATTCAAGATAGCTATCTCAAATAATTTTTCCTTCTCCCAACAACAATAAACTCACCTTGTACTAAAAGGAATTATCAAGCTTTGTATAAAAAGATTAACCAAGCATTTTAGAGTAGTCATTGTTAGGGCACTATGGAAAATTAAGATCACATAAAGTTCTAATAATATCTATTAATTGCCTGAAGCCTACTGAGTCTTGAAGATCAGGGACAGCAATGCTATGCTTGCTGGCCACACTTTATAGGCTCCTCCGTCTGGCTCTTTTACAACCACCGTCTCCTGCAAAATGCTTTGTTCCGTCTTAAAGAACTGAAGCAAGAGCAACTCCTTTTTTCTCCCAGCTGAGCTTTGGCAAGTAGACTTTAAGTTACTTGCACACTGGGGAGCGGAGCACTAATGAAAGCATATGAAAAGTAATGTACCTAAGGAAAAGGTAAATGATAATAAGCGCTGCACAACTTTTTATGACTTGGCCTTTAAAGTGAAAAGCTCTTTCTATAACAATAAATGTTCTGTGTTATACAATGTTGCAATAACACACTAAATAACTGAACAATAGTTGTAATTTTTCCTCACTGCAACAGAACGTGTTCAGAATCAGAAAATTAAATTCCCCTTTTCCCTTTACTGTTTCAATTACCTGTGTATTAAGCTTGACAGACCCCTTAAAATATTCTCAGACCCCGAAAATACATGTTTGAAGCGCTGTTGCTTCATAAGTCATTGTTGGATGTGTTTTTCTCTTGTTACCTGTTTTAGCTGAGAATCTGATATGTAAGCATCTATGGACACTGGGTGGAGGAATGACCCCAGCGACTTATATTTAATTTTGTTTGGAAAGTTGATGATGTTCCATGTGTGGAAAGAAATTCTCATTATTCTTATAAGAGATTGTAACTGGGTACTATTGAAATCTTTGTTCTTAAGTTTGTCAGATGCAATGAGTCATCATTTAACTCCTTCATCTGCTAGGAGAAGTGAATAAAAGCTCCAAGGAACAGACTATTGTATTAAAATACAAACAAGAAACAAATAAGCCCAAACTTCTTACATCATTCAAAAAGGCATCAGAAACTCTTTCAATGCAATTAACACTAATTGACTAATGTGATCCCTCTACATAACAGCTGGCTTATTTTACACAAAGCAATCATTTTCTTAACTACTAGATGAACATCAAAGAAAAATTTTGGTGTATGACTACATTCACATTCCCCAAATGCAGTGGCATGAGAGGCCATGAGCTGCCCGCCCCCCGCACCCAGTCTTTACCAGCGTTCCTTCAATGACCCAAATAAACACTAATTAAATAAAACAGCATTGTGCTTTGTAAAATCACTTTATGACATGTCATCTAACTGTGACTTACAAATCAATCCTATTTTTCTATATAGAAATTCTGAAGCCATTGTTTTTTAATTTAGTCTGAGTTCATATAAAATATGGCTAAGGTCACAAGACAATTGTTTGTCTTGAAGTCAGGAGGAAAATAGTAGTAATAGGATCTTTTGTTTTTTATCTCCAGAGAAAAATAACTAGTTTCTTACCAACCAAACAGTACTTTTAATAAATGTATTTCTATTACATGCATATGCATGGCCCATGAACACAGACAATAGTGTGGTGAAGGCCTGGGAGCGGGTGTGGGGTAGAGCAGATCAATGGGAAAAAAAAGGGGGGGGCATCTGTATTACTTTCAACAATAAAGATAAAATTTTTTAAAATATATTTCTATAGTCATATTAAATTTTTTTGTGCTTATCCTTGATTTTTTAAATTAAAAACCTTTTAAATTGAGGTATAATTAACATATCACATTATATTCATTTCAGGTATATAACATTATGGCTTGGTATTTGTGAAATGATCACCACAATAAGTCTAGTGAACATTAGTCACCATACATTGTTACAAAATATTTCTTGTGATGAGGACTTTTAAGATTTATTCTCTTAGTAACTTTCAAATATGTAATATAGTAATATTAACTATTATTAACTATTAACTATATAGTTAATTTTGTAAATTACATCCCTATGACTTATGTATTTTATAACTGGAAGTTTGTACCTTTAGACCCTCTTTATCCATTTGCCAACCCCTCACCCCTCCCTGCCTCTGGCAACCACCAATCTACCAACTTGATGACTGTATCTCTGAGCTTATTTTTTTGTTTGTTTGTTTTTAAGATTCCACATATAGTGAGACCATATAGGATTTATATTCTCTGTCTGATTTATTTTATTTAGCATAATGCCCTCAATTTCCATCCATATTTTTGTGAATAACAAGATTTCATCCCTTTTTATGGTAGAATGATAGTCCATTATATAGGTAGATATAGAAATAGATATATAGATATAGACACACACATTTTCTTTATCAATTCATCCATAGATGAATACTTAGGTTGTTCCTATATCTGGCCTATTGTAAATGATACTGCAGTGAATGTGTACTCCATACCTTTGATGAGCTTCTTATCTAAACTGAGCACCTATTTCCACAAAGTTTAGGAAATCTAAGATCCTTCAGCTAATATGTTAAACGTTTAAAAAGAATTGTTAAAAAGAAGAATGAGATATTATGGTCAAAAACCAGGGTTTGGTGTTATTTTTACTTTTTCTCTGAAAACCTTAAAGACAGCATGACTTTTGCATCATTTTCAGTAACAATGAATGAAGGAATCTCAATGAAGAGATTACAAAACAGGGCCAGCATACTTGTGGTACTCCTGCTTCCCATACTCCTAGCGGCTATTGCTAATAAACCATGTTCTTCTTCTCTTCTGGATCTACACAGAACTTTCCATTGTGTCTCAATATGGTACTTCAATCAGCTACTATCAACTGCTATAATGCTGAAATACTTTTGCCATCTCTGTTCAGTGGTTAAACTTTTTCTTCATCTTTTTTATAACCAGTCAGAGAAGATTCAATTCTTATTGAATGAAATGGCTCTTAATCATATTCTACTTCTTAAGAAATTGTTCTTATTTGAATAAATTAAAAACCATCATGTATTAGACTATGACATAACAGAGTTATGGCAGTTTGGTAGTGTCCGAGGAAGAGAGAGCAAAGAATTTTGTTCACATGCATTGCAAAAATTTTGAAATATAGAAATCATAATACAAAGAAATTCCATTATAGTCTTAATAATAAACTTCTTAAGAGTTGGACATATGTTTTAAGAACTTTCATATTAACATCTCTTTAATAAAAATTTAAGTTGCAGTTTGCATTCAAAACATATTTTGATATCATTCACTCTTTATTGCTTAAATGTATGTAAAATATATATTATGTAATATTCTGTAGGCCTAAGGATTGATTGTGGCTCAAAGTGACTAATTGAATCAAAAGTACAGTTCTGTAATTCCTTTCATTGATTTAAAATTGTTACTTAAATATCAAGATAATTTTTATAGTTGTAAATCTTAAAAAGATGATTGAATCCTTTGGTAATACAAATTTTAAATATTTAAGCAACATGGTGCTAAAGAATTCTTTGGGTCCAACTGATCTCTAAAATACCATGATTTTAGATTTGATCTATCCTTAATTCAATGTTAATTAAAATGTGATGAGATTTATGAGATTTTTATATTGTTATATTTTTGGAAAGCTGTTAGAAAACTATCTATATATATAAAAGCCTAAGCAACTGTTAGGACTGAACTACTGGAATGACTGGAACGACTGTTGACCAGTCACTATGATGTGCACTGACCACCAGGAGGCAGATGCTCAATGCAGGAGCTGCCCCCTGGTGGTCAGTGCACTCCCACAGCGGGAACTCTGCTCAGCCAGAAGCCTGGCTCATGGCTGGTGAGAGCAGCTGGTGGTGGGGGGGTGGGGGGGGGAGCCTCTCCTGCCTCCAGAGCAGCGCTAAGGAGCGGTGGCGGGCAGCAGGCACAGGGGGGGGCGGTGGGGTGGGGGCCAGGGTGAGTGGAAGTGGCACCCGGCTCCAGCTCCTCCCCAACCACCTGCCACTTAGCACACTATATATCTCTCATGCCCCATAAGCCTGCAGTTACAATCTCTGGAGAACGTTTGAATTGCGGACACTTGGAGTAGCCAGGACAAGCCTCATGTCACCACTGGGCTCCTGGAACTCTGTCTCGGGCATCGAGATCAAATCTCATCCCTTACCGATTGGCCTGGTAATCAGAGGAAGGCAGCAATATAACTGTGGCGACAAGGTGGCGACTGACAATCAGGGTAAAAGTCAGAGATGGATCTGAAGGGTGGGGGAGTGGGCAACAGAGCACCCCCACCCCCCAAGATCCCCAAATTTGTATCATTCACCTAGGAGGGTCTCTTATCAGGCTCCAAGCAGTGGAAAGCATCCAGCACGGCCAAGGTGTCCACTGGGGACCTCCCAGCCAGCAAGGCACTACCCTGCCACAGAAGGGACACTTGGAAATATTTTTGCAAGAAGCTGCGGGTAGGACAGACTCCTCACGCAACTTCCCGGCAGCTGATGGGGATGTGGAAACTCCCCGGGCACATGGGCATGGGCTCCCAATTTCCTTTAAATGTGCACGAATCTGTGCACTGGGCCACTAGTAACCTATATAAAAGCTGACATTACACTTTATCTAGAGTATGCTTTACGTAACAGTCCTTACCCTAATATTTCCACAATAACTGATGTTTAGGGTCCATATAATTTAAATAAACTAGCTACAGTATTTTTTTATGCTAATAGTATTGTAGGAGGTAGCTTGTCTGTTGTTTATTAAAGAAAGTAAGAAACAACACATGTTTTGAGAGACCCTCAGGCACTCGAGGATGGATAATGGAGCTATCTGTTAAATTGGAGTAATAGATAAGTAATAACAATTAAGACTTGTTTATCTTGTCAGATTTGAGAAATGAAAGCTACTACTTGGCTCAGGGCCATGGGAATCTAGAAATCATATGAGAATTTATTTCTCTGTTAGTAGAAATAGATACATTAAACTATCTTTAAAAACTTTAAAAACATTGTGCATCTGCAACAAACCTATTTTACATTCAAAGTTGGTTTATATCAACTTGAGTGAAAAACTAACATATCGTGTGGTATATAGTGAAAAAGATTTGCTTTATTATCACAGAGCTTATGTCTTCTTGCCAAAGGGAAGACAAAAACAATAAGGAGAAAAATTTTGAATAAACACTTCATAAAAAATAATATGTAAGTAACTCACAAACATATGAAAATATTTCTAACATGCAAATGTTAGCTTTATAATTTATAGTGAAAAATGTCACTTTATACCCACAACCAGAGCTAAAATTTAAAAAGAGACAACACCAAATGTCAGTACAGTTGTTAAGCAACTGGAACTCTCAGATATTGCTGGTCAGACTGGAAAATGGTATAATCATTTTGGAAAACTCATATGTAGTTTCTTATAAGAATAAACATTTACTTACCCTAAGACTCTGCAATTTCACTCTTACCTATTTACCCAAGAGTAACAAAAACAAAAGTCCAATGTCTCGAAGAAACAAGAGACTGTTCTTCTTCACAAGAATTAAAGTCCAGTGCAGCTCACTAGCAGTTCTGGGATTGGCTGAGGCTGTCTTGTTCTTATATTCATGCTGATTTGATATCCCTATGCTCATCTTCCTTGGTTCTCTGTGCACTGACTCCTCATCACTACTTTTCTCTCTGGTATACACATTAAACACACATTTTTTGTTTGATGTTTGCACTCTCGTGCCTGACATATATATAATATATTGATTTCAGAGAAGAAGGGAGAGGGAGAGATAGAAACATCAATGATGAGACAGAATCATCAACTAGCTGCCTCCTGCACATCCCCCACTGGGGATTGAGCTCACAACCCAGGAATGTGCCCTGACCTGGAATTGAACTGTGACCTCCTGGTTCATAGGTCGACACTCAGCCACTGAGCCACATTTGCTGGGCTTGCTTAATACGTTTTTAGGTTCCTCCAAAGATTATCATAAGCATAAGCTATTCTTACCTTGTCTCTCAGCCTCTCAGGATCCAATAGTGGCTGGATCACCCAGTTTCTTGTCCAGGATAATGTGCTAAAGAAAACAGGTGGAAGGAATTAGTGACCAATCTTTATTTTTCTGTGTGTTTTTTTTTTCCTAGATTTTATTCACTCTCTAGGGTATTTTTGTTTTGTTTTATTTTTGTAATCTATCATCTTCTTTGCCTTTCATTTGTGTTTGTCTCCACAACACTTTTTGCTCTTCTTATATTACTAGAGGCCTGGTGCATGAAATTCATGCATTGGTAGGGTCCCTAGGCCTGGCCAGTGATCAGGGCCGATCTGTGGGGTGACGAGCAGGGCGATCGGGGGGCCCCCACTGTCACCTGCCTTGGCTGGCCTGGTGCCGCCTGCTTGCCACCACCCCCCCCCCCGCCACTGCTGGTTGCTTCCGTTTGTGGGAGGCAATTGGGGTCACTGCTGGCCCACTCACCGGCCGGTCCTGCCCCCCAATCATGCCGCCGCCGCTGGTTGCCTCCCTCTGTGGGGCAACTGGCGGGGTGATCGGGGGGCCCCTGCTGGTATCCACCTTGGCTGGCCTGGGGCCTGTGGGCTGGGGGCAGCTCCTGAATTGAGCATCTGCCCCCTGGTGGTCAGTGCACATCATAGTGACCAGTCATTCCACTGGTCTTTCTGCTGTTCCGTCGATTTGCATATTAGGTTTTTATTATATAGGATTTTCTCTTCCTGCTTTTTCTTTTGTACTGTAGCTCAATCTGGCTGTTTCCTCACCTTGTGGTTATTTCTTTTCTACGGTTTCCTTCTCTAGGCTCACTACATTATTTACTTTTTAGGAAGATCACATTTTTATAAGAGCTGTGGGTTCTTCTTCTCAGATGCAAACTTTTAAATAAGGAGGTAAGCAAGCATGATATGTTTGGTTGGGAATTGATCCCAGGTAGCAGCAGTAGGGGGACAGGCTAGTGAGACAGGGAAAGAAAGTCTATATAGCAGTGGTTCTCAACCTTCCTAATGCTGTGACCCTTTAATACAGTTCCTCATGTTGTGGTGACCCCCAACCATAAAATTATTTTCGTTGCTACTTCATAACTGTAATTTTGCTACTGTTATGAATCATAATGTAAATATCTGATATGCAGGATGTATTTAGGCGACCCCTGTGAAAGGGTTGTTCGACCCCCAAAGGGGTCGCGACCCACAGGTTGAGAACCACTGTTATATAGGAAGTTGTTAACAGGTAGATGAGCAACTGAGGTTCAATCCTAAGGGGGATTTCTGGAAGACAAGGCAAAACATTACCCAGACTAATCTCTACTAAAGGATAAGGAAGATGGTGTATTTATTTACAAACTTCTATTCCTCATTGCTTGAGGGCTGCTCCCAAGATGGTTAACCATACATCCTACCTCCCAGCACTCCAAGTCTGACCATGAGTAGCAGAGTATGTTCTTTTGCACAGAGGAATCAAATAGGTAGAGAGTCACAATGATAGAACGAAGAAGCATTTGACATATAGTAGAGAGTGTGTGCTGACGGTTAGGACAGGGCACCGGTAGTGTCTGCTAAAACAGCCTTTTAAATTCAACCTTTAATGGTTGAATGTTTACTACCTTATAAATTCACAGGTAGCATTTTGAATGGTACTTTAGGGACATGGAAATGAGACCAATGGGAAAATAAAAATAGTTCATGATGTTTTCCTGAAATATGAACACTAAGATATGTCAAGATATATACTTCTACTTATGAATACATGAAAATGGATATATTCTCTACATGGGCAAACAGAATTTGCAAATAACTATTTTGAACATTTTTATAATACATACTAAAGCATATGATCTAGTGCAGTTGCTTTCTATATTACACAATTTGCTTTTACTCAGTCTTTTTTGGGGGCAGGGGGCATGGACACTTCAAAAACCACAGGATAATATTAAATGTTTAAAGTATAAACTGTTCCAATAGCCCTTGTGCTAACACTGCATTGGATAATGATAGAATATGATAGCCAATTTTTTTTCTTGCTAAAATCAGATATAAAATATAACCTTGGGGGGGGGGGGACAGTCGGGGAGAGGTCAATGGGGGGGGAAATGAGATTTACGTAATAATTTAAACAATAAAGAATTCAAATTTAAATATATATATGACCTAATTAAGTCATATAAAATTGAGGCTTCAATGAGAGTCCTGTAAAAGCTCTCTTAGAAAAACTCTGTTGGAAAGCAGCTCTTTTTAACAGAGGCTGTTCAAAACTCACCAATCTTTCCTCTTCTTGGGAGTCCAAAACCCCAAATTGAATTAAAGGGAACCACATTGAATTAAAACATCTTAAGTTTCACCAAAGCAAATATGAATTAGACTACATGCTAGGTCTGACATTTATCAGAGTTTTACAGAAGACGAGCTCATTTTACACTTAGAGGACTAGTACATTCAGGCAAACAATAGTTCAGGGTAAAGAGCATCTACAGTTAGTATTTTAACCCCTCTATAAGTGATATGCCTTCCTAGAATTTGGGTAGTGGATTGTGATACTTTTGTGCTATCAACGGAGGATTTACCCCCTTAGACTTTAGTCTCTAAATGCCATCACTCACATGCTGCTAGAGTTCTAGGGGACCTCCCCACTTCTCAAACACATCCACTGCTGATCCGACCACTGGGCCAATGAAAACCTTCAAGATGCCAAGGACAGCCAGGACAACCTTCTGAGAAAAAGGGGTCCCACTGATGGACTCACATCAGCTCTCTAATAGTTGTTTTAGAGGAAGTACATCAGTAACGTGTTTCACAATGGTCCAGTTTTCTTGAATAATCATGATGTTTCTGAATCTCATCTTTGACATCTATTTTTTATTGGCTGCAGGAAGAAGAAATTGTATCTTCCCTCATAAATCTAAGGTTTCCTAGCTTTTGAAACCATTTTGCTCTGTAACGTTTTCAAGTGCTCATTCCTCACTTCCATTTTGGTGACCATCATCTCTTCTTTGAATGCTCCTAGCATCTTGCAGTAAGAAAAGATAGTATTTTAGGAGATTATTGCACTGTGAAATGCAGGAGTCCTAGAATCTCCGAGCCCCATAGCAAGGTAAATATTTACTAAAACCAGTCTTTATTGAGCCCAAATATGCTGAGGAATTTTCTAATCAGTGTGATATAGTGGTGGACAAAAAAAATGAACCTGGGCTCATTAAGCTTGTAGTCTAGTCAGACGTGGCCGGCAAACTGTGGCTCGCGAGCCATATGCGGCTCTTTGGCCCCTTGAGTGTGGCTCTTCCTCAAAATACCACATGCAGGCGTGCACATACAGTGCGATTGAAACTTTGTGGCCCGTGCGCAGAAGTCGGTATTTTGTGGAAGAGCCACACTCAAGGGGCCAAAGAGCCGCATGTGGCTTGTGAGCCGCAGTTTGCCGAGCCTCAGTTTGCCGACCACTGGTAGTGGATTAGAATTCAGTGGTCGCCAACCTGTGGTGTGTGGACCACTGGTGGTCTGTGAGGTCTGAAAGGTTGGCGACCGCTGGATAATGCAAAATAATTTTTAGTGTCCTTGGTAGATGAGTGTTCCAAAGGAAAGTGCAATGTACATAAACTATGGAAAAATTTGAGCACAGATTTGGAAAGAGACCATCCTAGTTATGTGAAGGCAGTGATGGACCATAAAATAATCTATTATGTATACTTTAATTTTAATATATGTATTATACTTACTGTCTAAAATATAGACATTTCAAATGGGTTGCTCATTTAAAATTGGCCTATACAAAATTAATTTATTTGTTTTTCATTCTCTCTTTCATGTTATATTTATTTCTGCACTTAATCAAAAATTTTTGTGCCTCTTTTCTCATAATATAGTTTTTTCTTCTATCTAAGGCAGTGGTTCTCAACCTTCTGGCCCTTTAAAACAGTTCCTCATGTTGTGACCCCCAACCATAAAATTATTTTCGTTGCTACTTCATAACTGTAATTTTGCTACTGTTATGAATCGTAATGTAAATATCTGATATGCAGGATGGTCTTAGGCGACCCCTGTGAAAGGGTCTTTCGACCGCCAAAGGGGTCGTGACCCACAGGTTGAGAACCACTGATCTAAGGCAAGTGTGATTAAGACTGTAAAATGATACAAACAGATAATTGTTCCTGCTATTGTTTTTCCCTTAAATAAAATATATTACATAAAATATTCTAATTAGTGATGGAATTAGTGTATATTCCTACTGTATTGAAATTTAACTGAAATAAAAGTCACTAATACAAATTAATATTTCAGTCCCTTTAACAACCAAGGTTTTAATTTTCTTAGGGCATCTAATACACTGTGTAAAATTTCCCCCCTTCAATTTTTGTCCTTGAATGTTTAAGCATTTATTTATATATTGATTCATTAACCCAACATGCACTTATTCAGTGCCTGCTAGAAACTACTTGATAAATTCTCTGTATGTTGACTTTATACAAAATCAAGCAAAAGAATGTTCCCAGATTGTCATATGTAGTGATGCAGCAAGATGTAATGGATATGCACTATTTTAATGATTCTTGTCATGCTGTTTTAATATTTCTCTAAGCTGGGGTGTTTTTATTTTTTGAGCATTTTAATTTATTGTATTCTTTACTTATTACAGTTGCACCCTGAAGCTAGCTAGCGAAGGATGCCATTTTGAAAATCTTAGAAATAAACAGAAGTTGACTTGCCAACACATTTGTTTTGTTTTCAGATCTCTTATAATTCTGAAGGTCAGAAATCTAAAATCAAGATGTTTTCAGGAAAGCATTTTTTCTGGAAACTTTGGAGGAGAATAATTTTCTTGCCTTTTTTAGTTACTAGAACCCATTTGTACTCTTTGGCTCATCGTGCCTTCCTTAAGTTACTCCAATCTTGCTTCCATTATCATCTACCACTAAGGCTGATTCTCCTGCCTTCCTATTATAAGAATTCTTGTGATTGCATTATACTTACCAGGATAATGTCCCCATCTCAAGATCTTTAACATAATCAGTCTGCAAAATCCCTTTTACCACATAAGGTAGAATATTCCCAGGATCTAGGGAATAGGACATGATATTCTTGGTGGATCTGAATTTCAATTTAGACACAGTGAGTAATGAGCTATGTGACCTGGAGTATGACACATTATGTTACTGGGCCTCAATTTCTTCAACGATAAAAGGAAAAGAGTGATGTAATTTCTAATTATATTCTAGCTCCCATAATTTATACTTTACAAGCATAATAACAAGGCCATAGCATATGATGTCAAAGATATGACTCCTGAAACCAAAAATAACAGTTTTAGAAAAAACTATTTTTGTCACTTAGGACTGATGCAGTCCCTGGCCAGGTAGCTCAGTTGTCCTGATTTTCGAGGTTGTGGGTTCGATGTCTGGTCACGGCACATACAAAATCAACCAATGAATGCATAAATAAGTGGAACACCCAATAGATGTTTCTCTCTCACTCTCTCCCTTTCTCTCTCTCTAAACTCAAAACAAAACAAAACAAAACACTGCTGCAGCTTGGAAGCAATTGTTTGCATTCTGTACCATAGCAATAAAATACTCTCTCATAGATCTTATACAGTTCTTCCTTATAAAGAAAGCAGATAGGAATATAACCTCTGCTCTCTATATCATATTCCCCTGATGACAGCTTTGGTCATCACAACATATACCAACTTCTAATAAATATTTGAAGTGGTTTCCATGACTTTTATCTATAAACTAGAGGCCCAGTGCATGAAATTTGTGCACACAGGAAGGGGGAGTCTCTCAGCCCAGTCTGTGCCCTCTCACAATCCGGGACCCCTTAGGGCCATGGTTGGGCTCGTGAGCCACATGTGGCTCTTTGGCCCCTTGAGTGTGGCTCTTCCACAAAATACCACGTGCGGGTGCGCATACAGTGTGATTGAAACTTCGTGGCCCATGCGCAGAAGTCGTTTTTCGGCCTGGGCAAGTCTATTTTGAAGAAGTACTGTTGATATTTGGCTCTGTTGACTAATGAGTTTGCCGACCACTACCTTAGGGGATGTCCGACTGCCAGTTTAGGCCCAATCCTGGCTTCTGGCTGAGCAGCGCTGCCCCTGTGGGAGCACACTGACCACCAGGGAGCAGCTCCTGCATTGAGCGTCTGCCCCCCGGTGGTCAGTGCGAATCATAGTGACTGGTTGACCAGTCCTTCCTGTTGTTCTGTCATAAGGGTCACTTAGGCTTTTATATATAGAGATAAGAAAAATAAGTGAGTTGAAGTTGTTATTCTAAGTTAACACTTCTGACCAAGGGTACAGAATCCAGTTTTACCTTTTATGGTCCCTTGGTTCACTCCAGGGTTTGTCATCTAAGAATAATATAGTAGCACAAATTCAAGTTTCCCCTGATTTTTTTTCCTTTTATTTTGTTAAATATGTTTTTAGAAGCACTATTTTTAGAAATATCATGCCTAAAAAGCAGTAGTGCATAATTTATGCATCCCAAATAGTGTTAGATTGATTCTCTCCCTATGTCTCAAAGCCCATATCAGCACTGTGTATCACATTGCTGTCTAGGCCTCTGCAGACAATAATCTGAAATTAATCATATCATTTGATTGGTAAACATATATTTATATATTTGTATCATTGTTAGACTTTTGTCAACATTGTTAGACTTTTTTTTTTTCAATTGTTAGACTTAAAAATTTCAGGGAGACAATATAAGAATTTAAGAGGAAATAAATATCTGGATCCTTCCAGGAACATTAGGAATCAAATAATCTTAACATGGTGTCACTGCCCCATTGGTTAATAGGCCAGGAACTCTAAAACTCTTCCTTCTTCGTTCTATACATGGTTTCTATGATTTTCTATGAACCAATCTTGATTATGTGTAGAAGAAACTACTTTACTTCCTCTTAGATGTCTTGGATAAGATTTTTAATCAGGGTAGCTTTCTTATCTATCTAACTTCCGGCACCCAGATTGTATTAAGCCTTCTCCTGTCACATCATAAGTCAAGTTTATATTAATATGTATTTCACTAAAATAGTGAGTTAACCACTTAAGAAGATACCTGTGGTAGAGGGGACAGATCTCACTTCAAATCTAAGTACTCACACTTACCAGCTGATGACCTTACCCAACACACACAACCTCTCTAGATATCAGTGTTTTCATCAATAAAATGAAGTGAATAAAATAGAGTAGTTAACTTTAAAGAGGCTCCTAGCTTTGAAATTTAAAGACTTAATTTCCTACCTTTTTTGGATTTTTTACTTTGCCAGCTTAATTGACTATCTAGTGATAGAATCTACTTTTGTCCTCTAAATTTATTACCCTTTTTAGTTTTATTCAGAAGTCTATAACACTATTTTTTAAATAACATACTGGTTTCACTTAATCAAGTTCAAATATTAAAGAAAATTATTACATTCTTTTACCTTAGGGGGCAAATACCAGATCCTAGATTTTAATCTGAAACTGTTGCGGGGAAGGGGAGCAAGAAAGGTACCAGGTGTCAGACCGGACCTGGGTTCAGCAACCTCGGTACTTGAGTTCTGGTTGAAAAAATTCAGAATCAAGACTCAAACTATAAGAGGACATTTATTTAGAAAACCACAGAGGTAGAAGAAGTAATTTATAGAAGAAATGGGCTGAGGAAACAAGTTATAGAAGCAAAGAAAGGGCCCTTAGAGTTTGGGAGGAAGGTAATGGTAACGTGCCCCTGGGAAGGCAAAGGGGACAAGGACACGGAAGGGAGGGGAGGAAAAGGTACAGGTTCACTCCTGAAGGGAGAGTGTGAGGGTCCTCTGTCCCAGGGGTTTTCAGGGTGGAGATTTTAGGGGAGGGCCCAGAGGAAGATCTCAAAAGAATATTCCGCAGCTTTCCAGGTTTGTCCTTGCAGGGACCAGGTCCCCACTGATTGATTGGTTGGCACCAGGGTATGGGGTCATTATCCAATGCAGCTGGTCCTGAGGCCAGCCTTGGCATCACTTGTCTAGTTTTACTGCTTTTCTGGGCCTGGAGCTGAAATACAACTGATACCTAGATGTTATCTCTAGGGAGGAACGGTCAGGGGGTTAAAATCCCATGACCATTGATACACCATGGGAGGGAAGGTCACCCTGGGGTCTAGGTCCCACCATACAATTGTCCTTTGCTAAGCTCCTAGGGCTTTCTGCTCTGGTGACTTTCTGTACCTAGTCCATCATCCTTGCTCTGCTCACGTTTAACCATCTACCACAAAACTTCACATAGATTTTTGGGGTTTTTAAAATATAGGTGGGTTTTTTGTTATTGTTAATCCGATGATATTTTCCCATTGATTTTTGAAGAGAGTGGAAGGGAGGGGAAAGACAGGAAGAGAGAAACATTGACGTGAGAGAGACACATCAATTGGTTGCCTCCCGCATGCGCCTTTTAAAAAAATATATTTTTACTGATTTCAGAGAGGAAGGGAAAGGGAAGAGAGATAGAAACATCAATGATGAGAGAGAATCATTGATCGGCTGCTTCCTGCATGCCCCCTAGTGGGGATGGAGCCCTCAACCTGGGCATGTGCCCTGACCAGGAATCAAACCGTGACCTTTTGGTTCAGAGGTCAACGTTCAACCACTGAGCCACACCAGCCAGGCCGAGGTACGTGCCTTTGACCAGAATCAAACCTGGGACCCTTTGGTTCACTGGCCAACACTCTATCCACTGAGCCAATCTGGCTAGGGCTTTATATAGTTTTATTGATTTCAGAGAGGAAGGGAGAGAGAGAGAGCGGCCGCAACCCAGGCATGCGCCCTGACTGGGAATGGAACTGTGACCTTCTGGTTCCTAGGTGGATACTCATCCACTGAGTCACACCGGCTGGGCAAGTTTTTTTTCATTATTGTTTTTGTTTGTTGTTTCTGTTTGTTTTTTAACATACAAACAGGATACCTTTTATAGTAGTTATAATACCAATGATCAGTACAATTTTTTTTCAAGAAATGGGAAAAATTAAATCACTTTTCTTTTATTTTAATACGAAGAAGGATGTTTCACTGATCTTACACAGACACATACCACAAGGCCTGTTGAATTGCCATGGCATTCCCTGGACTTAGCACTAAGTATCTGGATCAAGCAAGCAGTGAATGTTGGATAAAATAGATGTGAATGGATTTCCCAGAGAAAGGGCTAAGAAAAGCCTGGAACTTTTGTTACAAAAAGATCTAACTTTTCTGAGAACTAGATGTATAAATTTAGAACTATCAAAGTCTTTAAAATTATTCTACCCTAAATCCCTCCCTTTGCATAAGAGACACATCGATAGGTATTAAAAAGCACTTGAATTAAAATCCAGATCTCCAAAACACCCACCTGTGTGTTTTGCCAGGATTCATTATTCCAATGTCTTGCCTTTCTCAGAAATTAAATGGCTTGGTATTTACAGAGAAAACCTCAGCCTGGTGGTTTAAGTCTCTTGTGTTCTTTTCTCCTTTTATATGCTTCCCCTTATCTGCCTTCTCTCTTTCTTATCTAAGCAGTCTCACTCTCCTTATCAGAGGATTGGGGCACTGTTACTTGACATGTAATTTACATCCACTGAAAGCCTAAAGTTACTGTATCAACCCGTCCTCTCCATCTTACAGATAAGAACTACCAATCAGGATAAGGCTTTAGTTCTTAGCTTGTACTATTAAAGTTTACATCTGATTGCTAACTTCAAATATGTTATTACATTTGCATATTTGCTGCTACAGATAAATTGCTGTGGTGAGGTATCCCTGGGCATCACAATTCCTAAGTCTGTTTTGAGACCTGAATTAAAAGTCATTTGCTTCTCTTCCAGACTACAAATGTTCCCAGGAAACTGTTTATTATAGAACCTTGCTTTCTGATTTTGTAGAATAATAAAAAATAAAATGCTATCTCCTTGTCAAAACAGTTTCTTTTCATGGGAACATTCTTTCTACCTGAATTTGATGATAATGGTATATTTTCATTAATAAGCCGTAAACAATAACACTACAAGTAAACATTGTGTGACACAAGGACCATGCAATTGTAGGGATTCTAAACATAGCAGATATGGTAAATTACTCATTAATTGCATTTGAATATCACAGTCTGAAGGTTGTTATAATTTTTAACTGATTATTTATGATTATAAAATTAGACTTGTTATTTAAAAGGAACTAGTTGTTCTGTTCACTGATTGAGAGGATATATTTTAAAGGCAAATTGATTAAATCTACAAGTTAATTGTCTGGCTCATCTGACACTTGGCTGCAGGGCTGCTGTCATGGGCTGGAACCTGTGCCGCCACCCAGAATTTGTTCATAGAAGGGCCCCATCCTTGGTTTAATGCTCCAATGTCACCATCTTGAATTTTTAATACTTTGTGAACAAGGGGTCCTGCATTTTCATTTTACATTGTAGCTAGTCCTGCTTGGCTATAAGTTACATGAAAGAAATCCCAATGAATGCCAGTATGTAAAAAAAGGTGGCAGTCACTTTGGATTTGGTTAATGTTCTGCAAAGGTGGCCATGTTCCTTTTTACAAAACAAAGACATGCAGTAAAGTCGTTGAAAATATAACTAATTCATAATTCTCTGGGAAATAAATCTATAGTAAAGTGAAGCATGCTTTAAAACCAGCAAGAGAAAGAAGGGAGGTTTTTGAACAAGAAATATTAAGCTATTAAATGCTATTAAAGAGGTACATTTAGAGACTCTTCCTATGGAGATTTTAAGTAAATAAACAAAAAAACCAGCAACCCTGAAATACTAACATAAAGCATTGTTTTAACTTTTTAAAGTTATATTAAATATTTTTGTTTTGCCAATATAATGAGAAACATTCAAATGAAGATTTTTTAAAAGTTAGATTTGTTTATAAAAAAAATACTTAGAATTTTATCACCTACTCTTTTTCCCATCTTTATTTAGCTATTCTTCATGACAAAACCATAGCTTTTAACTTTAACTCCTGGAGAACACAGTCATGGGTTGTTGTATGACATAGGAATCAAGAATTAGGATAAAGGGCAAGCAGTGGCCAAGTAAGAACAGTAGTAGGATATCAGAAACCTTACCTACCTTGGCTTAGGCTTTAAAATGATGGCTATAAAAAAATAGACACATTTGTGAATGTCTTTCCAGCCCACAAAATCCTTTAACCTTCCTACACCTATCCACATCAGCAAATTGTGCTCCACCAAATGGTCCCAAATGACTGGGCCTCTGACCCAAAGTGAGTCAATAAAGGCCCATTTCCCTGGAACCTGAGTACACGTGTGTGTGTGTGTGTGTGTGTGTGTGTGTGTGTGTGTGTGTGTTCATGTTTCATCTATCAATACAGACCCAACTTTTCCTAACCATGCTATTTCATTTAGAAAAAACAACACAATGAAACAACACAGCACTCTAGAATATCAAGTTTACCAAGTTGAAATATCTAATAAATAGCTTCAACAACTTGTCCTGGCCCCAAAAAAATTATTTCAGGATTTTGGATGTATAGTCTGAGCATGGTTAACATATTGCACTTGTCCTCATGCTTTGGCAGCACAGAATAACTTAACAGGTGCATCCCAGGAGGCTTTTTGTATAGTCTCTGTTCATTTTTAGCAAGAAAATGTCCTCTTGATGTTTACTGAGCTGTTTCCTTTTACCTGCCAAGTGATTCCATGTGAAATAATCTCCCGTGCAACAGTTCATACAATAATCTATAGATGCAGGAAGAACTTCCCCATAGGACACTAGAGATAGGGCAATCACTCATCCCAGTCCTTCTGCTCTCCTTCAATGAATTTACCCAGCATCTGTTTTAAAGGCTGATTACATCACTCCAGGAGGCTGTCTGTCTCTGACTGATAAAGGGGCAGTTAGCAAAAGGAAATGCTTACATTCTCCACGTTTCTTCATTAAAAATGTCCAATCACTCTTTGTACTTGGGTGCAGTATACGGGCCAGAAACTTCCACAAGATCAAAAATCAAAATGATTCATCTCTCAGAGAAGACTGTCCCACCTCACCAACAAAAGGCTTTTCAGCAGAGAACACTGATTTAGGTCTCACCAAAATTACTTTTTATGCTTTCATGTAAGTGGCTTTTTGAAAAATCTGCATCTACTTATAGATGATAGCATTAAAGATTTAATTGAAGATAGGAAGCAGTCTGACACAAGAGGAGTTTGGGATTGTTGCAGCCCTGAACTTTTTTTTCAGCACTTCCCCACTGAGACAACACAACCCTCCCAGGGGCTCCCCTTCCACACACTGTAATGACACCACAGGTGGCATGAGCACTCTCTGGTTTCTCAGAAAGAAACTGGGCTGTTCTCCATACTGCGTCCTAACTGTGCTTGCAAATAGGAAATAATACAATTTTTTTGTAGTTTTCCAAAATACTTAAAATTCTAGGAATTTTGCCCAGGTGGTTCCTGAAGGTGCACTGTCAGCCAGGAACAGTTAGTGTGCTCCGTGCTGCCCAGGCTGGAGAGTCTGGCTTTATGGCTCTCCATCCCCTGGAAATATATTCATGGTCTGAGAAGTTTTTTCTGCCAGATTATAAATGAGACTCTATCTTTTCTCCCGGGACTGCTGGTCTTTTCCCATTAGTTATGGTCTCCTGACCACACAGCTTATGTCTTGAAATTTAAATCTTGATTTAAAAATCGAATTAGGCTGACCTTGTCTTAACACGCTGGTTTGGAGCTCCTCTACCAGGGAGTGTACTCTCCGAGTTCTAATGCCCACGTGCTCCGTGCACCACTGATTGTGAATGAAAAGGAAACAGCCAACATGCTGCAATTCTTGAACATTTCAAAAAGGAACACTAGTGTCCATCCTAGGGAGAAATATGACTGGTTCAGAAAGAAGTAATATTTTAGGAAACATTGTAACTTCAAATTAAATTTTTCCATAGACCCTAGTACCTAACACAGTTCAAAGCAGAAGTGAGGTTTCACATTAACAGACACCTAGAGTTCCATTGAAAACTACTGAAGTAAGCAAAGAATGGACTTGTGCGTGGGTTTTAATGTCTATTATTGTACATGGTCTAGGTCATGGGTCACAAATTTAAATGTCTTCAGAAATAAAAATTTAACAAAGGGAAATGAAGCCCTGTTTATAGTGTATGTCCCATCTACAGGGCAGCCTCTGATGACATTTTTCAAATATAGACATGGTGAAACATTTTTGGAGTGAAGGGTAGGTGTAAGAGTTGTCAAATGTACTTATTTTTCAGAAAGAAAGAGCAGATGCAGATTTTTCATGTAAAATATCCTGATTTTTAAATATTGGCAGCTAATTAACCAAAGAAAACTCAGCTACATGCCAAATCTAGACCTCAGTGGAATTCTTGTAGATTACCACAATTTGGGTTTCTAAAGCCTTGTATCTCATTAACTTGATTTTATCATGACCCTGAGAATATAAACATTTGTTACCACTATGATAGCTACTGCCCAATCTCACCAGTTTCTCACCTGAGTACATCCAATACTTCCTATCTGGTCACTCTTGTTCTCCCTAATCCACTCTTCTCTCAGATGTCAGAGTAATCTTTTCCAAAATGCAAATCAGATCTTGTCACTCCTCTTCTCAAATCTCTCCATGATGAACTATCACAATAAGATTAAAATTCAAATACCTTAACTCCACAAACACCATTTTATGAACCAGCCCAAGTTACCACTTAACTTACCTCCTGCTGCTTTCCTTTTACCACCATCTTTAAATACTCCAAAATTTTGAAGTCATCACTGATACAGATATCTCACTTTCTCCTTCTGAGTCTTTTCCTCCCATATTTCCCCCCATAACTATAATACTTCTCCCCCATTTTTCATGTGTTAATCCTACCTCTTATTCAAAGCTTGCCTAAAAAGCCACAACCCTCTAGATAAGTTTTATGTTATAGTAACTGATACTTACTTTGAACTAACATAGTATCTCATCGGAAAATTCTTATGGAACTATTACATGTCAACATTCTATATGTCATTAAAATAAACACAAACTTAATATCTATGTATATAAAATAGATTGCTTATAATTGATATTAAATTCATGTAGAGTAGAGTTGAGTTAAATTCATTGTTAGTTTCTCCACAGGTTAGATATAGTTTGAGTCTCAGTTAAGATCAATCTCAGCTGCATATCTGAGAAAACCACAACAGGTGGCTTACATCCAAAGGTAGATATTAAAGGATAGAAAGGTGGCTTCACAGTGATCAAGACCTCAGATTTCTTCAGCTGCTGCTGCACAACAATCCCTTCCACGGGGGTCCCATTCTCAAGATGGCCTGACTATTCAAGTTGCTTCTGAATTTCTAACCATAGCATTAATGTTACAGAAGAGAAGAAAGGTGGGAAGTACAACACAGCATCCATGACAAGATTGATTTCCCTAACATAAAGGAACACAATAAGGTTGAAACTCAATGTGGAAAAAGATATATCAAACAAATACTATTATTGTTTACATCAGACAAAAGACCTCAAAGGGAAAAACTACTAGAGATTAAGAGAATTACTACATAAAAATATAATTTTAAATCCTTTGGGAAGATATGAAAATTTAAAAATGTTATACCTCTAACATATCTGTCTCAAAAATATACATAGTAAAAATTGTCAGAATTACATAAGAAATATATCAATCTACAATCATAACGGGAGATTTTAAATATATATATTTTTATTGATTGAAGGGAGAGAGAGAGACAGAAATGTCAATGATGACAGAGAATCATTGATTGGTTGCCTCCTGCACGCCCCCTACTGGGGATCAAGCCTGAACCCTGAGCATATGCCTTGACCAGTAATCGAACTGTGACCTCCTGGTTTATAGATTGATGCTCAACTACTGAGCCACACTGGTCAGACATAATGGGAGATTTTAACATAACTTTCTTAGTAACTGATAGATATAAGATAAATGAAATGGATAAATACCTATAAAAACATAACTTACCATAACTGGATCATGAAGAAGTACAAACCAGATTACTCCTATATCCATTAAAATAAAACAGTATTGTTAGTCTTCTTACAGAGAACTTTAGGTCTAGGAGTTTTACTGGCAAATTCAGACAAATATTTAAAGAACTGAATAAGTCCATTCTTCCGCAATCTTTCAGAGAATCAAAAGAAAACTGGAACAATCCCCAATTCATTTTATGAAACTAGCATGACATTGATACCATAATCTGATAACAAGTGTATAACAAAGGGAAAACATTACTTCTGAGTTTATTGCATAAATCATATAAATTTTAAACATAAGATTAGTATAGAGAACCCAGCAGTATATGAATACATGAATACAACATGACCAACTTAGTTTTATCCCAGTACTTGAGAGGTTTGTTTAGTATTAGCAAATCAATTAATGCAAATTAATGAATTAAAAAGATATGAGGAAAACATATGTTAAAATGAGTCACTTCTTCTATATAAAACCTCTAACACGCCAGAAATAGAAGCCATAGAAGATGTTTGTGTTGCTCTGCTGCACATGGTTTCTGACTTTGATTTTGGCACATGTATTTTTTATCTCACCTCAAGCATTTGGCTGGGCATTTCTCTGCCTTCCTGCTTCAGGACTCTCTCTAGAAGGCATAAAGGCCTTTGCACAGGCAGCTCAGAAAAGCTAAGCAGTTGATGCATAGACAGTAGTCAACCAATGGGTCTTAGAGTTCTTAGAAAAGTATATGAATGATACAAATAATTAAAGCATACAAAACTGAGAGACTGGCCATTCTATAACATTCTCAGAGAAAGGCTTAATTATAAAAGAACATAGAATTTCAAACCTATTTTCTTTTGGATAATACAAATGCATTGAACATCTCCTTTGTGAGGTACTATGGGAATAAGTTAAACAAGACAAAACTTGAATCCTCCAGGAGTCCATAGTTGGGCAAAAGAGCAGCACTGATAAACTGATTAAGACATACTACATGACTTTGGGCTGTGGGCACACAATGCAATATGAAGATCATGTATAATAGAAATGTACACTTACAATGTTTATACTCTTATTAACCAATGTCATCTCAATAAATAAAAAGAAAGAAAAAATCACCATACTATATGAAATACTAAAATAGAGATCGAGGTAAGGTGCTATGGGAACATACAGAAAAAAGTTTCTAGCCTGGCTGGAGTGGCTCAGTTGGTTGAGCTTGGTACTGTGCACTGAAAGATTGTTGGTTCAATTCCTGGTCAGGGCACACACCTGGGTTGTGGGTTTGACCCCCCCCCCCCCCAATTGGGGTATGTACAGAAGGCAACCAATTGATGTTTCTTTCATATCCATATTTCTCTCCTCCTCCTCCTCCTCCTCCTCCTCCTCTTCCTCCTCTCTTCCTCTCTTCCTCTCTCTCCACCTATCTCTAAGCATGTCTTCAGGTAAGCATTTTTTAAAAAGCAACTTTCTGATGTTACCTAAAGAAGTCAGGGACACTGTATTAGGAGAATTTGAACAGTGCCTTGAAAGTTAAATAGAATCCAAAGCAGGCAAGGGGATGGAATAGGCATTCCAGAAGAGGGAACATAGATCAAGAAGTTGAAAGAGCATGCTCCAGGAAGAACTGAGTGGATAGTCTGTAGAGCAGGGGTGGGCAAACTTTTTGACTCGAGGGCCACAATGGGTTCTTAAACTGGACCGGAGGGCCGGAACAAAAGCATGGATGGAGTGTTTGTGTGAACTAATATAAATTCAAAGTAAACATCATTACATAAAAGGGTACGGTCTTTTTTTTTTTTAGTTTTATTCATTTCAAACGGGCCGGATCTGGCCCTCGGACCGTAGTTTGCCCACGGCTGCTGTAGAGTGTAGTGTAGGGATCACAAAGAGAGACCACGAGGACAGGAGTTCAGAGAGATCACTAAGAATTTATATTCTACTAGAAGCCCAGTGCACGAATTTGTGCACGGGTGGGGTCCGGCTGGCCTGGCCTCAATCAGGGTGGATTGGGACTGGGCCTGTCAGGAGGAGGAGATGGCAGGAGGTTGGCCAGCTGGCCCACCCCAATCAGGATGATCAGGGCTGGGCGGAGGGGCCACAGGCAATTGGCTGGCGGGCCCTGCCCCTGATTGGGGTTCGGGAGCCGACTGGGGGGTGTGGCCGGCCATGGGGAGGGGCTTAAGGCAGTGGGCTGGCTGGCCCTGCCCCCAAATGCAGTGGGGGGTGCCAATTGGGGGCCAGCAGCCTGGGGGAGGCACCATGGGTGGGTGGCCAGCTGGCCCTGCCCCTGATCAGGGTAGAGGGCCAATCTGGGGTGGGGCCAGGCGTGGGGAGGGGCTGCAGGAAGTTGGCCAGCAGGCCCCACCCCTATTGGGGTGGAGGGCGATAAGGGGCGGGGCCATCCAGGTGGAGGGGCTGTGGGCCAATCAGGGCGGTGGGGGCCCATAGGGAGAGGGGCTAATGGGGGGAGGGGCTGCGGGCCTATCATGGTGGGGCAGGCTGATCAGGGTGGGGTGTTTGGCCGGCTGGCCCCACCCTTGATCAGGGTGGGAGAGTCCGGTAGTGGGCAGTACTTAATAAAGGATACTTTTGAGAACAGTAACTGGGAAGAATGGGAAAAGAGCAGGTTTGAGCAGAGGAATAAGTAAAGCTGCAATGCTGGCCAGGGATCAGCCTCAGTGAACCACAGAGAGAGCTCTTGGGTCAACGGGGAAAAAAGGAGACATATGTACCTGATCAGTCGGTTCGCTGGCCATAGCGGGCGTCATAGCGACTGGTCGTTACGGTCCTTACGGCGTTATGGTCGCTGGCTTTTTATATACATAGATATGCTCTGAGAACTTTTGATGTGTTTACAATTAGACAATAACATAATAATCTGTTAAAATTATTAAGTTAGAAGACAATTTAGTTGATAGAAACAAAGTTTAAGGCTTCATGATGCCGGAAGTCTTCATTCCCAAGGGTCCAGAGAACTGCAAAAAGGAATGGAAGTCAGGAAGCTTTCACAGGATAAACAATAAGGAACAAGGAAGAGAAAAATAGAAAATGAATAAGAAACTAGGGAGTAAATCTAGAGCTTGGAGATGGCATGGCATTTGAGGTTGGTTGAGGGGATGTACTATGTTTCTTGTCAGGCAAAACATTTCCAGGGACAGGAAAGTTATCTTAGTTTCAGTTTGCTGATATGGAACACCTGGCAGGAGCAGCTTTATCTTAGGCCTAGAAATTTATTTCAATACAGCTTTGCACCAGAAATGTTGAAAAATAAGTTCTAAATTGGCAAAGGAAAATCTAGTACCATTTTTACACCAATAGTGTCTATAAAGTTTTGAAAATCAGCAGGGATAATCCCAATACATTCTCCTCCGTAGAGAGAAATGGATCTGATATTTGTTCTTGAACTGAGTGTATTACAGAAGAAGATAGAACTGCCAAACAGCATTAAATATACTTTTCTTCTTTTAATATTTAAGAAAACAAAACATAAATTTAAGAAATTAAAAACCTAGATTTGTCTGTCTGTTTAGCCTTAGGTATCTACATCAATGCTGCTCAGTAGATCTGATTAATATATTCTAAACTACTCATCAAGAAATACACATGATTTAAATACACATGATTTTTAATAATTTAATTATTTTTTAAAAACCCTTAAGATTAGATATTAGAAAATGGAAACAAAGCAAAACCAAAGAACACCTCTATTGAAAACATTAAAGAACTAATGCGTAACAAAGAACATTTTCTCTGGTACAGAAAAATATTTTTGTATTTCCTCTCATGCTGAGGCACTAAAAATGATTTTTTAAAGTGACAAATTTCATCAGACCATTAATAATGTAGTTACCCACCTCAAAGTATATTGTCCTTTTCTATTGCTAGGATGGAAAGGTTGGGGTGAACTAATGATATTAGATACAGATTACATGTTTTGAACAGATATGAGCATTTTTAAAGCACCAAACAAGCATGAAAGACAACTCCATATTGATTGTGGGATTATTTTACTAGTTTTTGAAAGATGTTATGAACTATAATCTTTGAGTTTACTTGTAAAATATATATATATATATGTTTTAAATATATTTTATTGATTTTTTTACAGAGAGGAAGGGAGAGGGAGAGATAGAAATATCAATGATAAGAGAGAACCATTGATTGGCTGCCTCATGCACACCATCTACTGGGGATGGAGCCCATAATCCCTAGCAAGTGCCCTGACCTGAAATCAAACCCATGACCTCCTGGTTCATAGGTTTATACTCAACCACTGAGCCACACTGGCCAGCCTTTGAGTTTACATTTTAATAGGGATGCATGGATTATTCTTTCTACCAATTTCACCCTTTTATCTGGTCACTTGGTGGCATTCTGAGTCATCAATTTTTTGTGTGAATATTTGTGCCCAAGTATTTTAGTCCTCTTCCATCAACACTATCTTTACTATCAGAGCAAAATTTTGAATTAGATATTTGGAAATGTGTTTCTGCAATTAAGAATATTGTGCTTACAAAATAGGTCTTAAAAATAGGAAATAACTCTGTCACTCTGTATTCTCTTCTTTGCTTTTTAATGTTAGGCACATAAAAACTAAAATGAATCCTAGGGTACAGCAACAGATATTGTCAAGGCAAGAAATAAATGAAAAACTTACCAATTTTTAAGTCTTCTTAGATTAAATCAAAGGCTGGCAAACTTTTTTATAAGTGGCTAGATAGTAAAATTTTAGATTACGTGTGACTACTACTCAATCTCAACTACTCAACTTTGCCAATGTATCACAAAAGCAACCACAAACAGGTAAATGAATCATCATAGTTATGTTCTAACATATCTTTACTTATGGACACTGAAATTTGAATTTTATATAATTTTAATATCACAAAATATTTTTATTTTTCTGTGACTTTTTTAACAATTAAAAAAGTAAAAACCAACCTTATTTCATGTTTTGTATAAAATCAGGCAGCAGGCCAGAATTGTGGTCCACAGTTTGTAGATCCCTGGATTGGACACATATGGTGGATATGAATTTTATTATATAACTAAAGTGTGCAAAGATCTGACATTTTAAATTTCCCCTGTAATGTAACGTATTTCAAAATATAAGCCTACTTTCAGGTAGAATAAAATAAATTGTTTGCCCAGCATTGGAGTTAAATTTTTAGGAAGTTGATATAATGATAAAACATCTTGGTCTGAGTATGGGTTAGGGCAGTGATGGCGAACCTTTTGAGCTCAGCGTGCCAGCATTTGGAAAAACCCTAACTTAACTCTGGTGCCGTGTCACATATAGAAAGTTTTTGATATTTGCAACCATAGTAAAACAAAGACTTATATTTTTGATATTTATTTTATATATTTAAATGCCATTTAACAAAGAAAAATCAACCAAAAAAATGAGTTCACGTGTCACCTCTGACATGCGTGTCATAGGTTCGCCATCACTGGGTTAGGGGGTATCTGTCTTTATCATCTATTCATGTTGTCATCTCCTAAGAGCTTGATTCTCTTCTGTCTGTTTGGTGATTAAGAAAAAAAACTGTTGAGTTATTCTTTGCCTCCAATAACAAGGCTTCTTTCTTCTTCTGTATTTTATACTCATTCTAGAGGCCCAGTGCACAACATTCATGCACTGGAGGGGAGGTGTTCCTCAGCCCTGCCTGTGTCCTCTCGCAATCCAGGACCCCTCAGTGGACATCCCCCAAGGGGTCCTTAGCACTGCCGGGCAGTGAGGACATCCCACGAGGGGTCCTTAGCAGACATCCCTCAAGGGGTCCTTAGTGCTGCCACAAAGGCAGGAGAGGCTCCCACCACTGCGCCAGCCCAGCTTCTGGCTGAGCGGCACTCCCACTGTGGGAGCGCACTGACCACCAGGGGGCAGCTCCTGTGTTGAGCATCTGCCCCCTGATGGTCAGTGTGCATCATAGGGACCTAATGTTCTGCCATTTGATCCAATTTGTATATTAGGTTTTTATTATATAGAATCATTCTCTTTCCTGAATTGTGCTCAAGCATGGGCACACCATGAGCTGCTGAACTTTCTACTTAGCCATGCCACATCACCATAGTGGTCTGGGGGCTTCCTGGGGTTCTGTAAATTAGGGAATGTGAAGTTTGCTTTGGATAATCTCTAGAAATACCTACAATTTCTCCAAAAATTTTTTCATTTGTTATTCTATATGTACATTTTAATGGCAATTATTGATTTACAGGTTAAACAGGCTGATAAAAGATAAATTTTAAAAAGACAAGTGAAAAATAATAAAGAGATTTTCTCTGAAAATAGTCTAATGCTAAAATATTCTAAATAAAGAATATCTATGGTTGTAGTATTATTATTCATACTTTCTCAGTAGGAAAGAGTAAAATAAATTTGATCTCTTCCTGAAATCCCACTTAAATTAATTATTTCACCCTATGCAGAGCATGCATTTTTAATTGAATTGCATCCAATTTCATTTGAAAGTTATAGTTTCTGACCCATTTCTAAAAAAATCTACTTTTACTTGATCCAACATCTGGTATCCTTCCCCCAGACTCTCTCCACTGCTGTCCTCACATTTCACCAACACCAGAGGTTAGCTCAGTCTGAGATGTCCCAGGTCACACATGTGTCATCACTCTGAGAGGAATAGAAGGTCCCAGAACCTAGGTCAGTCATGAAATATAATGTGCATCTTGGTGAAAAATTAAGAATTCACTTTGGGAATAGCATGCTATTAAACAATGATTGGGTTACCAAATAGATCAAAGAAGAAATTAAAAACATCCTGGAAATGAATGACAATGAAAACACAATAATCCAAAATCTATGGGACACAGTGAAAGCAGTCCTGAAAGGGAAGTTTATAGCTCTACAAACCTACCTCAAAAAAAAAGAAACAGTGGTAATAAATTATCTAATTCTATAACTTAAAGAATTAGAAGAGAGCAACAACAAAAGCCCAGAGTGAGCAGAAAGAAGGAGATAATAAAGATAAGAGCAGAAATAAATGACATAGAGACCAAAAAAATAAATAAATAAAAAAGATCAATGAAATCAAGACCTGGTTCTTTGAAAGGATAAACAAGATTGATGAACCTCTAGCCAGGCTCACCAAGAAGCAAAGAGGGAGGACCCAAATAAACAAAATCAGAAATGAAAGAAGCAAAATAACAGACCCCACAGAGATATAAATGATTGTAAAAAAAACAACAACAACAACACGATGAACAACCCTATTCCAACAAACTAGACAACCTAGAGGAAATGGACATATTCCTAGAAAAATACAACCTTCTAAAACTCAATTAAGAAGAATCTAAAAATCTCAATAGGCCAATAACTATGGAGGAAACTGAAACAGTCATCAAAAAGCTTCCAGCAAACAAAAGCACGTGGCCAAACTGCTTCACAGGGGAGTTTTACCAAACATTCAAAGAACTAAAACCTATCTTCCTCCGACTATTCCAAAAAATTCAAGAGGAAGAAACATTTCCAAGTTCATTCTATGAAGCCAGCATTACCCTAATACTAAAACTAGATACAGACAACACAAAGAAAGAGAATTACAGGCCAATATCCCTCATGAACATATATGCCAAAATCCTCAACAAAATTCTAGCAAATCAGATCCAGCATCACATCAGAAAGATCATACACCATGACCAAGTAGGATTTATCCCAGGGATGCAAGGATGGTACAATATCCGCAAATCAATAAACATGATACATCACATAAACAAATTGAGAGATAAAAATCACAGTCATATCAATTGATGCAGAAAAAGCATTTGACAAAATCCAGCACCGTTTCTTGATAAAAAACCCTCAGCAAAGTGGGAATAGAGGAATCATACCTCAATATAATAAAAGCCTTATATGACAAACCTACAGCCAACATCATACTCAATGGGAAAAACGAAAACCATTTCCCCTAAATACAGGAACAAGACAGGGATGTCACCACTCCTGTTAGAAATCGTATTGGAAGTGCTAGCCATAGTGATTAGACAAGAAGAAATAAAAGGTATCCAACTTGGGAAAAAAGTAAAAATGTTATTATTCACAGATGACATGATGCTGTACATAGAAAAGCCTAAGGCAGTGATGGTGAACCTATGACACACGTGTCAGAGGTGACACGCGAACTCATTTTTTTGGTTGATTTTTCTTTGTTAAATGGCATTTAAATATATAAAATAAATATCAAAAATATAAGTCTTTGTTTTACTATGGTTGCAAATATCAAAAAATTTCTATATGTGACATGGCACCGAAGTTAGGGTTTTTCAAAATGCTGACATGCCGAGCTCAAAAGGTTCACCACCATCACTGGCCTAAGGACTCCATCAAAAAATTATTTGACTTAATAAATGAATTCGGCAATGTAGCAGGATTCAAAATTAACGCCAAGAAATCTATGGCATTTTTATACACCAATAGTGAACTTACAGAAAGATAAAAAAAAATCCCATTTACCAATGTACCAAAAATATTAAGATACCTAAGAATAAACTTAACTAAGGAGGTAAAAGACCTGTACTCAGAAAACTACAGGACACTGAAAAAAGAGATAGAGGAAGACATAAACAGATGGAAGAACATACAGTGTTCATGGATTGGTAAAATCAATATCTTTAAAATGTCCATACTACCCATAGCCATCTATAGATTCAATGCACTCCGCATTAAAATACCAACAGCATATTTCACAGACGTAGAACGAACTCTCCAAAAATTCATCTAGAATAAAAAAAGACCCCGAATAGCTGCAGCGATCCTGAGAAAGAAGAACAAAGTAGGAGGGATCTCGATACCAGATCTCAAGCTATATTACAAAGCCAGTGTTCTCAAAACTGCCTGGTACTGGCACAAGAACAGACATATAGATCAATGGAATAGAATAGAGAACCCAGAAATCAACCCAAACCACTAAGCTTAATTAATATTTGACAAAGGAGGCAAGAGCATACAATGGAGTCAAGACAGTCTCTTCAATAAATGCTGTTGAAAAAATTGGACAGATAGATGCAAAAAAATGAAACTATACCACCAACTTACACTATACACAAAAATAAATTCAAAATGGACAAAGGACTTAAACGTAAGATGGGAAACCATAAAAATCTTAGAGGAATCCACAGGCAGCAAAATCTCAGACATATGCCTAAGTAATATCTTTACCTATATAGTTCCTAGGGCAGTGGAAACTAAGGAGAAAATAAACAAATGGGACTACATTTAAATAAAAAGCTGCTGCATAGCAAAAGAAACCATCAACAAAACAACAAGAAAGCCCACTGCATGGGAGAAGATATTTGCCAATGTTATCACCAATAAGGGTTTAATCTCCAACATTTATAGGGAACGCATACAACTTAACAAAAGGAAGGTAAACAATCCAATAAAAAAAGGGGGGGCAATGGACCTAAATAGATACTTTTCGAAAGAGGACATACAGAAGGCCAAGAGACATATGAAAATATGCTCAAAGTCACTAATCAAAATGACAATGAGGTACCATCTCATACCTGTCAGAATGGCTATCATCAACAAAGGACAAGTGCTGGCAAGGATGCGGAGAAAAAGGAACCCTCATGCACTGCTGGTGGGAATGCAGACTGGTGCAGCCACTGTGGAGAACAGTATGGAATTTACTCAAAAAAATTAAAAATGGAACTCCCATATGACCCAGTGATCCCACGTCTAGGAATATATCCCAAGAAACTAGAAACACCAATCAGAAAGGATATATGCACCCCTATGTTCATAGCAGCACAATTTATAATAGCTAAGATTTGGAAACAGCCTAAGTACCCATTGGCAGATGAGTGGATTAAAAAACCATGGTACATCTACACAATGGAATACTATGCTGCTCTAAAAAGGAAGGAACTCCTACCATTTGCAACAGCATGGATGGACCTGGAGAGCATTATGCTAAGTGAAATAAGTCAGTCAGAGAAAGATAAATATCACATGATCTCACTCATTTGTGGAATATAATGAACAACATAAACTGATGAACAAAAACAGCTCCAGAGGCAGAGAAGTATCAATCAGATCGTCAAACCTCAGAGGGAAGGCAGGGGAGGCTGGGGAGAAGGGGGATCAACCAAAGGACTTGTATGCATGCATATAAGCATAACCAATGGACACATACACTAAGGGGGTGAGGGCATGAGCAGGGGTGGGGGTGGGGGAACAATGAGGGGATAAGGTCACATATGTAATACCTTAATCAATAAAGAATTTAAAAAAGGGTAAAAAAATTCACTTTGGGAATAATAATTTATTGTTAAGAATATGCTTCCTCTGATACAGGTAGTCAACACTCACAGAACCTCATATTTTTTACACTCTCTCCATTTAACACTGTCCAGTGGTGATTCCAATAATCATCACTTTTACTCCGGTCATTCCTTGTATACTGAAGGGACGTGCCAAAGGTTAAAGAAGAGGGAAGAGGGCAAGGTGACAGTTCTTATGATGGAATATTAAAATATATATATATATATAACTGTTACACATACAAATGATCATAGTTTTCACAGTAACAAATCTAGTTAAAAGATTATGACCATATTCATAATTGTTTCCTCTTTATGTAAATCCATGAGATTTTTCTTTGTGTTTCTATTCCACTTAGAAATGCAATACTCTACCTTTGATAGTTTAGGTTGGAGGTTTCTATTATCAGAGGAAGGATAAAATATAAACAAGAAGAACTAATTGTAGAGACTACTCATTCATAAAACTGTATTTGGTCTTTCAAGTTTTATTTTTGAAAAAAGAAAAATAAGTACTATACCTGTGCAGTTTTTACTTTATATAGGGAAGTATAGAAAAAAAAAACCTACAAGAATGACATAAATTTAAACTTTGGTAGAGGGAATATGGTTATCTTCAGCTACGGAAATCTAACTCCTCACTCCTGGCTAACCTGCCCTCATCCCTCACTCCCACAAACACAAAATGAAATTCTATATTCCAAGAAGGTAAACAAAAGTAAATTTGATTACTTTTAATTAATTTTATTATGTTAACATTCATTTAAAATATACCAACCTTCTGATAAATTATAATTACATTTTGTATCATATGTTAAATATTTTTTCATAATAAATGAATATACTCATTACCACACAGTTTAAGAAGTTAGTATTGGTTGGGAATAGCAGATGTGAGTGTTAGTGCAGTATGTCATACCCACTAGCTGTGTGATCTTGGGATATAAATAGACTGACCAACCAAATAATTAATTTAATAATTTTAAATAGTTGTGATAAATACTGTATGCCCTATATTATTTGGTATCTGACTCATTACAGAAAAAGTTTGTCAATTCCTATTATTATGTGACATCATAACTAGCCTATTAAGGATTTTGGTACTAAGTGAGATTTCTTCATTTTGTGTTCTGACCTGTCCTGACATTAGAACTTATCCTTGCTCTACTGATTTAAGACAATAAAATTTGCCCAAATCCTCTGTTGTTTTTCATCAGACCCTGGTTCCTTTGTCTCCCTACCACACACCTAATCCCAGTGTGCTTATCTGCTAGGGTCTTAAGTCTTAGATTAAATAATTTAAAAACTTCTTCTCATCGATTATCCAACCACTTTCCCCAAATGTGAAGTGAAAATTACACTGTAAAGCAGGTAACCATAAAGCAGATCAGAGGCTCCCCGAGGAACTTGTTATAAATGGGATTTGTTTTTCTGAATAAGAATCCAGCATCAAGTGAAGTAATGATCCAATGTAAAGACTTATGCAAGTTTGCATGAACAGTTAAAATGATCTAAAATGTATTTCAAAATATAAGCTTTTGGAACTACAGCGATCTTTGAAAACAACCCATTTATATTTTCTCATTTTTAGATGACAAAAAGGAGGCCCACATGCATTCTTTCCCAAGATTATACCCTAATTAAAACATTGGTGTTAAGAAATCAACTCATCTAACTAAATCCAGAAACCTCAGAATGTTGAAGCTTCAGGACCAGCAGAAGAAATGGGAAGTTAAGGTACAGAGCTGAAGGGATACTGGTTGCATTGGGAGCCAGTAGACCTTGTCACCTATTTTGCACAAAACTCTGAATATTCAGTATACAGGTAACCAGCACCTTTTCCCTCTGGAATAAGACAGCTCAGGATGTAGGGAAACTAGGTAAAATGATGGAGTTGGAGTGGCAGAGTACTAAACATGGATGAATAGTGCCTGGGAGGAGGGAGAACTGTGGGACCCATGCTGTTCTCCTTCCCTTGGTTTCAGAGTTCAAGCAGCCAGATAACTGTCCCAGGGAGGAGATTGAAGCTTCCTTTATGGGAGGAACAGATTGGCTATATATTCTAATACACTGGAGTTATCCGAGTGGAAAAAAAATGTTGTTTATTTTCTGATCACCAGGTATTGGGTGTTGGGTATGAAACTCCAGATCTTCTAATCAACTTCTTATTGCCTCGTTCTTTAATATTAATGGAACTATAGGGGTGGTGAGTCATCAAACTGAAATCAAAACTAGAAAATCCAGAGCAAAAGTAAAATGGAACTAAGGGAAAATATTTACAATGTTGAAACACAGCACTTTCAAAAATAGAAATTCAATGAAATTTTAGGACAAAAATCAAAAGTATCAGTAACAAAGGAATCATCAGAGTAATATAAGAAATGTACAGAAATTGAAAATCAGCCCTGGCTGGGTGGCTCATTGGAGCATTATCCTGTACACCAAAAGGTTTCAGTTTCATCCCTGGTCAGGGCACATACCTAGGTTACATGTTCCATCTCTGGTTGGTCATGTAAGGAAGGCAACTGATTGATGTTTGTCTCTCACATTGATATCTTTCTCTCTCTCTCTCTCTCTCTCTCTCTCTCTCTCTCTCTCTCTCTCTCCCTTCCTCTCTCTCTAAAAATCAATAAAAAGCTATCCTCTGGTGAGAATTTTAAAAAATATAAAATAAAAATGTAGAAAAAGAAATTCAGAGATTTGGAAGCTAAAGTTGAGGAAATCTCCCAACAAGTGGACCAAATAGAGAGATGGAATTTATTAAACTTAAGAATTTAAATTATTGATCTATTCAGTTAGTAGGGATCCTAGTAAATGAGAACAGAGAAAAAAGGAAAGAAGTTATCAAAGATATACAGAAGTAAAATTTTCTCAAACTGAAAAAAAGCTTTTTTTTCTTTTGAAAGCACCTGAATGCTCAGTAAAATTAATTAAAAAAAAAACTCAAGGGATATCATTGATGAATTTAAGAATACCAAGGAAAAAGAGATAAAACACCTTTTATTCACAGAAACAGTATTATAGTACTAAACTGTGAAAAATATATATGTGCTTCAAATGAAATTGAAACTTACTATCTTTGGTAAGATGGAAAGAGAATACATAATATCTTATGTGACTTTAATCTCCAATGTCATATCAATTACACCTCTGGTTATTGAAAACATGTGCAGTTGTGATTAATACAATTTTTTTAGTCATTTTTGGAGATGATCCAAGTGAACAGTCTGAGACTGAATTTTGTCTGCAGTAAGTTCATTAGAGAGTACTCTCAGGAGCAACACCTGTGAAGAGAGTAACGCAGGATTGGACACAAGAATTGTAACAGAGGCCTGGGAACTCTCAGAGACATCTCCGATCAGCTCTTTAGAGATGTCTCAATTGAGGCAAGGGTTCAGAGTCTTTGTTACCACCTTCCACCCCTCAACAACAGCCAACTGTTGGATAGCAACTCTTAGAAGGGAATGGAGTGTAACATTGGGGTTGGAAACTTTTTTGGCTAAGAATAATTCTTAGAGACTGACTTAGCTGGGATCCATGAGCAACCAACACTCTGAAGCTGGGGTGACAATCTGGGTGACACACGACTACATCCACTATAGTTCACCCCTGGCATTGCTGAGATCCATTTGTTTCATGTAATGGTTTCACCTCATTTGAAACTGGCTCGTCCATGATTCTTTTTGGTCACTTTTTCCTGGAAATTATGAAAGGGAAATCTTAGTGGAATAAATTACAGCCCCTACTGCTGCCACTAGTCTGAGGCTGTCTAAGTAATCATCATCTTCTTCTTCTACTATCTATTTTATAATTCCCACATGCTTGGTTAGTAACTTCACTGGAATTACTGGTTTACCTAGTAGGGTTAACAAACTTCATCCCTGAGGAGTCTGAGCCCTCTGCTACCATGTTCTTTTCACAGTGCTGTGGCTGCAACTGTCCATTTATTGTCAACTAATAAGACAGATGATTTGGTTTCCATCTGTTTTCTTTCCTGTCTCTATTGTGTAACCACAGCCCTACCTATTACTACTCTTTGTATGCTAATTCCTCTTTGACTGCTATATAGAATAAATTGTGATCCTACTTCTTGGGTCTGGTGACTAGGATAGAAAATGAAGTAGATTCTGAAGAGAACACAAGTTTTCTTGTAAGGCAGAAGGCTTTTGCATCACCTTCAAATAGGAGTAGTGGGCTATTTCTCTAGAACCAAATGATTCAGAGAAATAGGGGAATTCAAGATTACTGAGTACATCGATTTAAATGTGAGAATCCAAGTCTACGGATTTCTGTCTTTCCCATACACAGGAGTTGGTCATTTAATCTTTCCTAGAACACTGAAAAACGTATTTCAATTGCAGGCCTGATCCTCGGCATTTCCTCCCCACTAGCTGCTGAAGACAGGAGACATTCTAACTCACACTTCTCTTTACATGAGTGATTCATCACTATTAGCCTTTCCTTCTCTTTCTCTAATGAATCCATGTTCCAGCAACAAGCAGTTGATTCAATAGTTCTTTTAATTAATTCTTCTAAACTTCCTAATTGTTTGAGTTAATACCTAGAGTTACACCACTGTTACCAAGTCTAAGTTAAAGGGTCAGAAAAATAATCCTGCCATGAGAAGTCTCGGTACAATGCCTTGGGAAGGGAACTATTTCACTTGTAAGAAATAAAACTAAAATAATAAATGGGTGGAGATGGATATTACTTGATAACATTAAAATTAGAAATGAGAGAGAGAGAGAGAGAGAGAGAGAGAGAGAGAGAACATAGAACACTAATAAATAATTCTGTGCTCTGATTGAAATGAATCTGTCAGACACTTTCTTAACTGAAGACCACTGGTATCCCCATAATAAACAAGCTAGCCTAAGATAAATTAAAGCGAAAAGTGTAAGGGAAACAAAGAAGTAAGTCACAATATGAAGTAGCCACCAAAGGCACAGAAAGGAAGAATTAAGTGCACACAAAAAAATAGAAAACAGGACATATTTTAAGAGATTATGAAATAATATTTCAAATTATCAGAGATAAATAAAAGAATAAAAGTATAAAAATTAAAATATTAAAGCTAATAGAGATTTTGAAAAGGATAGTAATATACCTATACATGAAAAATGGTACTGGAATAAAGGAAATTTTAAAAGCTACAAAATAGACAATTTAAAAAAAAATATTAAAATAAAGAAAAAATCTGAAACATCTGATTAGGAGACTATGACTACAAATAAAACTAATAAGCTGAAAAATCAGAGAAAATTAGAGTGTAACATGGAAGAAATAAAGACATATAATTGATGGAAAAAATAATAGGACAGATAAAAATATGGAAATCACACTTAAAAATAGTTGAGGAAAATGTGGACATTCAGCTTAGGCAAAAGACTTTTTGGGCAGAGTTTGAGTTCAAATATTTTAAGGATTGTCATGTGGAAGTGATGTTTTAAGTTCTTTAAATCTCTAAAGTATAGAATTGAAAAAAATTGGTGGGAATTTGAGGATGGTTTGAATTCAGTATCAGAAAGGATTGAGATTGAAGGGAGCTCAGATTAAGACTTGTCCACATAATGAAACAGTCTGCTTTATAAAGAATGGTTATGTTCCATCACTAGAGGTGACAGCTGCAGAAGCTGACAGCCTGCTTGCAAAGTGCCCCTATACTGGTTGAAGACGAAAACAACCTGAATGTCAGCTCTATGATTTATTAACTGGGACTGAATCATTTCCATATAATAGAAGTAAAAAATAAATATTATTTTCAAATGTCACAGTGTTTCTTTGAGAGCAAGGAATTGGGGTAATCCACTTGCCTTCGTAGCATCATTACTTTCTATTTTTTTTAAAAAAATGTTTTTATTCATATCAGAGAGAGGAAGAGAGAGAAACATCAATGATTAGAGAGAATAATTGATTGGCTGCCTCCTACATGCCCTGTACTGGGGATGGAGCCTGAAACCTGGGCATGTGCCCTGACCAGGAATCCAACCATGACATCCTGGTTCATGGGTTGACAACCATTGAGCCACACTGGCCAGGCCACAGCATCATTTCTTAATAGCATTCTCAAATGAGTCAGGGGACGTCCTTCACAACCAGAGGTTCTCAGGTCCCAAACAACCTTGGACATCCATTGATAATGGCAAAACTGAATGCCATACAGAAAGTTCAGACACTAGGCTTCTTGGTTTAACATGGGACGCATAGCAACCCTACCAAGACTCTAAATTTATTAATTTATTACAAATTTATAAATCCAAGATTTATAAATTAGATAGATTTCAGTGAAGACCCCGTCTCTTCCATTCCACTTGCCTGAAACAAAGAGCTTGCTTTGTTCTGGAGCTCAGGTACAGGGCGATGCTGCAACCCATCACTGATGCTCTCCGTTTGTAGTGGGGGACGGCTGCCTTCACATTTTCCAGTGGGTGGTTAGGAAAAGATTTGCAAAATGCTTCACCGCCATTTTAAAAACAATTACTGTGGGGGCACCTGGGATGGAGTTTCCAGGACACCATTTTATGGATCATTGCTCCAGTCCTACTTACTGGTACAGTGTTCTTGTTTTCCATCTCTCCTCACTGTGGGAATCTAGCTCATGTGCCAAATATGGACAGCTCTTGCTCTGAACATCAGGGTACTCAGAATGCTCCCATTTACTGTGGTTGCTGGTCAACCACACCAGAATTGTTGTACTATCTTTTTCTTTTTCAGCCCCATTCCCACACACCCTCTTAAATGTGAGCCAGAAAGAAAGAGACATAGAAGACAAAGAATTGTAGTATACTTTTCAAGGCCTTTCACCATACCTCTGTATTTTTATTTGCATGGAGCACAGTTACTTTCATAAATACTTTGTGACTGCACTGTTTGTTCGGTATGGTAGCCACCAGTTATTATTTGGCTATTAAACACTTAAAATATGATGAATACAACTAAAGAAATATATTTCTAATTGATATGAAATCTGATATGTGTAAAATGCACAGTGGATCTTAAAGACTTAGTAAGAAAAAATGTAATATTTCTCATTAATATGTTTTACAATAATTGCATGTTGAAATCCTATATAATAAAAGGCTAACATGCAAATTGAGCAAACGGCAGAATGGCCAGTACTATGATGTGCACTGACCACCAGGGGCATACATTCAATGCGGGGAGCTGCCCGCTGGTTGTCAGTGTGCTTCCACTGGGGCATGCCACTCCGCCAGAAGCCTCACAGCTAGCGAGTGCAGTGGTGGTGGTGGGAGCCTCTCCCGCCTCCGTGGCAGTCGGACATCCCTTGAGGGCTCCTGGACTGTGAGAGGGTGCAGGCTAGGCTGAGAGAACCCCCCAAGTGCACAAATTTCATATGCTGGGCCTCTAGTTTTGCATATATTTGGATAAATAAATTATTAAAATAATCTCACTTCTTTCTTTTTATATCTTAAAATGTTACTACTAGAAAATTTAAAGTTACGTTTGTGATTCATATTTCTATTGAACAGTGCTGGTCTATAAAATTAGTGTGCTCTCTCTCTCTCTACCTCTATCCCTCCTCTCACACCCTTGGTAAATATTTTAAGACAGTTTGTTATCATAAATATATCAATACTATAGTGATAGTAAAATAAAAGTGAAAATATCAGAAGCCAAAGGGACACAAAATACCAAACAACTAAGTTAATTTAATTATGGTGATGATACATTAAGTTTAAGAATTAAAGTTCTTTGAAGCCAGGGCAACTTGAGAAGGACGGATTGTAAAATCTGTGAACAGATTTACTCATTGAATATTATTTATTGGCAACATTTTTGTATGTTAGGCAGAGAGATTTCTGAATACATTCTAGATAACAACTTGCATTCACCACTATGTATGGATTCTGTTTATGGTCTTTCTTCTTCAGCTGAGGCCTCCAGGTGCCTGTCTGCACTTCCAGAGAACCTTTGCAAGGAAATAAAGAGACATTTTTTTTCTCACACTATTTTATCAATTTGAAAATAAGGCACTGATCTCAGGCCACAGAGTACTTTGAGAGATACTGATGGAAGCATGTTTTATAGCAGGAAGCACCTTGTAGAACCCGGCCACACTGATGCTTTAAAATCTGAAATTTAAGACTCTGGCCCCCTAGAGAAGCTCCAATCCCTAGAAATTACTAGAGCATACTTTCAACAAGTGGAGCATTTTCATCCAAAAACAGCATAAGAATAATGGTGAAAGAAAGTAAGCTGTGGATTTATACTGCGTGGATTCTTCTCCCAGCTCTTCCAGCATTTGTGAAAATTTAGAAAAATTTCTTAGCATCTCTATGCCTCAGTTTCTCATCTCTACCATCCTATCTAATAAAAGAGAAACATGGTAATTAGCCGTACCTCCGCTACCCTTCCCATTGGCTAATCAGCATATCCTTATGCAAATTAACTGCCAGCCAAGATGGCGGCCATCAGCCAGGCAGCTGACGTGAACAGGGAGGCTTGCTTGCTTCAGTGACTGAGGAAGCCAGGTTCCCCGCCTGCTGCTGCCGGCCTCTGAGCTTGCAGTTTGAAACATTGTTACAAATATAGAAGCTAAACAAAACCCCAGAAACCTGCTTTAGTCAGCCGGGCTTCAGTCAGCAGGATCGCAACATTGTTTCAAATACAGAAGGTAAACAAAGGCCAGAAACCTGCTTTCAGCAGTGGAGGCCTCATAGCTGGAGCCGAGCCTCAGAGCTAAAGCTGGCCCAGAATAAAAAGAAAAGAAAAAAAGGAGCAGTTGGGAGCTTCAGTCACCCGCCAGCCTGAAAACGGCCCTCAGCCCCTCACCCAGACTGGCCAGGCACCCCAGTGAGGACCCCCACCCTGAAGGGGGTGTGACCAGATGCAAACAGCCATCATCCCCTCATCCAGGCTGGCCAGGCACCCCAGTGGGGACCCCCACCCTGAAAGGGGTGCGGGCAGCCTAAAAACAGCCATCAGCCCCTCATCCAGGCTGGCCAGGCACCCCAGTGGGGACCCCCACCCTGAACGGGGTGTGACCAGCTGCAAGCAGCCATCAGCCCCTCCCCCAGGCTGGCCAGGCACCCAAGCGGGACCCCCACCCTGATCCGGGACACACTTCAGGGCAAACCAGCCGGCCCCCACCCGTGCACCAGGCCTCTATCCTATATAGTAAAAGGGTAATATGCCTCCCAGCACCGGGATCAGCGGAGCCATGAGGCCTCCTGGCACCAGGATCAGCGTGACAGGGGGCAGCAACCAAACCCCCTGATCACCCTGAGGCTCTGTGTGTGATAGGGGCCGGGGCCACAACCTCCCTATCTGCCCTACTCTGTTCATGACAGGGGAAAGCGCCCCAACCCCCTGATCAGCCCTGCTCTGTGCCTGATAGGGGGGAGCCCCCCAAAGCCCTGATGGCCCTGCGGCTCTGTGTGTGACAGGGTGCGGCGCCCCAACCCCCTGATCGGCCCTGCGAGTCTGTGTGTGACAAAATGCGGCGCTCCAAACCCCCCCCCCCCCCCCACACACACACACGGGCCCTGCTCTGTGTGTGACGGGGTAGAGCCATAACCTCCCCATCGGCCCTGCCCTGAGTGTGACAGGGTGCAGCGCCCCAACCCCCTGAACCGCCCTGCTCTGTGGGTGATAGAGAGCGGCGCCCCAACCCCCTGATCCACCCTGCTCTGTGTGTGACAGGAGGCGGTGCCCCAACTCCCCTATTGGCCCTACTCTGTGAGTGACAGGGGGGAGCTTCCTCAACCCCCTGATGGGCCCTGCTCTGTGTGTGACAAGGGGGAGCTCCCCAACCCCCTGATCGACCCTGCTCTGTGCGTGACAGGGTATGGAGCCCCAACCCCCCTGATGGGCCCTGCTCTGTGAGTGACAGGGGGCAGCACCCCAACCCCCTGATTGCCCTGCTCTGTGCGTCACAGGGGGTGGCGCTGCAACCTCCCCATCGACCCTGCCTTGAGTGTGACAGGGGGCGGTGCCCCAACCCCCCAATCGGCCCTACCCTGAGCGTGACTAGGGAGTGGCATCGCAACCTCCCGATCCGCCCTGCTCTGTGCATGACAGGGGGTGGCACCCCCAACTCCCCAATCGGCCCTGTTCTGAGCCCGACCAGGGGCTGCACCTAGGGATTTGGCGTGCCCTCTGCCACCCGGGAGCAGGCCTAAGCCAGCAGGTCGTTATCTCCTGAGGGGTCCCAGACTGCAAGAGGGCACAGGCCGGGCTGAGGGACCCCCCCTCCCCCCGAGTGCACAAATTTTTGTGCACCGGGCCTCTAGTCTATATATATAAAAGCCTAAGCAACTGAATGACCGAATGACTGGTTGACCTGTCGCTATGACACGCACTGACCACCAGGGGCAGACGCTCAATGCAAGAGCTGCCCCCTAGTGGTCAGTGTGCTCCCACAGCGGGAGCGCTGCTCAGCTGACCAATGGGTTGCCAGACGCTGGGCTCATGGTTGGCGAGCACAGCTGCAGTGGCACGAGCCTCTCCTGCCTCTGTGGCAGCCCTACCGAGTGGGGCCGGGATGAGCAGGAGCGGTGCAGCGTGGTGCCTGGCCCAGGCCAGGCTCCTCCCCGGCCACCTGCCACTTTGTGCACTGCTACATCCCTTGAGGGATGTCGGACTGCCGGTTTCAGTCCGATCCCCGCAGGCCTGCGAGAGGGCGCAGGCCAGGCTGAGGGACCCCATCAGTGCACGAATCCATGCACTGGGCCTCTAGTGAGAATTATAAGAGAACCTATTCTGTAGGGTTGTCATGAAGACTGATGAAATGGTACATATAAGAGATGGATAAGTGTCTGGCACATAGAAAGCAGTCACTAAATAGTAGCTGTTAATTGGTATCCTCTTGACAGCCTCCAGATTTCAGTAGCAGTGAAAGTGGGAACTCTTGAGATTAACCATTTAGTAGCAGTGGTAGAAAGTAACCAAACTCCCCAAGTCTACTTGGTGTTCAATTAGGTGCTAGAGAAATGTCAGTGAAAAAGATAGCCACAGACACTGCTGTCATAGTCAGATGGGCCATTGTGGGCTTTGGAGAATTAAAGGTAGAGGATAAAATTCAATGTGATGGGCACACAGGGGGCCCTCTAACCTAGATCCTAGTGTCAGAGGAGGGTTTGTGGGAGAGAGACATCTGAGCTGAGAATGAAGAATGGGTATGAGTTAATCAGGTAAAGTGCTAGGAGTGGAAAGGTAGAAGTCAGTAATACAGTCGTGTTTTAGAAAAAAAGGGGACAATCTCTGTGTAGGAGTGGAAATGAGAACATGGGTTGTATAAGAAATTAAAATGAAGGTGAGGATGGGTGAGGAACTGTGGTTACCTGATGGAAAATAAAGAAGCATAAAAATACTTGGGAAACATTGGCAATGTTTAAGACATTTTGATAGTGAATTGTTAGAGAGTTTATAAAAGGAATTGAGCAGTATAAACCAAAATCTAATATAGATATATGACTCAAGAGGTCTACTTTTTGAAATTTGTGGTTAGAAGGAACCAACTTTGAGTTAAGCTAGGGGAAGATGCTAGTGGTAGAGAAACAGAGTACAACAGCCCAACGGCAGAAGCCAGTCAAGCCTGTTAGGGAAGCTGGAGCAATACCTGCAGAGATGGTGCAGGGTTAAGAGTTGAGAGTTTGAATTTTATTCCAAGTGCAACAGGAATCCTAATGCATGGTTTCAAGCAGGGCAGAGACCATTCAGGGTTTTTGTTTGTTTTTTTAAGATCACCTTGTGCACTTGAAAATAATATAATATTGTAGGTCTTTTATCCCTCATATTGTGGTAGTTCAACTTAAGTTACTTATTTTAAAAAGGAATATCAACTGGCCAATATCCTATATTGATAGCCTACAATTTTCAAAAGTTTTTGTCTTTTCTATGTGTTTTTTTATTTTTATTACAATAAATAAAAATCACAGATGAAGATTAATTTCAGAAATGATTCATCTAGTGATTAACAATGGGCCCATGTTGTCTTTATTTCGAAACTACTGATACTGGAAATTTGTAGTTTTGCCTAGAACATTCTGACTTCACTAACCACATCACAGAGATGTCAGGAGATAGAGAGCGATGCCATATGTGAGTCCCAGGAGACATCAAATAGGGTCAATGCAGGCATAAGAGTTTTTGACTGGAATGAGGGAAAAATTCATGGAAACATATTTTTATTCATTTTAGCTCTCATTTTTTTTCAAGTTCAGGAAGCTTCAAAGGAAATGTAAGAAAGCATGAAACCATACAAAATAAAATGACGAACAATTCTGGCCAAACTTTTGCAAACTGAAATCAGCAAGTTATCACATGGACAAGAAAGTTTGCTAGTATGAGCACTATCTTCCATTTTATTCTTCACTCTCCACAGTTTTGTACTGCCTTCAATTGACAATCTTATTTACATCACTTCTGAGAAGTTCAAGGGTCTAGAGCAGGGTGGGGTACATCTGGCCCATGGGCTGTATAAAGCCCATGAAATCATTTGGTCTGGCCCTGCTAAGACATTAGGGACGAGTTAATTAAGTCGTTGACCAAATATAGCAGGCTAATTTTTAAGATGATAATTTTGAATGGCCCTTGAATTATGTTATAAACTAGAGGCCCAGTGCACGAAATATGTGCGGGGGGTGGGGAAGAGGGGGTCCCTCAGCCTGACCTGCACCCTCTCCAATCCGGGAGCCCTCAGGGTATGTCCTACTGACGGCTTAGGCCTGCTCCCCATGGTTCTCTGCTCTCTGCGGGGCCTGCCTGCTCCACACCATGGCGACGGGCAAGCAGGCCCTGCTGGGTGCTGCCTGCAGGCTGGCTTGCCTGCTCGGGGGTCCCTGCGGCGACCGCCAGCAGGCCCTGCTGGGCGCTTCCTGCGGGCCGCGCTTGCCTGCTTGCAGATCGCCGCAGTGACCCACCAGCATGCCCTGCTGGGCACTTGCCTGCTCCGGGTCGCCATGGCAATGCCTGCTGGGCTCACGTTGCTGGGGTGACGCCACCAGCGTCCTACCCCAGCTGCTATGGGTGCCGCCATCTTTGTCACGGAGTGATGGTTAATTTGCTTTTTACTCTTTTATTAGATAGGCTATCCAGATGGCCCTTGGGAGAAAAATGGTTTCCAACCCTGGTCTAGAGACTTAGGAATTATGGTGATATTCTGGTGACTTTACAATATTCCTGAGAGTCAGACAAAAACATTACCAGAAGGAGAATTAAAGCATCACTTTATTACTATCTGGGCCATAACTCAAAAGACTCTTATGTAGGACTATTTGGTAAAAGTTGGTTTATGGCTTCATTTCCATCCTTTTAGACCAGTTAATTTTACTAGAGTTGGGGATGGGAAAAAATTGATGAGCTTGACCATTAAATCTGTTCATTATAGGATTTGGAAACAGAAATCATATAAGATAGGATGGAACCTACATTTAGGTTCTTTGAGACACTTCATCATACCCACCAGATAGATTTGTGGCTCAAACACTATCCCACACACTAAATTGGCAACTTCTCATTTCCAGAGTTAGTGGCAAAACTAGAAAAAGAGGTGAACATGTGAATAACTAGCTAGAAAGGAGCAAAATTTTTCATCTTTCAACTTATACCACTTTATATTTTAAATGTTGGCAAGCAATGGTGTTGAGGCTATTAATCTCCCCAAATTTATCTTTCTAGTCAGCAAGATGCCAAATACAGGTATATTCTGATAAGTGAAATATCCCAATATAAAGTATTTTAGAGAGATCTAAAGAATTATTATGACCAAAAAGCATTAATTTCTAGCGATACTATAGAATTATTATGACCAAAAAGCATTAATTTCTAGATTTAGTGATACTATTCTTTCTACTTACAGTAACTTCCTCATTTTTCTAGAAGACTGATCCTACACCAACAGGCTGGGTTAAATCCTCCTACTCTGAATTTCCGAAATACACTGGGCGTGCCTCCATCTTATTTCTTAAAAGTATGTAGCAAGTAGAATTGGGATCTCTACTTTGATCTCTTCTTCTCCTTTAACCCACTTCAATCTGATTTCTACAACTAACACCCCTCTGAATTAGCTCTTGTGAGAATCTGTAATTAACAAGTCACCAACTCAAGGAGGAGTAACAAGTTCTTCTCTCACGTGACCACTATGCACACTTTGAAGCAACAGAACAATCTTTTTGAAACATCTCGTCTTCATGGTACACATGTGCAATTATAAGTTGGCTTTTATTTCTGTAAATTTTTGTTAAGTTCCCTTTTTTCCCCCACACTAAACTATAAGTCAATGAGGGCAGAGACCTTGTCCCCTTTTTCTCATAAATGGCATACTCAGGGTGCAGTACCATCAGTGCCTAGAACAGAGTGGGCATCAATAAATGTCTCTAGAATAAAATCAAGTGTCACTTGCTATATTATACAAAAATCATTTTCCTGTGTTGATCTTTCCCCTAGATTGTGAGCTTCCAGGTAGAAGGGAAATGAGCTATTTTGTACATGGAGGTCTAGCTGAGGACCTGACTTTTAGTAAGAAAAACAGCTAAGATAGAAAGATGGCAGCATAAGTAAATACCTTATTCGCCACCTCCCACAATTACATCAAAATACAACTAAAATACAGAACAACCACCAACCAGAACTGTTGGAAAACTGGCTAACTGGAAGTCCTACAACTAGGGAAGTAAAGAAGAAAGCACACTGAGACTGGTAGGAGATGTGGAAGCACGGAATGGGCTGGTCCGACACCCCCATGTGCCGCTTTTTTTAATTGGGAGGGAGATTGTCTCTATGGAGGACACCCGGAGCAGCAAGGGATTCAGCCCCACACCAGACCCCCAGCCCAGGGTCCCAGAGTTGGGAAAGGAAGTCCCTACGTGCAATAAGAACTACGGGCTATAGAAACCAGTGCGGATTGGGGCTCAGTGATGCAGAGGCTGCTGGAGACCCAGCTGTTCCTCTTAAAAGGCCCGCACCATGAACTGAACTTACAAGGTCCCACTTCCTTTGAGCTCCAGCACCACGGCAAGGCTCTGGGGAACACAGACACATACGAGGAGGAACTGGATTGTCTGGCATTGGGGCAGGTACTCAGGGGCAGCTTTCTCCCTGACAGAGGTACTCCCAGGGATCATTGTTCCTCTGCTGGGACCTCCCAGATCTCAGGGCTGACTGGCAGCCATTTCTGTTTGCTCCACCCTGGTGATTCCCTAAGACCCCGCCTCATCCAATTTACAACCCCACCCAAGCTGTGTGCAGTAGCTTTTGCATATGAATGGCCTTCCCTTGCTCAGGCTAAAATCTCTCAAGCTGCAGCTGGGTCAGGTGTCCCCAAACCTATCAATAAAAGGCCCAAGACCCGGCACCAGCACCAGCCTGCCTTGCTTCATAGCTGGGCCTCATCTGGGCACTTCCAAATCCAATACAAAACAGAGGAATCTGCAGATCTCTCTGTAGCTCCTGTTGGGTGGCCCCAGGCAGTGGCTGACTTTACACCTCCCTGGAGACCCAAGAGCCAGTGTAGTACCCAGGGCCAGTGTCAGCCATATCATATTACAACTCTACACATCCATAAGCAACACACTCAAGAGGAAGACTCAGTGAGCACCAAAGCCCCACTGAAGCAAGTCCTGCTTCATAGAGGTGTCTCCTGACAGCAGCTCTCCCACTGTAGTCGCAGCTGGTCCTCACAGCCAATTGGCCTGGAGGTCAATTCTTCCCAGTGACACCAACAGCAATCAAGTCTCAACTACAATAAGACTGAGCTCACAGCCCACAAAAGGATACATCTAGAGTGCCCAGCTCAGGTGACTGGGGAGGCTGAGCAACTGGGCCCTACAGAACACCTACTATACAAGGCCACTTTACCAACTCAAGGAGACATAGCAGTTCTACCCAATACATAAAAACAAACACAGGGAAGTGGCCAAAATGTGGAGACAAGGAAACATGTCACAAATGAAAGAAATGGAAGAAAGCAAACTACTAGATATAAAATTCAAAACTACCATGGTTATAAGGTTACTCAAGAATGTTCTAGAAAACACCAAAAAAAAAATGGAAAAGGATCAGTCAGAAATTAAGCATATACTGAATTAAATGAAGAATAATATACAGAGATTCAATAGTAGAATAGAGGATTCCAAGAATCAAATCAACGATTTGAAATATGAGGAAGCAAAAAACACCCAACCAGAAGAGCAAAAAGAAAAAAAGAATCCAAAAATATGAAGATAGTGTAAAAAGCCTCTGGGACCACTTTAAGCATACAAACATTTTCATTATGAGGAGCTAGAAGAAGAGAGAGAGCAAGATGTTCAAAACCTATTTGAAGAAATAATGACAGAAAATTTCCCCTACCTGGTGAAAGAAATAGACTTACAAGTCCAACAAGCACAGAGAGTTCCAAACAATATAAACCCAAAGAAAACCACACCAAGACACATGCTAATTATTAAAATGCCAAGGGCTAAAGACAATGAGAGAATCTTAAAAGAAGCAAGAGAAAAGCAGTTAGTTACTTACAAGGGAATGCCCATACAACTTCCAGCTGATTTCTCAACAGAAACTATGCAGGCCAGAAGGGAGTGGCAAGAAATATTCAAAGTGATGAATAGCAAGGACCTACAACCAAGATTATTTAACCTAGCAAAGCTGTCATTTAGAATTGAAAGTCAGATAAAGAGCTTCACAGACAAGAAAAAGCTAAAGGAGTTCATCACCACCAAAACAATATTATATGAAATGCTGAAGGGTATTCTTTAAGAAGAGGAAGAATAAGAAAAAGAAAATAATAAAAATATGAATAAAATGGCAAGAAATACATACATATCAATAATTGAATCTAAAATCAAAATAAACAAATAAGAAACCTAATGAACAGAATAAACTGGTAAATAAAATAGAATCAAAGGCATGGAAATGGAACAGACTGATGATTCTTAGAGGAAAGGGATGGGACGGGGAGGGAAGAGATTAAACCAAGATCTTATATGCATATACACTGAGTGGTCAGATTATTATGCCACCTGACGTTTGTAGGCAAATTAGCTATAATTTCGTGCTGAAGTTGCTAGATGGCCAGACCATTATAAATAGGGAAGCAGGTTGTTTACCATGACAGTAGAAGTGAATTTTTTCTGAAGATATGGGTAAACAACGTGATTTAACAGCCTTTGAACTTGGGATATACTTGAACGTGAGTGGCCAGATTATTATGACCACCTGACGTTTGTAGGCAAATTAGCCCTACACTGCATCGTATGGGATATGGAAGCCGAAGGCCTGTTCGAACACCTTTGCTGTCTGCAGTTACCAAGATAAAATGTCTCCAATTCACACAGGAACACAAGGATTGGACAGTTGAGCATTGGAAAAAAGTCATGTGGTCTGATGAATCACATTTCCAGTTGCATCATGCCGATGGCAGAGTGAGAATTTGGCAGAAACAGCATGAAAGCATGCACCCCACATGCATGAGTACAACCTTTCAAGCTGTTGGGGGCAGTGTTATGGTTTGGGGCATGTTTTCCTGGCATGATTTGGGCCCTTTAATTCTTGTGGAACAACGTCTGAATAGCACAACATACCTAAGTATGGTTGTTGATCAAGTTCATCCTAACATGTTGATGGCGTATCCCAATAGAGATAGCTTCTTCCAACAGGACAATGCGTCATGCCACGGTGCTCATATTGTGCAGGAGTGGTTTCAAGAACATGAGGGAGACTTTACCTTGCTTAGGTGGCCCCCACAATCACCAGATCTCAATCCAATTGAGCATTTGTGGGATGAAGTTAAAAGAGCCATCAGGCAGCTGGTTCCACAACCATCAAATCTCACAGAACTGGACAGTGCTATTCATCAGGCATGGTGTCAGATTCCTTGAATCACCTTTCAACATCTCGTGGAGTCAATGCCAAGAAGAATCGCCGCAGTATTGAAGGCATATGTGGCCCAACGAAGTACTGATGGGGTGGTCATAATAATCTGGCTACTCAGTGTTAGCATTACCTATGGATACAGACAATAGGGTGGCGAAGGCCTGGGGCAGGGCTGGAACCAGGTGGAGGGGGACAATGGGAGGGGAGACAGAGGAACATCTGTAATAATCTCAACAATAAAGATAAAATAAAATAAAAGATGCACATAAAAAAGTAAAACAGCTAAAATGTATTAAGTGCTTAATAAACTTTCTGGGCCATTTTAAGTATATGTAAAGTATATTGAATCCTCAAAATAAACTGTGATATATAGAATATTCTCCCATTTTACAGATAAGGAAAATGAGGCACTAGAACTTCATGAATATTTGTTAAACTATTTGCTCTAGAGGCAGACACATAGAAAAATAAATAGCTACTCATATGTAGCTGAACGTTTCTCAAGGAGGTGACAAACCCGTTCCCGATCCATCTCTAAGGACATACATTGCTAATTATGTCATCTCTTCATTGGACTAGTTCAGGTTTGTAGAAGAAGATTCTGTGCTCCTGACTCCTCTACGTGGTCCCACAAGAATGCTCACTGCATGGATCCTCTGCCTCCTAGTTTGATTTCTCTGAATGAAGCCACCCTCTTTGTTCAGCCAGCCCATCTTCTGATTGAATTCTGCTCTATCACTTCCAGATCTATTCATCACTCTACTCCAAGCCCTTGGTACACATATGTACCTCCAATGTCTGGTACACATACATACTCATTAATTAATGAGCAAATCACCCCTTGACTTCCTGAAACAGACTTTTTTGACCATCAAAAAAGGAAGTCTTCTTTCCTAAGTCTCAGGATGCATTTTGCTCTTTGCTACATAAAATAGTAAAAACAACAATCCAAATGACGATGACTGCACAATCATATTGTTTTTTCACAGTTATAATGTTTGTATGCACAGAATTTATTTTCTAGACTTAAAATCCCAGAGAACAGGGGCTAAAGCTGGTTAAAATGAGCAAATAGGGTTTTACTGATTTCACCTAAATGATGATGAAATGATAGTTTAGAAATCATCTTCTCAGGATTTACCACAAGATAGAAGAGAAAGACTATCAAATGTGATATCAGAAATTACAGAGTTGGAAAAAGACCAAGACTTTTTTTGGAACTAATTCTGGCTTTTACAGAATGTGCCGTTTTTTGCAAGCCTCTTGATCAATATGTTTTTTTTCCTCCACCCTCTCTCTACTGATTCAATATCAGAGTGCATTTAAAATTCCCTCCATCATGTTCAGATCATGAAGGAAATTGCATACCTCAGGAACCAATTAGAGCTTAACTTACCTCCTTCTGACCATCCTTCAGCAGCTGTTCCCAGAGAAAGCTGGAGAGAGCTCAAAGAAAAGCTCCTTGAAACAGACTCACCTGGAACTCATGGACTCTGTCTGAGTCTGCACTGCCAGGGGCCCTGGCATTTCTCTCTGAGCTCTGATTTCATTTAGCTCGAGTGAGGCATTCTGTACCGGGTGCTAAGGGGAATTGAGAGCAGAGATTAGACATGGTTTTTACCCTCAGGAATCTCACAATTTAAAGGAGGAAATAAGATAAACACACAGTCAATTAAGAGAAAGTAGATACATATGTACACATAAAAATATTGATTTAAGTTTGGGAAAGAGGCGGAGATAGAAGCAAAGGATTTAGATGCTAATCAGGAAAGTCTCACAGACTTTGCAGCCTGCACATGGGTGCGTTTAAGTGGAAGGAAACTCTGTGTGCCGAAAGAAAGGGGACAGCTGTTCCAAGGAGAGATTTCTTTTTGCTTCCCCACCCCGCAAATGGCCCTGCACTGGGAGAAGAAACTCTTTGCTCAGAAATGGTAAATCATATCCATGTGACACCTGGGTCACTGGATGATACCATGGAGATATTTTCACTTGACCTTCTAGTAACTGGGGATTAACCAATTTAGAATGCACTATACTTTCTATCCCTAGCTCTCAACCCACCAAATGAGGGAATGCCAAAGAGTTTATCTCTTTTGTTAAATACATAATCCTGGCACGTTTGACAAAAATACTCATATTGCCCATTATTGAGGAGAAATATGTAATTTTATATAGAGAGAATCAAACTTGGTATTGGGTGTCCCAGAGCTTACATTTCTCTGGAATTTTTGGCCCTACCATGCCTGATTTGTGGCTCAGGATGGTATGCCTAGACAGTGGCAGCAGTCTGGACTTTGCTGAAATGCTGCAGAACCCTGGGAACTCTGGGAAGTCCCAGAGATGATCACCCAGAGGCCTGCCCAGCCTCCGATGCATTCCTATACTTCTTACATCCCATTGGAATAACATTACCCCTTTGACCAAACAAAAACTAAAGCAAAGTCATTGCTGTATTTGGGCATCTGATAGAGGGCTTTTTCTTTTTTCAGTTTTCAACATTTATGAAATTAAAATTTGTTCTCTCTCTGTCCTGGCTGGTGTTGTTCAGTGGTTAGAGTGCCGGTCCATGCACCAAAGAGTCTCAGGCTCGATTCCCAGTCAAGGGCCATGTACCTGGGTTGCAGCTTCCATCTCAGACCCTGGTTAGGAAGTGTGCTGGAGGCAACCAATCGATGTCTCTCTCACATCAATGTTTCTCTGACTCTCTCTCACCCCTCTTCACTCCCTCCCTTCTGCTCTCTCTAAAAATCAATGGAAAAAAATATCCTTGGGTAAGGAATAACAACAACAATTTGTTTTCTCTTTCTCCCTCCCTCTCCCTTTCACTTTTTCCAATCTAATCAAATATTGCTTTTTCTTTCCCCCTTGGTGGGGGGATCTGGGGGAGAAGAGACAGATGGTATCGTTTGCAAAAGGAAAGCTGAGAAATCACACATATATCTTTCAGCTTTGTGGCAAATCTGATGCCAAGATTCTTGCTTGAAGTGTGTAGTGAGATGCAGGCACAGAGGCGCACCAGAGAGGGTTAGGCCAGCCACGAAGGGCAGTGCAATAAACTGCCGTTGGCTGATCCAACAGCAGAACATGGGAGCTATTACATTTTGGCAGCTATTTTATTTTTCCCTTATGGAGTTTCAGACCTGTCCTGTACACTGAGATAGCTTTCATCTGGCTAGAACTTGTGCCGTGTTTAAACTTCCTTCAGATCCATGGAGTTGGAGGGGGGAACAAAACCCTAGCACAGCCCGTAACACACTGAAATGATGTTGGGGGTGGGAGAGGGCCAGTAATTGTGCCCAGATAATGTTGTCATACTTTGTAAAGCCTTTAATGCTGGAATTTATTTATTAATGATGCATGGGTTATTACCCACCATCTGTCTTGTGTTAGCAGTGGGCTGTTTCAGATTATGGTAATGTGTTTCTGATTTGAGTTGTGTTGAAAGCCAGAACAAGGCATCTCATGTGCAGTCCTCTTTGAGGCCTGCTGTTTTCAATTCCTCTTCACAGAAAGGGCTTTTATTTGATTTGTTATGGGGATTTTTTCTTCTGTTGCCAAAACAGCTGCAAGCCTGGAAGGGAATAAGACACAGGGCCACATCAAACTTGTTAGCTTGTAAAAAAAAAAAAAAAAAAAGGAATGTTCCAGGAACAAAAAAGAAAAAAAAAAAAAAAGATGTGAGAGGATAGATGGAAAGGAAGGGAGGGGGCAGCAGAGAAAAAAATTTAGTGGCCTTTTTGATTGGCTTCCATGTCACAAGTATTTCAATACATTCTGCTATTTTAAGTATTATAGGTCAGATTGCTATGTACTTAATTTATTATCTCCATTCACACCAAACAAAACGGCTTCCTTTTGTGTCACTTTAACATCTTTATGCTAGTACAAGGAATAAGTAAAAGTCCCCAATGAGCTAGCCACCCTCCTCCAGTCATCAAAGCAAACACTCAATAAATAACTCTAATTAAAAAAAAATGTACTGAACAGATTTGGATTTGTTCGTGAATGAGAAAAGGAGAAAAAAAAAAAGAAATTGGCAACAGGCAACCCTTGCCTGCTGTGAATATTCACCCTGATCTGAGTTCCTTGTCTCTGTTCCTCCCTCTCACATGGTTATGGGTTGGCAAACTATGTTTCTAGACCACTGCTACCCAATAGCAATACTGATGGTAATGCTCTATGTCTGCCCTTCCATGATGGTAGCCACAAGCTACATATGGCTATTAAGCATTTGGCATGTGGCTAAAGTGACCAACTCAATTTTTATTTGATTTTATTTAATTACCTTACATTTAAATAGCTACACGTGGGCAATGGGCACTGTATTGGAGAGTATGGTTCTAGGATCTATTAAAATAAGTAAAGAGTCTGTTTCCTCCTCTGATACAAAGTAACAGGCATTGTATACCAGCTATGGTTATGTCCAGCTTTTGAGCTTATAAATTGTTTTGAAGGGCTCTTCCCTGATGTATTATTCAAGGTTAGTAGTACTAAAGCTTCCTCCCAAAAGACCACTGACAAGTTCTTCCTTAAAGCAAGTGAGTAAATGCTTCTATCCATTGAAATATGGATTTATAAGAAAACGTAATGCTCACATAATAAACAAATAAAAAACCTGAAGAATGGTAACCAAAGCTCTCAAATAATAACAAATCTACTAATGCTAAGAATAGTCAAGAATTTGCTTTAAATTTACTGGCAACAATTCTCTCAATTTATATAAAACACAGACTTATTGTTTCTTGAACATATGGTGTTTCACAGAGAAGCCCCAAGCCACGTGAAATTGACTTTGTACACACAGAGACTACACTGTCCAGATTTTAGATAATCCATATGAGATAGTTATTAAAATTTATAAACATATTTTGGGATGTCTTTGGTTGTCAAGCTGCTTTTCCATAGCTTTTCTATTGATCAAGACGAGGCTAGAGATGGTAAAAGATGCACAAGCTATGTGTTTACCATCCCCAGTAGGGGGCGTGCAGGAGGCAGGAGATCTATGGATGTTTCTCATGGATGTTTCTATCTCTAGCCCTCTCCCTCCCTCTCTCTCTAAAATCAATAAAAACATATATTTTAAAAGATATATTTTAATTTTCAATATTCCTTATGTCATTAAAATAAATCTCAAAATCTTATTTGAATTCCAAAAGCCACCATTTGTGGTCAAAATACAAGGTGAGCCCTAGCCGGTTTGGCTCAGTGGATAGGGTCGCTCTGTGGACCAGTGTCCCGGGTTCGATTCCAGTCAAGGGCACATACCTTGTTTGCAGCCTGGACCTGGTCAAACATGTGTTTTTCTCACATCGATGTTTCTGTCTTCCCCTCTCTCTTCCACTCTCCCTAAAAATCAATGGAAAAATATCCTTGGTGAAGATTAATAACAACAATAAAAATACAAGGTGATACACCTGTATATACTGGATGGGTAAATCAAGGGTACACAAGAAGAATGCTCCAGGCCCAGTTTGAGAAACACTGCATTATATTAACCAACAAAATGATCTGGAAAAAATTTAGAGGGGAACAATTTGTTATACTGCTATGCAAGGGTACCAAATGTGTTATGATCACGAAAGAGCAGTTTGTTGGAATAAAAACTAAATTTAAAGATCAAACATTTAAAGTCTGGAAAGACTAACTAGTTAAAATTTTTAAACCTTATTTCTGTGTATCGAATGGTAATACCCACTGAACAGATGGAGGCAGGAAACTTTAGGTCTGTGCCCACATCTATAGAAAAGCAATATAAAGCAGGAGGCCTGGAGTTAAGCTATCTTTTAAAGGATATTGGCATATTACAACTTGAATCATATAATATGCTTCCAATTTAGTGACATTTTTACATCTACAGAATAAATTACTGAAAAGTACCTAGTATTACTCTGATAATCAAATTATTGTGGAATACATATTTAGACAACACTTTATCATTTTAAAGCTCCCTTTTTAAAAGATTATCAAAATACTTAAAAACCTGCAAACTCCACAATTAACTAAATGTGGAAAAGAGACAGAAATAAACTTTATGAATTTTAAGTTAAAAAAATGTCAAAATATAAACTCCAAAGTAAATGTTCCCATAAGGATAGTTTTGTTGGAATCAGTTTGCTTTATTTATTCAAATGATGACAGAGTTGAAAGAAAGAACTCGGTCCAATTAATGTTTCCCAGCCCCAGTATGAATGGAAAATGTAGGAAAACGATAGCATTTCCAAGTAGTGCTTTAGCTGTGCTGTCTTTGATCTGTTGGCCCTTTATCCACCCTTGCCTTTCTGTTTCACAGGGATATTTTCATAGGCTCTGTGAATGCTGGAATCACCTGGATTCAGCCAGTGGGTGACACTGGGCGGAGTCTGGAGAGCATAAGTATAAAAAGAGCCATTGCATCCCTCCCTCATGTCCTTTGCTTCCAGCAGCCCCTGAATATAGCTGTGCATCCTCCGTAGCCTAATGTCTCCCACATGACGAAACCTGACATGATTCCATATTCTTCCTGGAATCCTCAAGCTCCAGGCAGGCCCTAGTTAACTTAGCTCTTGTCTTTAGCCCTCCAACAAGGAGTGGTATCAGCTTCCTGCTTGTTTAATCTCTGGGTTTTCTCACCATCCCCATATAGCTCGCCAGCTCTTTCATCACTTACCTGGATTAAATTCCCTTTTGTTTTGAATGTTTAGAGACTGGTTGGACCTTGACTTATACATGAATGATATTTCCTCTAAGACATAGAAGTTTACTACTGCTAGTTAGTTCTCCTTCAAATAAAAATATAAATACATACAGTGAATGTGATAGGAAGCACAATTAAACACCAAGTATTTCTGTAAGACTAAAGAATTGAATGCCTTGATTATATGTAGAAGATACTTATTACTCCTTAGCATACTATAATTCACTAGAATTAATTTACTTCAATACAATTCAAAATTGAATAATTAAAACAAATTTGTTAAAATATTCTATACCCCTTAAACTACCTTGTGTAGACTAGACAATTTAGGTTATTGCTTGGTATAAATTTTGAGGGTAAGTGATCTTTGTAAAAAAGCCTTTTGATTTGTTCACAACTAAAGGCTGAAAAAAAGAGGTCAGTCAGTTCATTCCTAAATATATCACTACCCAAACAAGCTAAGCCAAAGGGGGAAAATATAATAAAATAATTGTATAATGTCTGGTTTTTGATGTAGTATATCAGATGAGGAAGTTTCTGTAATACCTTAGCATCTTCACCCTACATAAACGCTTAGGGGGTGACATTATGGAATTATCAAACTAAAAATTGACTAAATATTAATAGGTCCCTATCTATAATCCTCAACTGTGAATGCTTTGATAAAGCCCAATCATATATGTTTCATCTATTAATCTCCACTATTATTTCCCTCAACATCTTCTTGGGTAATTATATCAAGAAAAGTCTAAGCATTTTTATCCTTCTTCTTACTGTTATTTATACCACCTATTTGCTCATTGCCTGCAATATTATCAATATGTTTTTTAAGTAATGTGAACTTTTTGCTAAACAGGAGCAACAGGAACTCTCATCATTGGTGAGAATGAGAAATGGTAGACAGTTTGATGGTTTCTTACAAACCTAAAAATACACTTACCATATGCTCCAGTAATTGATCTCCTTTTTATTTTTTAAACTAGAGGCCAGGTACACAAAAATTTGTGCACTCGGGGGGGTCCCTCAGCCTGGCCTGTGCCCTCTCGCAGTCTGGGACACCTCGGGGGATGTCCACCTGCTGGCTTAGGCCTGCTCCCTGGGGGATCGGGCCTAAGCTGGCAGTCAGACATTCCTCTGGCAGCCCGGAGGGCTTGGGGGATGTCCACTTGCCAGCGGGGAGCAGGCCTAAGCTGCAGTCGGACATCCTTAGCACTGCTGAGGAGGCGGGAGAGGCTCCCACCACCACCGTTGTGCTGGCAGCCGTCAGACTGGCTTGTGGCTGAGCAGAGCTCCCCCTGTGGGAGCGCACTGACCACCAGGGGGCAGCTCCTTAGGGTCAATTTGCATATACCGTGGTCAGTGTGTGTCATAGTGCTGCATGGGTGGGGGCCGGCTGGTTTGCCCTGAAGGGTGTCCCAGATCAGGGTGGGGATCCCGCTGGGGTGCCTGGCCAGCCTGGGTGAGGGGCTGAGGGCCATTTTCAGACTGGCCACACCCCCTTCAGGGAGGGGCTTCCTGCTGGGGTTCCTGGCCAGCCTGGGTGAGGGGCTGACGGCAGTTTGCAGGCTGGCCACAGCCCCTTCAGGATGGGGGTCCCCGCTGGGGTGCCTGGCCAGTCTGGGTGAGGGGCTGATGGCTGTTTGCAGCCTGGCCAAGTCCCCCAGCGGGGACCCTCACCCCATGAGGGTGTGGCCATCCTGGGTAAGGGGCTGATGGCTGTTTGCAGGCTGGCCATGGCCCCCAGCCACCCAAGCTCCCAGTGGAGGCTGGCTGGAAGCAGGTATCTGGGATTTATTTATCTTCTATAATTGAAACTTTTTGCCTTGAGCGGAGGCCTCAGCCTGCCAGAGCAGGCGGGAAGCTTGGCTTCCTCCATTGCCAGGGTAACCAAGCCTCCTGCTTGCTCCAACTCTTGGCTGCTGGCCGCCATCTTGGTTGGGTTAATTTGCATATAGTCGCTCTGACTGGTGGGCGTGGCTTGGGGCGTAGCAGAGGTGCAGTCAATTTGCATGTTTCTCTTTTATTAGATTAGATAAATTTAAAAATATCTACACAAAAACCTGTGTTTAAATGAATGTTTATAGCAGCTTTATTCATAATCACTAAAACTTATCTAAGCAAAGACAGCCAACCAAAATGCCCTTCAGTAAGCGAATGAATAAATAAACTGTGGTATATCCAAACAATGGGATATTATTCAGTGCTAAAAAGAAATTAATTATAAAGTCATGAAAAGACATAGAGGAAACTTAAATGCATATTACTAAGTGAAAGACATCAACTATAAAGGCTACATACTGTGTGATTCCAACTGTATAACAATCTGGAAAAGGCAAAATTGTGGAAATAATAAAAATATCAGTGGTTTCCAGGGACTTGTGGGAAGGAAAGAATAGAGCACAGAGGACTTTTAGGGCAGTGAAAAATGCTTTGTATAAAACCATAATGATAGATACATGTTTTATACATTTGTCCAAACCCATATAATGTACAATACTAAGAGTGAACCCTACTGTGAATTCTGGACTTGGGATGATAATGATGTGTCAATGTCTGTTCAGCAGTTGTAACAAATGTACCCACTCTGGGATGAGATCAAAGTCGACTACCTTATTTATTCACCTAAAGCCCACCAGTCTCTCTTACATCACTTTACCTGTTTTCAACATTAGGTCATATAGTCAGGAATAAAAACATCCTTATTTCGGATTCATACAACTTTCTGTAGTGGCCACTTACAGCCACATATATAATACTCCTGGTTTGGGTGATTTACAAGCAGCCCAGCCCAGAAGGCATATGCTTATAGTGATTTATAGTAACTGGGGCCTGGATTTGCATCAGACAAGCAGAGGTGCTGGCCTGTGATCAAACACACAATCCCAAATCTACAGCTCAAACAGTTTTCATCCTCTGTCCTTCATCACCTAAACTCTCTGTGGTATGGTTATTTAAGACTGAATGTAGCCTTGACTAAAATTAAGGTGGTGTCTGACACATAGTAAGTGTTAAATATTTTTCAGATTAATGACTTGCATCTCCATTTCCCATTTTCTTTCTCTCATATCTTTCCTATGCTTCTGTCATAGTTTTCTCTTGTACAAGTTTTCCCTTAGTGTGTTATACAGAAAAATTATTTACATTAGTGTTTCCTAACAAGCCAATACCCTCTTTCAGTAAATGTAAATACCAAGTGCTCTTCTTTAATTCTTCTTAAAAAATAAATTATGTGTCATAATCATAAGATAAATCAAATCAAATATCATTTTAGTGGAGAAAAATTTCATTTTAATTTGAAAGATAGAAAACTTTTATTTTTCTCCTTTGTTCACATGATATCAATGTAAGCATTGAGCTTTCATGTTTGGCGCAATAATTCTTTCCCTAGGTTGCATATAACATAGAGCAAACTGGCCACGCTAACAAAACATGCTTTGCTTTATTTTAGAGCCAGAAATAAAGTAAAATTAAGCACTGTACATATTATATAACAACGTAGCACATATATTATATATCACAGAATATATTAATATGTTGAATAGTCTTTCAATTTCACATGCTCCCCAACCCCCACACACAAATTCTGCTATGCTCCATCAAGTCATGTCCTCTCTCTTCAGCAAATCATGAAGCAAAGTCTTGGAAGTGCACCAACTAACTGACAATAATGTCCTGATATCTGTCCAAAGGCACCATTTAAATTTAATTATGGAGATTTCATATACTTCTGATAATTGCTCCAACTTCCTATACTAACATGCAGATAAAGGTCCAATAATATGAAACAGAGGAAATGTCTCCTCTGATTTGATTAAGAAGAAGAATAGGTAACCTCTGTGTTTGTTTTATTTTGTTTTCCAGAATTTCGAATCAGTTATTTCTAATAACTACGATTTTAAAAAAGTCATTTTGACTTCAACTGACTTTCAAATTAACACCAAGGTTTCAAATTAATACCACTTTCTAAATTATTCACACAACTGTAAACAAGGCCTTTAAGTCTGGAACAATTAGACTCAAGTCTATCATAGAGCTTATCTTTTATATGTCATGCTGACCAAATACAGTTTTTAAATTATGAATTTTGGGTAAATGCTTCAGCTTGGAAGAGGTTCAAGAAATGGCATAGCATAAACTTAAATGGAAAAAGAGTGATATAAAAATACAGATAAATTGGGAACTTTTTTTCAAACAGCTAGTCTCAACATGGAGGAATTGAGAAAAAAAATCTGGTTAACATACTGCTGGCTTGGTGGTGGTACTAAAAGAGGAAGAAAATGACCATGAGGAGAAAGCAGATGAAGAGAGTTAGCATACATCTCGGTTGATTTCACAGACTGGCCTCCAATAGCGAGCTGCCTCTCAAGCTCAAATATGGTCAGAAAGCTGAGAATGAAGAAGCCACCCCTAAGCACAGACACGTATGTCGGGAAACCAGGTCAAGCAAAGTGGCAACACAGCACAAGAGCAAGCTGCAGAGACCTGCCGGGAACTATAGTTCTCTCTTTCCCGAAGCCAGACATGTGAATGACCTTGCTCACTTGTGCCAGGGACAGTATCTCTGTCTTAGAATCCACCCACACTTTTCATTTTATTTCTTCTTCTAATTTAAAACAAACTGCTCACTGTAAAGTATGTTCTAAGAATACTCATTTTTTTTTCATTCATCCAATACATTTTATTGAGCACCTGTTATTCATCTTGTTCAGTGATTCTAATCTGACATCAGGAAGACAGAAGATTGTTATCAGTGAGTTGTTCTGAAAAAAAATCTTGCTAATATAGAATATTCTAATTTGAGATATAGCAAATAAAAATATATTTCTTTATGGGTGCATAAACATATATGATATATAGATATAACTTATGTATTTGTGTGTGTGTATACAAATATATAAGTGCTCACAAGGATAATACAGCATAGTAGAGGAGGTCAGGAGTGTTGGAGTGGAAGATTTGCTATTTATTTATTTTTTAATATTTTTTATTGATTTCAGAGAGGATAGGAAAGGGAGAGATAGAAACTCCAATGATGAGAGAGAATCATGGATTGGCTGCTTCCTGCATGGTCCCACACAGGGTAGCAAGCCCACATTCCGGGCATGTGCCCTGACTGAGAATCGAACCGTGATCTCCTGGTTCCTAAGTCGATGCTCAACCACTGAACCACACCGGCTGGGCAAGATTTGCTATTTAAAAAGAGAAATAAGGAAGGATATCACTGATAAAGTTGTAGTTAAGCTGAAATCTGAAGAAAGGAAGGGAGCAAGTCCTGTGCACACCCTGATAGGAGCCGGGTTCTCAGCAGAGAGAACAGAAAATACAAAGGCTTAGAATGCCCCTGGAGCTGTGGAGGAAATTCAAGGAGGCCAGGATGACAAGAGATAACTGAAGGAGAGAGATGGAGAACATTATGTCAGAGAAGTAGGAAAGGTTGGGTCCGTGTAAAGTCTTTGGTGTTTGTTCCTAAGCCATTGGACAGATTGAGCAGAGGAGAGACATGCACAAGTGAGAGTTTGAGGGGTCTCCCTGGCTGCTGTGGGGAGGATTAATGAAAGGGGAGCAGGGACAGAAGCTGGGAGAGCAATTAGGAGGCCAGTAAAAAGGTATTCTGCTTAGCTCCCACATGTCTTTTTTGAAATCAGAATTTGTAGAACCATCTCTACAAAAAATAAAAAAATAAAAACACACACTCTGATGCTGCTGAATGGACATGAACAGAGGTAGGAAAATCACAAAACCACATGTGTTCATCTGAAATGGGGAGGAATTTTAGAGGAGAAAAAGTATTCAAGGAACAAGGGTGACCTGCTCATGCTGAAAAGTTCAAAGGTCACTCAAGTTTGTATTTCACATCTTTAGTCTTTCAAGTAGATCAAAGGTGCTTGTCTTTATGTGACTGATTCATGGGGCTGCCAGATGACCACATATGGCAGGGCGGCCTCCGTTTTATGAGCCTGCCCTACCTGCTGTTCTCCTTAGGGGTTCTGACTTCCTATTTACCCTGCCTGTCTTATCCTGGCTGTTCACTGCAGCCTGGGGAGAAAAGGAAAACTTTGATTTGGGGTTTTCATGGGTGACAAAATTGTAAGATGAACCACAGATTACACAGAATTTTCTAGAAGAAAATGTTTCCAAGAAAATCATTTGTGGGGGTTTAAGAAACCCTGGGTTTGAAACATCTTGGTTTGATGCCCAGCCAAGCATCTCCTATTAGTCTTATGACATCTACCTTAATTTCTAGATGACCAAACTAGACTCATTATCTGTGTTTAAAAATTGGAAGGATTAAGAAATAATAAGGAAAGGAATACAAAATAGATAAAAAGGGTTGAAGAAAGTTAGGCAAAAGGAATTCCTAGGATAGCATTTATATAGTGTTTGAGTTGCAAAGCACTGGTTAGTACTCTAAGAAACTTTATATCACTAGAAATAAGTATTGGAAAAGTATCTTTGATATTCCTTTACTAATTTATTTCTTCCCAAACTTATATCATTCAATCTTTGAAGACTTTTCATTAAGGGAAGTATGTTTTTCATGTATTTGTAGTATTTAAAAATTTATCTAATCATGGGCTTGAAAATCCAATAAGTTAGTGAATGATTGATTCCTCCAAAATCCTCATTTTGTAAAACCTTTCACTTATTATTTATTACAAATATTTTAGTGAAAACATTTTATGTCAACACTTTTAATTGCAATGCTTTGTGGTAGCTTGAGACAACCCTTCCATTTTAGACTTTCACCTAAAGGCAGCCCTGCCTATATAGTGTTGTGATAAACAGTTGAAATGAGGAACTTTCTGAGCACTGTTTGCTAATTGTGACCCTTGTACTTTGGTTTAATTTCCTAATCATTTCTCAAACTTTTAGTCTTTCATTTAATGATACTACTACCAATGAAAGCCTACTCCTTAAGTCATTTAGGATCATAGATATTGTTAGACTCATCTGAAACAAATTCAGTCTGTCTTCCACAATTCCCAATGAGGCCAGCCTACTTAAAATCTGATTTATACCCAGTGACTCATCATGTGGCCTCATAACACTAGCTCTGAGGAAGGAGTTCATGGAGGCAACTGCAATATCAACCCAGTCTAAAGAAATAGGATATACTGAAGAGAAGTACTGAACACATGTACTATATCCCAAGAATACCATAATAGTTTCTTGGCTTCTTACCATTAGAAGTGCTCATGATAAATAGATACTGAAAAATAAAAGTCAAGGACATAATGAATAAGCTTAAGAATATCAAGCAAAACAAATCTGAAAACATAGAGAATCAAGGTAATTCGGAGTGATAAAAGTAGAAGACAAAGTAAAGCTAAGTTACTAAATTAAATATATAAGTACGCTAAAATATAACAGAAAGAAATGAACACTGTGTCCCATAAAAATCTAGTATAGAATAGTCAACACTGAATTGTCTTGATAAAGTTACCAGGCTTCATGGTAACAACAACTCATTAAACAATATTTTTCAAAAGGTCCTAAAGCACGAAGAGGGAGAATTTACAAATGTTGGGTGATTTCAGACTTCTCCAAGGCAATATTCAAGGATAAAATGTTATTTCAAAAAATGTCTACAAAACTTTGCAAGAAAAAAATAGTGACCCAGTTATCTTAAATGGAACTAAATTCTTTTCAAGTATAAAGGCAAAAGGCATATCAATATTTAAGAAAGATAGTAATTATGAATACTTCATGAATAAAATTCTTATTCACAAAATCTAAACAATTAAAAGATAAATCAAACAAAGAACTCAGAAATAATAAAGTCCTAGGAGAAAAGAATTAAGACCAAATACCAAAAAGAAAATACAATGCTATAAAACATAAAATGTAAGGAAACACAATATGCTCAGCAACAACTGGGAGGAGGGAAGTGTGGTGAGGAGGCTGGAAGAATGTTAATTTCACAAATCTTCTCTTCATTAATAAAGGTTAAATCTATCACCTAAAAACAGGAATAAGACTTACTTTCTAGGGCTCATGCTATACAATATCAAACCCATAACAAAAACTACCATTTAGGAGGTAATAAATAAACCTCATTGATTTCCAAAAAAATTTCAGTATTGTTAGTCTTTTTATCATAGCCCAATAAAACTACACACACACACACACACACAAACTACACACAACAACAACAACAACAACAGGAACCCTGTGTCAGACCATATCATATTACAACAGCTTTGTTAAATCACTATTGAGTTAAAGAGGAAAACCTAAAACTTTAAATTGCATAATACCTAGAAATTAGGAGCAATGAAGTTATGGTATGTTAGAACTATGAAATAGAGTTTAACTATAGATACACAAGAAAGAATCAAAATAAATTATACTAACTTAAGAAATTATTTGTCACACAATCAAATAAAACTTAGAAAAGGAAATAAAAAAGGGGAGTGATTAAGATGTGTACAAATTGCCAGTTATAAAAATAGTCACAGGGATGTAAAGTATAGCCTAAGGAATATAGTCAATAATTGTAATAATTATGTATGTTGTCAGGTGAGTACTAGACTTTTCAGAGTGATCACTTCATAAGGTATATAAATGTCTAATCACTGTATTCTTTACCTAAAACTAATATAATACTGTATGTGAACTATAATTGAAAATTAAAAAGAACTTAATAAAATATAACAGTAAATTAATTCATTATAAGACAGACAAAAGTAGGACCAATAAATAAATTCAAGAAACATGTTACTTAACCATCTTGATTTATGTACAGTTCATTGCAAACAACAGCTCTGACAAAAGGGTTAATATCCAAAATATATAAAGAACTCATACAACTCAACACCAAACAAACAATCCAATTAAAAAGTGAACAGGGCCAGGCCAGTATGCTCAGTGGTTGAGTGTCAACCTATGAACCAGGAGGTCACTGTTTGATTCCTGGTCAGGGCACATGCCCAGTTTGTGGGCTCAATCCTCAGTGCAGGGTGTGCAGGAGGCAGTTGATCAATGATTCTCTCTCATCATTGAGGTTTCTCTCTCTCTCTCTCCCCCTCTCTCTCTCTCCCCCTCTCCCTTCCACTGTGAAATGAATAAAAACAAGTTTAAAGTAAATGAGCAGAGGACCTGAACAGACACTTCTGGCCAACAGACATATGAAAAGATGCTCAACTTCACTAGCTATTAGTGAAATGTAAATCAAAACTACAATAAGTTACCACACCTGTTAGAATGGCTATTATCAACAATACAAGTAATAACAAGTGTTGGAGAGGTTGTGGAAAAAGGAATCCTCATTCACTACTGGTGGAAATGTAAACTGGTACAGTGACTATAGAAAACAATAAGGAGGTTCCTTAAAAAAATTTAGAGTTACCATATGAACCAGCAACCCCTCCTCTTGATATCTACATGAAAAATTTGAAAACATTTATTCACAAAGACATATGCACCCCTATGTTCACTGCAGCATTAGTCACAGTGACCCAACCATGGAAACAACTGAAGTGTCCTTAGGTAGATGATTGGCTAAAGAACATGTGGTACATATCCTATATAATAGAGGTAATATGCAAATTAATCCTCACACCCTCACAAGATGGCTGCTCACAACCAGGCCAGCAGGGGTGTTAGTGAAAGATGACCAAAAGATGAACAAGCAGGCTACATGGGATGACCAGGCTGGCAGGGGGGCAGTTGGGGGTGACAAGGCCGGCGGGGGTGCAGTTAGGGGCAACCAGGCCAGCAGAGGGGGGCAGTTGGGGTGACCAGGCCAGTGTGGGGGGGTGCAGTTGGGGGCGACCAGGCCAGCAGGGGGTGGCAGTTGGGGGTGATTAGGCCAGCAGGGGGGGGGGCAGTTGGAGGCGACCAGGCTGGCAGGGGAGCAGTAAGGGGTGACCAGGCCAGCGAGGGGGGCAGTTAGGAGTGACCAGGCCAGTAGGGATAGGGCAGTTGGGGGTGACCTGGTCGGCAGCAGGGGGCAGTTAGGGGTGACCATGCTGGCAGGCAGGTGAGCGATTAGGAGCCAGCAGTCCAGGATTGTGAGAGAGATGCCTGACTGCCGGTTTAGGCCCAAGATTTCACTCATATGAGGGATACAAAATTGAAAGTAATAAATGAACAAACAAAAAAAATAACAAACAGAAATTCATAGACAACAGTGTGGTGATTACCTGGAGGAAGGGAGGTGTGGGGATAGTAAAGGGGCCAAATATATGGTGACAGAATATTATTTGATTTTGGGTGGTGGGCACACAATGCCATATACTGATCACGTATCATAGAAATGTACCCTTGAAATCTATATAATCTTATTAATCAATGTCCCCCCAATAAATTTAATTTTTTTAAAAAAGATGATGACAAATAAGATGTCTTGCAAAGTTCTATTCAGAGCTACATTTCCCTGGCTTCAAAGTCATATCATCTTGTTTAAAGAACATCTAATGGTTTGTTTCCAAAAGCATAACGTTTAATTTCATTTGATAGCTACATTTCCCTATCTTCGGAGTCATATCATCTTGTTTAAAGAACATCTAGTGTTTTATTTCCAAAAACATAACGTTTAATTTCATCTGCTTCTGTTGCAAAGCCTCCCACCATGCTGCCCATATTCTAACTATCCAAACTAATTGCCTCTACTCCTCAAGCCAATCCTTCAACTCTCCTGAGCATGCATTTCCTCTTTTGAAAATTCAAGTTTATTTAAATACAGCTTACACACAGTAAAATTTATTCTTTTTAAATTTACATTTTGATGAGTTTTTACTAAATATATGCAGTCATATAACCATCACCATAATCGAGCTATATAGAACATTCCATCATTACAAAATGTTCCCTTGTGCCCTATGAAGTAAAAACCCTCTGCTAATTCCCAGCCCTTGGCAACTACTGATTTGATATCTGACCCTATGATTTTGCCTTCTCTAGAATGTCTAGGGCTCATGATATATAATATCAATATAAATGGAATTGCACAGTATGTGGAATATTTTTGGACTGATTTTTTATACCTGGCATAATGCTTTTTGAGATTCATCCATGTGGCCCATTTCAGTAGTTCATTCTCTTTCATTACATAATGGCAGTTAATGCGTTTCTGGGTGTTTCCAGCTGCTACAAACATTTGTGTATATGTTTTGTGGACATAAGCTTTTATTTCTTTTGGGTAAATATTTAGGAGTGGAACTGCTGAGTCCTGTAGTACATGTATGTTTATATTCATACAAAATAGCTAAAGGTTTCCCAAAGTGTCTGTATTATTTTGCATGCTCGCCAGGAATGTTTAAAGAGCTCTAATAGCTAATTTCCACCAGTGGATAAACTTGTCTTCTCTCCATCCCCTCACCTTCCCAATCTGGTAGGTGTTTAGTGTTGTTTCACTGTCATTTTCAACTTGCATTTCCCTAATCCTATACAATAAAAGCCTAATATGCAAATCGAACAAATGGCAGAACGACCAGTGGAATGACTGGTTGCTGTGATGCACACTGACCACCAGGGGGCAGACGCTCAGTGCAGGAGCTGACCTCAGCCTGCAGGCCCCAGGCCAGCCAAAGCAGGTGCCAACTGTCCCGCTGGTCGCCCCACAGAGGGAGGTCGCCCCACAGAGGGAGGTGACTGGCAGTGGGGGCGGGCGATCGGGGAGCAGGGCTGGCCAGCAAGGGGGCCGGTGCTGTTCCCTGATCACCCCGCCGGTCGCCTCCCACAGAGGAGGTCACTGTGGGAGGCGGCCAGTGGTGGTGGCAGGGGGTGGGACCAATGAGTGGGCGGCGCCAGGCCAGTCAAGGTGGGTGCCAGCAGGGCGCCCCCCGATTGCCCCACCAGTCACCCCACAGATTGGCCCTGATCACCAGCCAGGCCTAGGGACCCTACCCGTGCATGATTTCGTGCACCAGGCCTCTACTAATTAAATGTTAAGCATGTTTTTATATGCATATTTCAATACGCATCAATATCTCTTCTACAGTGATATCTGTTCAAATATTTTGTCCATTTTATTTTATTGAGATTATTAAGTTGTAAGAGTTCTCTATATATTCTGATAGAAATCTGTTATCAGGTTTGTATTCACAAATATTTTCTCATAGTCTGTCAACTGTTTGTTTGTTTCTTTTTCCTTAAAAGCAGAAGCTATAAATGTGATGAATTCCAATTTCTCAATTTTTTAATTTCATTTTTATGATACATGCGTCACATTTTTAGAAGGTTTTACACAATTGTACAACAGAAGAATCTCTTTTCCATGCTCATCTTCAAGGGTCAGCAAACATTTTCTGTAAGATAGTAGATAATTTGGCTTTTTAGACTGCATATGGTCTCTGTCTCATATTCTTCTTTATTTCTATGATATAATCTTTTAAAACTATAAAAACCATTCTTAGCTCACAGGCTTAGCAAAAAGAGTCTGCTGGGAGGAATTGGCTCAGAAGCCATAGTTAATCAACCCTTTCTGTCACTTCTTCCCACTGGGTAGACTTGCTAATCACTTGTCAGTCAGTGCTAGACTTACCAAGCAGCTGGGCAGGCTCTCTGTTTTCCTGTCTTAGTGTCAATATTAGGCATGTTCTTGAGCCTGTGCACAGGGTTGGGCTTTCTCTGTGTCTCTGCCTCTTGATCCGCAAGGCAACCAAATTCTTGGCCTTTAAAAATTCATTAATATTTTAGTTGATGTTTTCCCTCATCCCTCTCTATGACAGCCACCTCTTCCTCCTCTGTTCTTCCAAAGGTGAACTAATTCATGTTTCCCATCTTTTTCAGAAGAGTTTGTCCCTCTTTGGAATTCAGTTTCCTTCATTGTGTTATGACTGCAGGTCCCTGTTGGGTTAAAAAGAAAACCACTACAATTTCTTAGGTGATCTGGCTCTCTCTCATTGTTAGGGTAGGAAGACTTACTAATGTGACTTTCTACATCCTAAACAGAAGTACTCATATTGCTTCCCTCACATGGGAGGAATGACTCAATAAATATTCAGTGATGTATTCATAATTTAAGAACTCACAAAATAAAGCTGTATTCCCTTACAATACCCTATTTCATACTTTTCAAAAATGTTTTAGTGTATATAGATCTTATGCACACAGAGTATGGACTTTTGAATAACCATCAATGTACTTATCCAGAAAGAAAATTAACTAACTAATTAACTAAAACTGGGTACTTAAAAATGTTGATTCTACTTGTTTTTATGATTAAGCAGTTTCTGGGCAAAAGATGACCTGGTAAATTTGTTTACTGGAAGTGCAAACATCTAATTTATTTTAAGCATGCTGATTAGAATAAAAATACTATTGAATAATCCAGTATCTTAATTAACAGTTATTATTTATTATTATTCACTCCCTTTACAAACATTTGTTTATTTTTTATTATATGCACTACTAAATACTCTAAGCAGGAGTTGAAAAACTATAGTCTGAACACCAAATCTGGTCCATGACTTGTTTTTATACAATTTACAATTAACAGTGTTTTTTACTTTTAAAATGGTTGTAAAAAAAAATTGGGGGACAGAGGTCAATCACATGCAGCCCCTAAAACCTAAAATGTTTTCTATCAGGGCCTTTACAGAAAATGATTGCTGGCTTCTGTGTCTAGAGACTATAAAATTGAGTAATATATTGTCCCTGTCCTCAGGCCCTCTCACTCTGGTAAAACAAATCAGCTGTACACACAAATAAGGAAATGAATTAGAAACTAATGAAAAATACCAAGTATAATCCTACAAAGAAAGAGAGGAGGGTATAATTACTTCCAGGCAAAGGCATCCAGGAAGCCTTTGGTGGAGATGGCATTTTAATAGGACAGTAAAATATGGGTAGAATTAATATAGGCAGAGAACTAAATGAATCAAATAAGCAATGGGTACCCAGGGTTCAGAAACAAGAAAATTGGCCCTGACCGGTTTGGCTCAGTGGATAGAGTGTCAGCCTGTGGACTCAAGGGTCCCTTGTTCAATTCCGGTCAAGGACATGTACCTTGGTTGCGGGCACATCCCCAGTGGTGGGTGTGCAGGAAGCAGCTGATCGATGTTTCTCTCTCATCGATGTTTCTCTCTCATCGATGTTTCTAATTCTCTATCCCTCTCCTTCCTCTCTGTAAAAAATCAATAAAATATATTTAAAAAAATAAAATTAACTGTACAACTTATGGGCTTGAAAATCATGTGACCCATTTATGTTTTCATTTTCTGTCATTAGTCCCGCCCTAATAAGATTTATTTTCAAATGAGTTTTATTTTAATGGTTTTACATTTGACTTGATAAGGGGAAGGGGAACAACCCAGACATCTATATTTCTTTTCAGTAAACCTATAAAAGTAGCTTCAGTTTAATGTTTAGGTATTTTCCATAAATAGTATTGGTGACATGAAACTGAATAGTCCTTCTTGAATTGGGAACTGCATATCCCCTGATGTTACATTCTCAGGTACGCATCCCATGCAAGAAGCATGGTTTATGTACCTAGAACATCAATTTTACTGCAAAACTGGGGCAAGGGCATTTTTGAGTTTTGTTGCTTGTTATGTTGTTAATGTCTTTGAGAGGATTGTGGCAAGCATATCCAAGAATCAGCAGAATGTGTATTCCATGGATGCCATGTATTCCATGTCCACTAAACTTTCGCATTTTAATGAAAGCCCCAAGGACTGTTTTAATGTGCTTGGACTACATAGGAAATCTAGTATTTTTGTGATAATTAGAAATCCAAAATGCCATTGACATCATGAACTGGGAATGCTAGTGTGACAAGACCAGACTTGCCCTCAAGGCTAATTATTGTCACTGACCCTCAAGGCTAATTATTGTCTGTCCAAATAAGTTGCAGCATAGAAATTTGAAAAGAATTCTCAATGGTGGCCCACTTAGGCTTTCCTTTTATTTTATAGACTAGTGTGATAACCTTCAAACCACTGTTTTTGCTTTCTGGCTATTGATTATACACTGCACACACAATCACTGGTCCTTCCTGACACAACTAAATGTTTTATGTAATGACAATGAAATTAAATGAGTTTAAAAGAATGAACATTGAGAGGTCCTTTAAATGCCATTATAAAAACAAAACAATGACAACAACAACAAACACACTTGCTTCTCCTGGAGGAAATGTGGAATGTCTCTCACTAAATAGGAAAGTCACAAACAAGCACATAGGAAGTAAAAGGCAAAAAGTTAAATAATTCAATATGTGAATATATGATCTGAATAAATTTTCAAGAACACAATTAAATTAGCTATGATTTCCACCACAGTAAATGCTACAATATAAAATAACCAAAATGTTAATTTTTCACTATTAATTTTACTATCATTCTTTGTTTATCTTTTAAAGGTAATAATTTTTATTATATTTTGAGATGTGTATGGATTATTGGTTTAAACAGAAAGATTTAATCAGAAGCTTTGAAACCTGTGAGTTTATACAAGGTTCTAAAGAGAACTAGAAAATCTAAAGCTTTGAGAATTGTTTCATGCATGACATTGTTCCAGAAATGCATGAGTCTGACATTTAATAAAATCACAATACCACCCTATAAGTGGCAAGAATCAGCAAAATAAATATATTTTCATGTTCATTTAAAATATAATTTTTTACAACAGAGAAATAAAAAACCTAAAACCTTGGAAACTTTTTGCTAGAAAAATTTAAGGCAAAATGGTCTGATTGTATCAGCTGTGTAGCATTATTTAAAACCTAGTTAGTACAATTTAAAGAATAACCACTAGAATTTAAAAAAGAAGAAGAAGAAGTCTTTGCTAGGAGCAATTCAATAAAAAATACAAATAGGTAAATAAAATATCTTTCAAAGTTACCTTCAAGGTCATTTTCAAAACTATTTTAAAAGATGAGGCTCAGTTAACTGAAGAATATTTGACAGAACCCATGCTGTAGGCATAGCAAATCTATTTTGGATCAAAAAGAGGCAGCCAAGCTGAAAAGGTGCCCATATCAAACTTGGGGAGTGGTAACTGCATCAAGGACATCACTCATTGTGAATGACCCAGCAGCAATTGCATCATTTACCAAGAATACTCACCTCAAACTATATGCCTTCCGATTTCTTCTGTGTGCTGGATGGGGTGGTACAAATGAAAAATTTCACTTTAAAAAAGAGGCCGGTGATTTGAATATCTCTTTTGAAAACCAGTGGGAAGTGACTTTGAAAATTTACTATACAGATGAGCTCTTAGCTTACTCTAGAAAATCACAAGCCAGATGTGCACTGAGGGAAGCATAGGGTTCTAACACCAGTTTCAGTGGTTATTTTACTTACACAGAAGGGGAATGAAGACATCTAGCAAAGGGACAACCTTTGGATAAGATGAATTAATTCTTTTTTTGTCCACAGTGACAAACGATGTTTAACAAAATTGGCTTTATCTATAAGATACCTTTTCAAGGTTAAATAATCTTAATAATTGCAATAAGGCATTCTCAAGGTTGTTACTGCATATGACAAGATAACTGCAATGAAAATGAATGTTGAGAGCTAAAATCAGAGAATGGCTGTGGGGATGATGAGGTATTTGAGCATTTTAGTTCAATTAAAAGTAATGATGTTTACGCTGTCTTTGTTAAAGATAAAAAATAACATCATCATTTATCTTTCTTCACTGAAAAGTCATTTGGTGAGTGTATGCCAGAGCAAGTAAAAGAGAATGCCCAGTGGAGCAGAGAACTTTCAGCCCCATCATGTTACTCAAATGTGCAAACAATTCATAAAATTTGAGCAACAATGGTGTGTATTTACACTATATTATGGTAATGTCATGGGCATTTTTTCTCAGTGATTATTGCAACATAACCTATAAATCAGTAAAAGAATAGACTTGTGGTCCTGGTCCACAAATATATCCGTTTATACATTTTTTATTAGAACACCAAGAGGTATTTCAGGTCATGGAATCTTTCTCATTTCAGTCCATTTCATTTTTAAAATTTATAAGCTCAGTGCAATAGTATCTTATCCAACAACCAAGAAGTATAGAAAATAATTTCTAAGTTTAGGGAATAGCATTTAAACATAAATAATTTACACAAGGCAAGTACAACTATATTACTGAGTAGAATACAAAATTTGGAAGAATCATTAAGATAAAAAAAAATGAGAGCTATTATTTTCAGTGAGTCATCCAGAACACCCAGAACAGATTTCTCTCTTGCTCTATGATTACTTCACAGAAAATCTGGAGAATTTTGTCATTATCTGCAAAATGTGTGTTTGGCATGTGTTTCTACTAAGCCAGCCACCAGAGTAACCAACGCTCTGTCAATAAGTCTCCCCTGTGAACAGTGGTTTTGAAATAGGTTTATATTTAGGAAAATCAATATTAGTTTTAAATGAATGCTGGCCCTGGCTGGTTTGGCTCAGTGGATAGAGCATTGGCCTATGGACTGAAGATCCCAGGTTTGATTCCAGTCAAGGGCACATGTCTGGGTTGTAGGCTCCATCCCCAGTGGGGGGTGTACAGGAGGCAGCCAATCAATGGTTCTCTCTCATCATTGATGTTTCTATCTCTCTCCTATCTCTCTCTCCCCTCTCTCTTCCTCTCTGAAATCAATAAAAATATATTTTTAAAAATAAATAAATAAATGCTGGAAGTCAAAAGTTAATGAATAAAAGAACATGGTGGATATAGCCCAGTTTTTCTTAAAGCGTAAGTGTTGGACACTGTTTGGGGAAGAAACCATAGTTCACCCATTACTAAATGCATGAATTTGACCAAGTTACTTAACCTGTCTGTGAGTCTGTTTCCTCATATCTCAGAAGAGAATAATGTAATCACTCCATCAGCTTGGATTCTGATGGTAGTAAGTTCATCCCAGAGTTGCAAGTGCTCCAAACTGAGGTGAGCTTGAGAACTTTGAGATTAACAGGGAAAGTTGAGATTAGTTAAGTAGAAATGGGTTTCAAGGGGACCACCAAATCACAGAGAGCCAGAGACAGAAAGGGAAGTAAAACATGAAGCCTGTCATAGCATTAAGTTAGTAAGCGTCAAGGAAAGGTACTACAGTGTTGACAGTCTATGGAAAATTCAAAATCAACAGAAGCAGGGGCACTCACCAGTGGATGGCTTCTTATATCTTTTCTGCCACATGATATGTGGGCAGTCCATCTGGGGCCTTGTCTTGGAGAAAATTGAAAAACAAAAAAGAGAAAAACAAATGATCAGGGTGGTATAAGACATTTCCTATGACCAATGAAAAGTGTCATAGATAAGGGGGACAGCTGCATTCTCCTAGCATTTCAAAGGGGTCTGCTAACTAGTTCATCTTAGTGTTCATGGAAGGCTAAAAAATTAAATATATTTAAATTAATTCAGAAACATTTTTGTCAATTAAAAGAACACTATAATCAAGATTGGGAATAATTCTACAAAGATCCATTGTGAGAGCTTGTCTCTAATGTCAAGACAATGGGCAACCATCTTCCTGAGATGGTGTATAAGTTGCTAGGGCTGCACAGACTAGGCATAAACAATAGGAATTTATTTCCTCACAGTGCTAGAGGCTAGGAGTCCAAGACCAAGCTGTAGGAAGGTCTATTTTTTTTTTCTGAGGCCTCCCCCCTTTCTTGTAGATGTCTGTCTTTTTGCTGTGTTGTCACATGGCCATTGCTCTGCGTGTGGCTCCCTGGAGGCTGTCTTTGTGTCCAAATTTCCTCTTCTTATAAAGACACCAGTCAAATTGAATTAAGGCCCATTCTAAGCACCTCATTTTAATGTAGTCACCCCTTTACAGACCTTATTTCCAAATACCATCACATCCTGAGGTACTGGAAGTTAGGGTTTCAAATGTGAATTTGGGGGGACACAACTCAGCCCATAACTGATGACTTAACCAGTGATGGCAACCGTTAGTCACCAAAGACTAATTATTATTATGATATATAATATAATATAATATAATATAATATAATATAATATAATATACATTTATGTTACCCCTGCCCGACCCCTAGCACACAGGCATATCGTCATGTTTTCAAAATTTTAAATTATCAAACCACACACTTTAAAAGCTAATTACTTATCAGGTTTTAAACTAAGACAGCTATGACTATATATTAGAATTTCTTAAAATAATAAAAAGTGATTTAAGAGTATATATATATGTATATATATTTACACATATATAAATAAATATGGCATTTCAGTTTTTAGAGTAAACACATAATTTTGGTTGGGTTTCAAAAAAGACTGAAAATTTTTTATGGGTTCCCATTTCTAGGTTGGAAGCCATTGTCTTAGTTGTTAACCTCTCTAATGGCCTTTGGAAACTTGCTGGCCCATTCAGCAGAAGGTTCACAAACAAAGTGGTGGACGTATGTGGACTCCCAGTGGCCTATTCTCCCAGTGGGGAACTCTTTTCCCCCCAACATGCAGAGTTCAGTGGAATTATGAATCAAGGTGCTGTGATTTCCCTACTGAAAAGGTGGGCACTTCTAGGCTGAACTAAATGGACATTCTCTCTCTGAAATGTACATCTTAACCAAACTAAGAAAATACTGAGGACATTGGAGCTCATTCACTCAGAGTTATCGCCTGCTGTTTTTGGTGCTTAATCTTTTCAAGGTGCTTGGTTTTTCATCCTTTTCTTCCAATCTGGGAGCTCTCCCATCACCTAACAGCCAAGTTCCTTTTTATGTAAGTTATCCGGACTTAGTTTCTGTTACCTATAAGAAAGCAATTCTAATAATACCAACCATATTATTAATATTTCCAGATAATTATCATCTCTATATGGCTCTCCTACTGCCTCTGTCAGTAAGTCTCACCCCCAATTAAGCCAACGAAAATGGAAATCCCTTTGTAAAGCTGAAGAGCTTTCCAGAGTGAAGCATGGGGCTGAATGGAGGAGTTTTAATTGTACAGGGCTACCTCTTCCTGCAACTGAGAATCAGCTAAACATTTAGAACTGCAGTCCTTAGATGTGGTTACATACCCAACAAGTTTATGAGGAAAACCGAATTTGTTCATATTTGCATCTGTATAAGCCTTTATTTAATTAATTTGGGCTCAGATGGTCCTTCATAAGCATGTGCTGGGTCAGCAGTTATCCAAGTGTGTCCCAGGACCAGCAGCAATAGTGTCATTTAGCAACTTGTTTACAAAGCAAATTCTGCACCTAGTCTTTCAGAAATTCTGGGGCTGGGACCAGCACCCTGTGTATTAATACGCCTTCCAGTGATTCTCACGTTAGTTCTGTAGTTTGTGAAAGTTTAAGAAACTCTGGGTTAGGTCAAGTTCAAATTGGAATGGGATCCCTGTCCGAGTGACAGATAGGACTTTTCTCCTGGTGAAAGAATGAATGAAAGCCTTAAAGGCATCCCTCTAGGGGTCTTGTCCTAGTTGAGCCAAAGCTCTCCTTCCTCTACCCCAGCCCTTTTTCGTCTGTTGCCTCAAGAAAGAGAAATGGTCATTAAAGAAAGGCAGGAGGTCTGAAAATAGAGCAGTGCGGTCATTTATGCGAAGCCTGCAACCCCATTTCCCACTATTTGATTGTTTTATTTGCCCCAGAGGCACTACTTCTCACACATTTGACTTCTCTCTCTAAAAGGAACCCAACTAATCATTTTTCTGTGCTTCAATGCCCTACTCTCCCAAGTATACTTTTTAAATTGAGTGAAAATTAAATCTCATGCACACGGTTTCATAATAACATTTCTTTTAATGAGACCCATCATCTGATAGGACTGCCCTACTAAATTAAAAGTAGGGAAATATATAAAACACATAATCCAGCACATGAAATAAAAAACCTAATTTATTCATTCATTTCACTAGACAATGTGATGAAGCATAACAGGAACATGATAAAAGGAAGATGTGTTCCTGCCTCCTCCTGCCATTTCCTCTTTCCTACTGAGAAAAGGTCGGCGTGAGAAAAACGTGACCTTAACATCTACTTCCAGTAAAGCAAAACCAGTGAAAGCAAATATTTTCCATGTACTACTAATCTGAAAATCTAATTGTGAATTACAAACACACACACACACACACACACACACACACACACACACACAAACTGTTCATTAAATTAAATCTTTTTTTTATTTCAAATGTCTTTAACTTAAAAAATATTTTTAGAAAGGCTGGGATGAATTCCAAGCAATTTCAAAATCACTATTAGAATAGTACTTTAGTTTAGGTTAAAAAAACCAAGTACATAATCTGCAGTGTTTTATGAGGTTATTAATTTGAATTATGGAATTCTAATTGCCTAGGAGCTTGTCCATAAACCACTGCTTTCCTCCGGCAGGATGGAAAAGAACACAAAGTATTCCCACCAGGAAGCTTGGAAGCTTGTCAGAACCTACAAATATTTCTCAAACTTCATGGTTTCTTTCAGGGCTTTGGATATTTTGCAAAACCTCTGATCAAAAGGTAACCGTGACCTCAGAGGTGTGTGTGTGTGTGTGTGTGTGTGTGTGTGTGTGTGTGTATGTGTGTGTATTTAGCTTTTTCTTGGCATGCCTTATGCATATTGAAATGCTGACATTGCAAGAGGCCAGAGCTATGTCAACTCCTCCAATAACTGAGGTGTGCTTGTTTTATAATGGTAATTAACTAACTGGAGGTTATTTGGTGTGTGTGTGTGCATATGTTAACTTGTGTGCATTTCATAACATACATGTATATAAGCACTTTGCATGTGCATAATTATTATTCTTATGGTTTCCAATATTTATTTCAACCAACCAAAGATGCAAATCAGCTCAAATTTATTTATTGGTGTATAATACATTGAAGTCATAAAGCCTGTGTTGAGATAGACTTTTCTATGAAAGACATCCAGCTCAATAATTTATTTTCATTTTTAAAAAAAACAATATTTGTTTTCTTAAGACTTAATGTTCCAAGATAAAATGTTCTTAAGATAAAAACTCTTAATTTAATTCATCGCATCATTCAGTTGACCTATGTGCAGTTTGGACATGTACTAGGAATAAAAAGACTAATTTTGAACTTGTTTCCATAAAACTACATGAGATCCAACAACAAACCACACAAAATAAATATAAACTCATGGGGGAACATTATAAAAGTAGTCATGACAGTCCTTGAATGCTATATAGGAAACTTGTCCATAGCTAAGGAAAAAAAAAAAAAAGAAAATGACTTGAAACAGTTTTATAAACTTCTTACACAAACACTCTTACTTTTGGCAGTTTGTTCCAGAGTCTATTTCCTGTTGGCATTGCAAATACTAATTAACAAATCTATATTGCACTCCATGGGTGGTTAAAAAGAAGACTGTATAGAGATTTTGGTATTTCATAGAATTTTAAGGATGGACACTTAGGCCAATAAGATCAATCATATCAGCAAAGTATTGAAAAGAAAGGAATCTTTTGTATACCTTCATGCAGTTCTCTGTGCAAGTCAGTGGCTCTACTGGGCTACCCACCATCTTCCTGACAGACCAATCATTCAGCAGTCACAGTGTTTCTTAATTGGCTTTATTTGGTTTTGGTGTTGAAGTAGTTTTTCTCCAGTGAGTAGGTGGCTCAGTGAGAATCCCAAAAGAAAACAGCTTCTAAAAGAGCTTTTAGTACTTAGAGGTTTTGGAAAAATGACGAGAAGAAGCATTTTCCTGGAGTAAATATTATTCCTTGGGACAAACCAAGGTATTGACTCTAACAACAACAACAAAAGTTAAGAAAAATTTTGTACAGCAGCAACTGGGATAACTTCTGAGAAATTACTTTCTAGTGACATTATAACAGTAAATATTCAACCTGATTTATAACTGTTTTTTCTTTCAACTGAAAATGTTCAATGTATATGGCTTGAATACATGTTCTTGTCTCAAATGTTCTACCACACACATTTCCACCTACTGTGAAGGCAAACACATTTTGACTAATGTTATTGCTTATAAAAATTTTTCCTATGACTTGAAATCCTAACTCTGTATTTTCTTTAAACATTCACATTTATAAATGGGCAATTGTTAAACCACTTGCTATTTCTCTTAGAGCTACTATAATAAGGGTGATAAAGTAATCTAACCTTTCAGACACTATGAATTTTCCATTTTCTATTTGAGAATAACACTTAGAAAGAAAAGTATCCTTGAGAGTGGGAAACTTTAAGAATGATTCCTAGATGCCAAGGCCTCTCATTAACGTTTCTCCAATGAGGGTGTTTCAAGTAGTTTGAAGTTCTGTTTCATACAAAAAAGCAACTTAGGTGAAACTTGTGTGCTCTGATATTTTAAGACCATTGGCAAAATACATGCTTATTTAGCTGTACTTGGGGACTCACACAAACAAAATAAAAATACACCAGCCTATTCTCCAAGCAATTTGACCAGAGCACTTCCTTAGAGGTAAGACATCATTCTCAAAAATCATTTTTGTATGTGCATTTAGGATCACTTTATATGGAATGTGAAGTGTTTTATGAGTAAGTCCCACTCCAGGTGTGGGAGATGAATCCCAGAGGAGGTGAGCAAATCTCTGTCTCTGGTTTAGGCCTAGAGCCAATGCTAAACTATTCTCTACACAAACACAACCTTGAAAGGCTTTGCAGACCTAGTAATACCTATTACCTGCGCACATATTGTATGGTGTTTGGATGGAGGTATCTGGCCAACGCTAGCACCTCAAATCGCCTGATGCTGCTAGATGCCCTGATGGGAGCTTCAAATCTGTTTTGGAAGCCCTGTAACAATGGCATTCTGATGAGACATTGCCCCAGACATTATGGCCAACTGTTACAAGGGGCAACTTAGAATTCAAATTATGACTGCCATATATTGATTATATGATAGTAGGAATGGAGCTAAATTGTTATGAGTACCACACAGATTCTGAGTTAAAATGTTTGTGTTGGTTAATATGCTATGTCTCTCAGCTCCTAAATCACCTCTCTATACTCTGCTTTGTATAGCTGGAGCTGGGGCTTTGCCAACTATGCTTTTTCATTGCAGCTGGCTTCTTGTTAGGTTACCCAGAAGGGGAAGGGAAAGACTTTCCTTCTTCCCTTTTGCTGGCAATTTTCATCGACTTCCCCCAGTAGCAACCATTTGCCCCAGTTTTCAGCTCCTATTGGAATTCACAAAATGAGGCTAATGGTCCTTCAGAGGTATCATCATCAGGCAGGCAGTGACTCCTCATGGAAAGTCTAAGACCCAACTCCTCATCACCCATCATTTGAGCTTCTGATACTCTTAACTTACCCCCTTTACTTCCCTAACCTTAGGGATAGTACTTGCTTTCTTGGTCATTTCCATCTTTTCTTTTTTCTCATTCAGCTAACCAACACCTGTACATCAATTGCTTACATTAAATTCTCTCTGCTGACTGGTCCCTGACTGATATACAATGTACTGCCTATAAAATGTGACTGAAACAGTGCTATCTACTTAAAAATGTTTTATGTAAATTGAGTTACTGTATGTTAAATTCCTGTTGCACAGCTAGGCACACCTTCACTAATAAAAGACAAAGATGCTAATTGACCATACCTTAGCTATGCCCTAAGCCACGCCCACCAGCCAATCAGAGAAACTATATGCAAATTAACCCAACCAAGATGGCGGCCGGCAGCCATGGACTGGAGCAAGCAGGAGGCTTGGTTGCCCCGGTGATGGAGGAAGCCAAGCTTCCCGCCAGCCCTGACCTGGCTGAGGCCTCCCCATTGATGGCAACAAAGTTTCAATTATAGAAGAAAAATAAATCCCAGATACCTGCTTCCAGCCAGCCTCCACTGGGAGCTGGGGTGGCTGGGGGTTGTGGCCAGCCTGCAAAAGCCATCAGCCCCTCACCCAGGCTGGCCACACCCTCATGGGGAGAGGGTCCCCACTGGGGGGCTTGGCCAGCCTGAAAACTGCCATAAGCCCCTCACCCAGGCTGGCCACACCCTCATGGGGTGAGGGTCCCTGCTGGGGGACTTAGCCAGCCTGAAAATGGCCCTCAGCCCCTCACCCAGACTGGCCAGGCACCCCAGCAGGACCCCCTACCCTGAAGGGGCTGTGGCCAGCATACAAATGGCCCTCAGCCCCTCACCCAGGGTGGACAGGCACCCCAGTGGGGACCCCCACCGTGAAGGGGCTGTGGCCAGCCTGCAAACAGCCATCAGCCCTCACCCAGGCTGGCCAGGCACCCCAGGGGGGACCCCCACCCTGAAGGGGCTGTGGCCAGCCTGCAAACAGCCATCAGCCACTCACCCAGACTGGCCAACCCTCATGTGTGAGGGTCCCCGCTGGGGGGCTTGGCCAGCCTGCAAACTGCCATCAGCCACTCACCCAGACTGGCCAGGTACCACAGCAGCACCCCCTGACCCTGAATGGGGTGTGGCCAGTCTGAAAACACCCATCAGCCCCTCACCCAGGCTGGCCAGGCACTCCTATATAATAAAAGGGTAATATGCAAATTGACCCTAACAGCAGAACGACTGGGAATGACTGGTTACTATGACACACACTGACCACCAGGGGGCAGATGCTGATTGCAGGAGCTGCCCTCTGGTGGTCAGTACGCTCCCACAGGGGGAGCTCTGCTCAGCCACAAGCCAGGCTGATGGCTGCCAGTACAGCGGTGGGAGCCTCTCCCTCCTCCTCAGCAGCGCTTAGGATGTCTGACTACAGCTTAGGCCTGCTCCCCACTGGCAAGTGGACATCTTCCGAGGGCTCCCGGGCTGCCAGAGGGATGTCTGACTGCCAGCTTAGGCCCGATCCCCCAGGCAGCGGGCCTAAGCCAGCAGGTGGTCATCCCCCGAGGGTCCCAGACTGCACAAATTTTTGTGCACCACGCCTCTAGTCTATATATATAAAAATCCAGTGACCAGAAAGCCAAAAGGACTGGAACAACCAGTCGCTATGACACCCACTGTGGCCAGCAAACCATCCAGATCAGGGGTGGAGCTGGCCGGCCAACCTCCAGCGGCCCCTCCCCCAGGCCGCTCCACCCCTGATTGCCCCCTTCTACCCAAGTAGGGGGTGGGGCCACCCTGCCAACCTCCTGCAGCTCCTCTCCCTGTCCAGCCCCACCCCCGATGGGCCCCTACCACCCCAATCAGCCTGCAGCCCCTACTCCCAGCCAGCTCCATCCCCAATTGGCCCCCCCACACCAATCAGGAGTGGGGCTGGCCATCCAACCTCTCACAGCCTCTCCCCTGGCCACTGACCTCCAATCATCCCCCCCCCCCCAATTGGGGGCAGGGCCCACCAGCCAATCGCCCGCAGCCCCTCCCCCAGCCAGCCTGGCCCTGATCTGGGCAGGCCGGCTGGACCCCACCCATGCACCAATTCGTGCACTGGGCCTCTAGTATGTAAAATAAATGCATAGCTCATCTCTCCATTTGTAAAAGCTATCTCCTTAGCCAAACTCCTCCCTTCTCTAATACAATAAGTTTATAGAAGCTTGGGCTTTATATATACAGTATTTGAATTGATAGGAGAATCCTGTCTTTCTAATTCTCAGCAAGTCTCTATAAGATGTGGAGTCATAGGGGAAATTTATGATCACATGTTTCCTGATGTTATTTTCAATATTTCTGAAATTGCATGGCTTACAGTCATCTTTGCATGTTGGAATAGAGAACCTTATCTCTATGTTATTATATATATTTTGATGTGTTATCAAAAATCATGCAATTCTTCTCCTTAATAATCTATTTGTAATAATCATTGATAAGACCTTCTCATCCATTCAGTGCTGGTTATCTTTAATATCAAAATTAAGATTATTTTCTCATTCTCTTCTAACTTTATATCATATTACTTAAAAGTTATCCTACCTATATCATTATTCATGCCATGTCCACTTTTATTTTGTACTTTTTCTCCTGTTCTTTCTCCTAAATGATTATTATTTTATTTAAATCCATCAAGACTCAAATGAGACAACATCCTCCCAGTTTAACAAGGTATCTCCCATAAATTCCTATTATACTTATTATAATTTCCTGCAATATAGAAATGCATTATTCTATGACTAGAAATCTTTATCAACTCATTTAAATTAAAACAAACAAACAAATAACTTGATGGCCTCAACCATGTTTATTATCACAACCCATGACTTCCAGGAGGGCTTAACATCAATATTTGCTGGCTGATAGGCAAACCTTTAATATTTTTATGATGGATTGACTCACTCAATTGTCTATTATTTCTGAGGGCAAGGCTGAAATCTATGTATCTATGTATCTATCTTTTGATATATGAATGACATGTTTCTGAAATTCATCAATGCAGATGATTATAATAAAAGTTTTATAATTTGGGGGGGGAATAAGCTTTAACTCAATCAGCTACTTTGTCATGGCAGACTACTAGAATTCTTCCTAATTGCAAATTCAGTAGGGATGACTAATCTTTGAAACAATATTGGAGTCAACACACCGTACTTTTTCTTTCTGTTCAGTAGATACACAACTCTGCCTGCATAGATGTGTTAAAATATTTGCAATATAACCATAATCCTAATGAAAAGGACTGAATTTTTGACTGGAGGAATTGAAATGCTTGATTTTGTACTGTTTTATTCATGAAATGAATAGTGTAGTGCAAGTAGACACAATTCTCCATACTTTTTCACAGAGACAAAATTTGTGAAATGAAGAGTCAATCTCTTTGCTTTTCAGTTCTCAATAATTATTATGATAGACTGAGTGAATGACATAAGTTATTGCTTTAGTACAGCCAGTGAATCCAGATATAGTTATAGACTCTGTAATACGTGCAGGTAAATGTGACTGCACAGCAGGGGCCACCTGAGCCTGAAATGGACCAACTAGGAATGAGAAAAGAGCCTAATGAGGTCACGATTAATTCCTCAAGTTCATAGATTATTTAACATTATTATCTGTCCTATACCCATAGCCTTCTAAATACTGAATATGAACAACTTGAAAGCACAAGAAGTGTGAAGAACTAAATGAAAACATGAAGTCTGCATTCAGCTTGATTGTGAGAACACCTGGAAAGCCTTGAATAGGAAAAAGATTTATGATAAATTCTTATTTTTTTACCTTATACTGTTCCTATATTGTCCCTTATTCCTTACCTAGAGATGGGCTATAAAATCAGAGAGTTATGATGGTAGAAACTTGAAACTCAAGTATTTCATGAAAACTCTCTATTCATTTTAAATGACATCTGTAGTTATTTATTTATTTATTTATTTATTTATTTATTTACAGTGTGCTTAGAACTACAGTACTGCATTTAAAATAAAGTTCCCTAGCAATTCTTTATATCTCTTTCCATAATTAAGTTACAGTGCTTTCAAAAAAAAACCTACCCTCTTATAATGATGTTGAGTCCAGCAAGTAAAAACATATATGTGTAAACCAACAAATAAACCACACGAAAGAATACCAACTGTAATTTTCATTTTGCAAAGTATATTTAAGAATGCTTCTGAAGTCAACAAAATTGAAAGGGGAAGGTGCAGAATAAATTCTCTAGGTTGAATCTTAAAATATTATACACACAGAGTACAATTTATTGTCAAAGAAATTTCATTGATCAGCGCTGATTTATTTAAAAGCTGAAAAATGTAAGTTTGTAAAACTGTAAAGATTTGGTAACATGACTGTCTTCAGAGCAGTAAGGCACATTTGCAAGAAACAACTAAGTTGAAATTTCAAAATATTTGCACACTATTAGAAATTCATAACTTTATAAATTTAAGTTCGTTTCAAAACTTGGCTTGTTTGAGTCTCCTAATTCTTTGAAATTTTTTAAAACATTAAAGTTACTAAGTTTTTAGAGTGCCTTTTTTTTTCCTTTTGGGACAAATTGATGATTCTGTAATTCACTTTCAACTACAGATGATTTTAGCAGGTAAACCAAATAATAATTTGAACAAAACTTACTGGCTTAAATAAGACAAATTTATTATCATATAGTTGAGGTCAGAAGTCAGAGATGGCTCTCATGATTTAAAATCAAGGAGTTGGCAGGGCTGTGTTCCTTTAGGAGTTCTATGAAATAATCCATTTCCTTGCCTTATCCATCTTATAGAGGCTGCCTATATCCCTTGGCACTGGGCCCCCTTCCTCCATCTTTATATAAGCTACTAGAGGCCCGGTGCACAAAATGTGTGCATGGGTAGGGTCCCTAGGCCTGACCAGTGATCAGGGCTGATCTGTGGGGCGACTGGAGGGGTGATCAGGGGGCCCCTGCTAGCACCTGCCTTGGCCAGCCTGGCACTGCCTGCTCGCCAGCCCATCTCCCGCTGCCACCGCCGGTCGCCTCCCTCTGTGGGGTGACTGGTGGGGTGATCAGGGGGCTCCCGCTGGTACCTGCCTTGGCTGGCCTGGGGCCTGGGGGCTGTGGGAAGCTCCTACATTGAGCATATGCCCCCTGGTGGTTAGTGTGCATCATAGCGACTGGTCGTTCCGCCGGTTGTTCCGGTGTTTGGTTGATTTGCATATTAGGCTTTTATTATATAGATAGAAAGTTGAGTCCTTTCCACATTATGTCAATTTAAACTAGCTTTCATATTTCCCTCAGCCTTCTTCTGAGATTTTCTTCCATTTTAAGGACCCTTGTGAGTATACTGGCCCTGTCTATGTAACCCGGGATACTTTCCCCATCTCAATATGCTTAACGTAATCACATCTGCAAAATTCCCCTTTTTGTGTACAGTAGCATATTCTAAGGAGTATAGTTTGCTCTCCACTTTTTAAAGCAATTCTTGGGAGATGCTCATGTAATTCAGCATCTGGTATGTGCATAGTCCTCCAATCAGGATACTTAAACATGTCATTATATTCCTAATACTTTAAACCTACCTTTAAAAGGAAGGAGGGCGGGGGAGGGGACGTGGGTGGGAAGAGATTTACCAAAGAACTTGTATGTATATATGCATAACCCGTGGACACAGACAATAGGGTGTTGAAGGCCTGGGGCAGGGCCGGGAGGCAGGCTAGAAGAGGTCAATGGGGGACAAAAAGGACATATGTAATACTTTCAACAATAATGATTAAAAATAATAATAAAATAAAACCAATAACCAAGTTAATAAGAAAATGAAGCTTCAATTATCTGCAATTGTTGTGCATGACATAAGGATACTCTATAACCACATAACCCACTACCATCAAACTACTGTGTTGTGAATACAAAGTAGAAGAAAAAAATTTAAATAATCTATTGTATTTTAAATTTTCAAATTGTATTTATATTCTCTTCATAAGATGCTTCATTTAGTCCCTAGAAAATAATGCATATGTAGTATTTGTAAAATGATTGAATCACATATTAATCATGTATTAATAAGCATAGAGACCTGCAGAGCAAGCTGGCTGACAATAACTTTTCCCAGGAACATCTTATATAATAAATAGGTAATATCCAAATTGACCGTCACACCCTTGCACAAGATGGCCCGTCCCCATGTGGTCACAAGATTGCCGCACCCATGTGGTCACAAGATGGTCAGCAGGGGAGGGCAGTTGTGAGTGATCAGGCCAGCAGGGGAGGGCAGTTAGGGGTGACCAGGCCTGCAAGGGAAGGAGGGAAGTTGGGGAGGACTAGGCCTCGAGGGGAGAGCAGTTAGGGACAACCAGGCCAGCAGGGGAGGGCAGTTAGGGGGGACTGGGCCAGCAGGGGAGGGCAGTTAGGGGGGACTGGGCCAGCAGGGGAGGGCAGTTAGGAGCGATCGAGGTGGCAGGGGAGGGCAATTGGAAGCGAATGGGCTGGCAGGGGAGCAGTTAGGCATTGATCAGGCTGGCAGGGCAGTGGTTAGGGGGTGATTAGGCTGGCAGGCAGAAGCAGTTAGGGCCAATCAGACAAGCAAGCAGGCGAGTGGTTGGAAGCCAGCAGTCCTGGATTGTGAGAGGGATGTCCGACTGCTGGCAGTCGGACTACCACCGAGGGGTCCCAGATTGGAGAGGGTACAGGCTTGGCTGCGGGACAACCCCCCCGCCCAGTGCACAAATTTCGTGCACCAGGCCTCTAGTTTAAAAGTATCTGTATATATAATTTGATATATTCACCTAATATTTTAGGATCCCTCCCAGAAAACAAAGATTAAAGCATAAGTATCTCCTGACACAAAACCCCACCATCCTTCTCCATAATTAGACCACACCATAATATAATAATTCACATGGACTGATGAACCTTCAAGAGCACATGTTTGCTATTGCTAACATCCACCACTACTAAGTCTTAGACCATCCAGCAATGCAGACAATTGTAGCACAATGCACAACACAGCATGCATTTGTTTCTCTAACTTCCAAGTCAATGTTGAGGGGAGTGAACAAGGGAAAGATCCCGAACAGAGCTCAGATCAAGCTCTGGGTTTCTGCTAGAGATCAGAGGAGGACTCGGCACTGGCAGAAATGCTTCAGCAAAAGAAAACCACATTAGAATCTTAGGTTGTTTTGACTTAAGCACACCATTGCAGTTAGGCAAAAGAATGACTTACACGAACATTTTCTGATACCTAGGAGATATGTAATAGACAGGATAGGATGTGTGACTTAGTCCTCTTTTTAAAAAGATTTACTATCAGAGCTCAATAATTCTGTGTTCTCAGAAAACTCTAGGATTCTCTCTTCAGCCACCAATAAAACAGAATCAATTGAGTTCTGTAACAGAACAAGAATGAATTTTTTACTAAGTCCTGTGCAGTAGGCAACATGCTAAACAATAACCAATAGACAGACACTGCACCAGAGGACAGAGCGAACAAGCACATTTTCAGATATTAGACATTCTTTTACAGAAATATAATTCAAATATTTTAAATATGCAAAGCCTCCTGGCTGCCAACCATTTCCAGCAACAAATTCAACATGAGAAGTTACTACATCTCAGAGACTTTCTACAATTAGTTTAAATTACTTTGAATATTGAATTTTTTCTACATCCAATATAAATCAGCAATTCAAAATAAATATAAAATATTATCAGTCTACTAATATAACCTATCAAAATTACCAATATAGTGAAGTGTTTAAGACCTATCACATCCTGGGCACGGTAGGCAGAATAAAGAAGCCCCCCAAGGAAGTCCATGTCCTAATTCCTGGGACCTGTGAATGTTATTCTTATGGCAAAAGAGACTTTGCCCATAAGATGGGAAGATAATCCAGGTGGCCCAAGTCACTTAGGTGAATAAGTGCCTAAAAGAATGTAATAAATAATTATAAATATTTTTATAAGTGAAAGAGAGGCTTCAGAGAGAGTGAGAGTCAACAAAGGAGATATGATGACTGAAGCAAAGGTCAGACTGATGTGACTGCTGGTTGCAAACAACAGCTCCGACAGAGGTTAATATCCACTATACATTTTAAAAAACAGCTCATACAACTCAACACCAACTAAACAAACAAAAATCCAATTTTTTTTATTAAAGGGCAGAGGACCTGAAGAGACACTTCTCCCAAGAGGATACACAAATGGCCAACATATATAAAAAAAGATGCTCAACTTCACTAGCTATCAGGGAAATGCATATAAGATGTGGCACTTATATACAATGGAATACTACTCAGCTCTAACAAAAGATGAAATACGGCCATTTAAGACAACACAGATGGATCATAAGAATATCATGCTAAGCAAAATAAGTCAGACAGAAAAATTTAAAAACCGTATGATTTCATTCATATGTGGGATATAAAACTGAAATAAAAAATGAACAAACAATAAAAACAAACAAACAAAAACTCATAGACACAGACAACAGTATGTTGGTTACCAGAGAGAAGGGGATTTAGGGGTAGTAAAGGGAGTCAATTACATGGGCAGGCAAAAGTAGGTTTACAGTTGTTCATATAAAGAAAGACATGCAGGTTACGATGATTACAATAGTGTTATTAACTCTGTTTCGCATACTCACAAGTGTAAACCTACTTTTGCCAATCGCTATATATGATGACAGAAGATTTGATTGGGTGGTAGTCACACAATGCAATATACAGATGATGTATCATGAATTACACACTTAAAGCCTATGTAATCTTAATAACCAATATCACCCCAATACATTTAATTTAAAAAAGGGGAAAAAAGTTAGAAAATGACCTTGAGCCAAGGAATGTGGACAACCTCTAGAAGCTGGAAAAGGCAAGGAACTGAACCATTCCCTGGAGCTTCCAGAAAGCCCTGCCGATACCTTGCTTTTAGCTGCATGAGTTCGTTTCAGACATCTGAGCTTCAGAACTGTAACATAACACACTATGGTTGTCTTAAGCCACTAAGATTACAATAATTGTTCCAGCAGCAATAGAAAAGAAAGATAATGGGCAAACTGTTCTTTTAGTAAATTATATTCTAATACAATTATAACACTTCTTCATTGATACTACTGCAAGGTCTGCCCTTTTATTTCTCAATGTAACAAGCTGCCTCATTTTTCCTACAATAAGAGAGAGAGAGAGAGAGAGAGAGAGAGAGAGAGAGAGAGAGAACGAACCAGTGTGGGGTGCTCACAGAAACCGCGGATGTGATTCATTTGGAAACACTGCTCTTTTTATTTTAGTAATAGCATGAGGTAGACCACAGAGAGAACTATCACTCTCTGAGAAGTCATTTTTTAAATCCTTAGAATCCAGTATTCCATTGGATCTCAATAATCTTTATTTAGCTTTGTAATTAATCTGATAAGTTTCATTGGGTGAAGTTATAGAAATTCCATACTGTAAGTGCCTAGAAATATAAGTCAAGAAGTTGCTAAGGACAAGGATTACTTAGCTCTGCTAGTGGGTCTAGAAAAGTTCTCAGTCTCTATCTCCTCTGTCAATCATCTCCAAGAGTATCCAGAGGGACAGGTTCTCCTTATTTTCACATACAATATTTGCCTTTTTTTCCTACTTAAGGTGGTCTTTCTCTTGCTTACTTAAATTGATTTCTCTTAAATAAAGAAGACCCAAGAAGGAGCTATTATATGTGACTGTATAGATACATAACATAAATATACATGATATATATGTGTGTATATATATATACTGAGTGTCCAGATTATTATAGCCACCTGACATTTGTAGGCAAATTAGCTATCATTTCGCACTGAAGTTGCTAGAGGGCCAGATCATTATAAATAGGGAAGCAGATTGTTTACCACGACAGAAGAAGTGATTTTTTTCTGAAGATATGGGTAAACAATGCTATTTAACAGCCTTTGAATGTGGGAGATAGATATATATATATATATATATATATATATATATATATATATATATATATATATATATATATATATGCCAGATTATTATGACCACCCCATTAGTACTTCGTTAGGCCACCTTTTGCCTTCAATACTGCAGCAATTTTTCTTGGCATTGACTCCACGAGATGTTGAAAGGTGATGCGAGGAATCTGACACCATGCCTGATGAATAGCACTGTCCAGTTCTGTGAGATATGATGGTTGTGGAACCAGCTGCCTGATGGCTCTTTTAACTCCGTCCCACAAATGCTCAATTGGATTGAGATCTGGTGATTGTGGGGGCCACCTAAGCAAGGTAAAGTCTCCCTCATGTTCTTGAAACCACTCCTGCACAATATGAGCACCGTGGCATGGCGCATTGTCTTGTTGGAAGAAGCCATCTCCATTGGGATACACCATCAACATGATAGGATGAACTTGATCAACAACGATACTTAGGTATGTTGTGCTATTCAGACTTTGTTCCACACGAATTAAAGGGCCCAAATCATGCCAGGAAAACATGCCCCAAACCATAACACTGCCCCCACCAGCTTGAAAGGTTGTACTCATGCATGTGGGGTGTATGCTTTCATGCTGTTTCCGCCAAATTCTCACTCTGCCATCTGCATGATGCAACTGGAAACATGATTCATTGGACCACATGACTTTTTTTTCCAATGCTCGACTGTCCAATCCTTGTGTTCCTGTGCGAATTGGAGACATTTTATCTTGGTAACTGCAGACAGCAAAGGTGTTCGAACAGGCCTTCGGCTTCCATATCCCATATGATGCAGTGTATGGCTAATTTGCCTACAAATGTCAGGTGGTCATAATAATCTGCCCACTCATGTTCAAATATATCCCATGTTCAAAGGCTGTTAAATCGTGTTGTTTACCCATATCTTCAGAAAAAATCACTTCTACTGTCGTGGTAAACAACCTGCTCCCCTATTTATAATGGTCTGGCCCTCTAGCAACTTCAGTGTGAAATTATAGCTAATTTGCCTACTTTGCCTACAAACATCAGGTGGTCATAATAATCTGGCCACTGAGTATATATATATATATATGTATAGTTATATACATCCCGAGGATCCCTGGTTCCCTCATTGTATGGTTTAGTTTCCAGAATCCAACCATGTGACTGGTTTTCTACAATGTTTCTCTCAATGTATATATTTACTAGTTTCTCATACTTCTTAAATTATATTTTATTTCCTTTAGTAGTTGCCATATCTCTAATCTGTTTTAGGAATTCCTTTTGAGTCACAATAGTCTCTAACAAAAAAAGTAAGATCATTGTCCCCATTTTATTCTACAAACAGAATTCTACATGATGTAGCTGCAGCAGCAACAGCAGCAGCAATTTTTCTCTCTTTTTAGAATTCTTCCAGAGCCACAGGTCACACTTGTGAAAGTTATACTTTGCACAGCTCCAAGGATGCTATTCACCTCACAGTAATCAGAGATTCACATATTATTTATTGCCACAATGAGCAGATTTGTGACTAAGTGCCTTAAAGAATGGTCAATTGTTCCTATAGTGCACAAAGGTAGCATACTGGCTAGCGGGCACTACTTATAGTTTGATATTAAAAACTAAGAATGGCCAAACTTCTGCCCCTAATCTGATGCAGTAAAAAGAACCAAACTTGCTTTTTTGAGGTAAAACAACCAGATATCTGAACAAAATATGTATACTGACTTGTTTCAGGCATTTTGCAATAGACAGAACAAAATGGTGAACCTTGAGAGAAAGGAAACAGTATCAGCATGTGATCACCCAGTTTTCTGCTTGATTGCAATTTTTGAATCACGGGCACAGGAAGAGGGAGCCGAAGCAGAGACTCAAAGTTGGACTGAGTGGAGTGTATAGGGACCGGTGGGGGCGAGTGCCGAGGTTGCACAACAAGCTCCAGAAAGGAGGGAAGTACAGAGAGAAAATGCTTCAGAAACAGGGGTGCATAGCCTTTCATTTTTGCTGAGAATTAATCAGTGCATGTGTAGAGTTCAAGTCTGTGAGGCTGAACAAAGGGGGTAATTAGTAATTTCTAAGCTGAACAAAATCCAGAGTTCACACAAAGTAGAAAGACATTTGATCTGGCCACTGAGAGTCCCTGGTAATAGTCCCTGAGGTCATGCCTTAGTAGTAGAGCTAAACTATACCTGGAGGGAAGCTTGTTCTAGGCCAACCATAACAAAGCTGAAAAAGAAGCCTTAAAGATATCAAGCACACCTGCAAGTAACTTAAGCTGCTTGCCAGATGAGAGTACAGAACCACAATGCAGACACTCACAATTCCAGCATAAGAAAAAAAGTACTAAGTATCCATGAAGCAAGAGAGCGTGAACCACAATCAGTAGTAAATCAGACAACAGAACAGAAAAGAGGGATCATGATAGTAGAAAGTAAGGATGTTATAGACTCTTATAACTACGTTTAATTATTTTCACATTAATGTGATAAAGTATTAAGTGATAAAAGTAAAATGCAAAAGGAGTTTCTATAGTATACTATATTTTATGTAAGAATGAGATTTAAGTAAATATGCATGTGTGATCTTTTGTGCAAAAGAAATACAGGAAAAATCATCTATAAAGTAATGAGATTGTTTACCTATAGGAGGGGGCTGGAAATGGGATAGAAAGAATAGAATGGAAACATGATATGAAGAAGAGGTAGGAGTGACACTCTGCTGAACATTAAGAGCCTGCCTCTTAGAGCAGGGATAATGTTTCACGTATCCCCAAATTAAATAACTACAATCTATTAGGATGCAGGGAATACAAAATGAAATACAAAAAGTAACAAATGAAGTTAACTCTACTACAAATCTATAATAATAAAAGCATAATATGCTAATTAGACTGGACTTCCTTCCAGATGACCTTCCAGATGAAGCTGGGGCTGCAAGGGAAGCCCAGGTCCCAGGTGCCAGAGGGAAGCCAGGGAAGGAAGTCCTACTCTTGCACGAATTTTGTGCTGGGGCCTCTAGTAATAAATATGACCACAATGATTCAGACAGAAAAGAGCCAACCAAAGTAATATTTTTAAAAATTTGCCGAAACCGGTTTGGCTCAGTGGATAGAGCGTCGGCCTGCGGACTAAAGGGTCCCAGGTTCGATTCCGGTCAAGGGCATGTACCTGGGTTGCGGGCACATCCCCAGTAGGAGATGTGCAGGAGGCAGCTGATCGATGTTTCTCTCTCATCGATGTTTCTAACTCTCTATCTCTCTCCCTTCCTCTTTGTAAAAAATCAATAAAATATATTAAAAAAAATTAAAACACTAAATGACTATATATATATACCTTATATAATAAAGTGGTAACATGCAAATTAACCCTCATGCCCTCACAAGATGGCTGCCTATGACCAGACCAGCAGGGGGGTTACTTGAGGGATGACCAAACGACTGAACAAGCAGGCTGCATGGGGCAACCAGGCTGGCAGGGGGATTAGTGAGGAATGACTAAACAAATGAACAGCAGGCTGCATGGGACGACCAGGCCAGCAGGGGGGCAGTGAGGGGCGACCAAATGACCAAACAGCAGGCTGCGAAGGGCGACCAGGCTGGCAGGGGAGGCAGTGAGGGGTGACCAGGCTGGTGGGGGGAGCAGTTGGGGGCAACCAGGCTGGCAGAGGGGGGCAGTGAAGGGCAATAGGTGGGGAATTGGGGGTGACCAGGCCAGTGGGGAAGCAGTTGGGGGTGACCAGGCCAGCAGGGGGGCAGTTAGGGGCAACTAGGCCAGCAGGGAGAGGCATTGAGGGGTGCCCAGGCCAGCAGGGGGGCAGTTGGGGGTAACCACGCTGGCAGGGGGCAGTTAGGGATGACCAGGCTGGCAGAGGGGGGCAGTAAGGGGCGACCAGGCTGGCGGGTGGGGCAGTTAGGGGCGACCAGGCAGGCAGGCAGGTGAGCAGTTAGAAGCCAGCAGTCCTGGATTACGAGAGGGATGTCCGACTGCCAGTTTAGGCCCAATCCCCAGGGCTTAAACCTGCAGTCAGACATCCCCCAAGGGGTCCTGGATTAGGGAGGGTGCAGGCTGGACTGAAGGGAACCCCTCACTCCATGCACAAATTTCATGCACCGAGCCTCTAGTGTCATTGTAAAATGGTAATTTTACACTGAAGATGCCTCCTATTAAGTGATAAAATTTAACATTACTAGTCATAAGATACATCAATATCATGTAACTTACATGATGTACTGAGTTAGGGCATAACATCAATTCTGTGTTATTCTTACCAAAAATGTATATAACTTCAATCGAAGTTATGAGAAAAGTTAATGAAACATTAGACAAATTGAAGTTGAGGGACGTTCTACAAAATAACTGCTGAATACTTTTTTAAATCGGTTTTTGCAAGACTAAGGAACTGTCAGAAGACAGAGGGACATGACAGCTAAATGAAATGAGAGAATCTGGATTATATCATGGACCAGAAACTGGACACTAGTAAGATATATGAAAGAATACTCCAAACTGTGGACATTATGCAAATGCTTCAGAATAATTTCTGAGCCAAAAGAAATAAAATCAAAAGGAAAAATTAGAAAATATTTTACACTGAAAAAAAATGTACAGACATTAATAAAATTTGTAGGATGCAGGTAATATATTTCTTACAGGGAAATTTATAGATTTAATATGTTTATATTGAAAAGTAAGTTTTAAAATCAATTCTCTTAAGGTTCTACCTTATGAAGCTAAAAGTGAAGCATAAAGAAAATCCAAATTAAGTAGAATAAAGTAAAAAGATTAGCATAAACAAAAGAAATAGTAAGTAGCCAACTGTAGAGAAAATTAACAGACCAATGAGCTTGTTCTTAAAAAAAATAATAATAAATTTAAAAAATGTCTACCTAGATTTGTCAAGAAAAAAAAAATGGAGCCCTGGCGGTGTTGCTCAGTTGGTTGGAGCATCATCCCATACACCAAAAGATGGCGAATTCAATTAACGGTCAGGGCACATAGCTAGGTTGTGGGTTCGAGCCCCTCTTGGGCTGTGTTTCTCTCTCACACAGATGTTTCTCTCTATCTCTCCTGCTTCCTCTCTCTCTCAAAAAATCAATAAAGATATCTTCGGGTGAAAATAAAAAAATAAATTAGGAAAAGTCATGAAAACAGATGATGAGGAATGAAATCTACATCTACAGAGACTAATTTGGTAATAAGGGATGTTATAAAATCTTTAGGTCAATATATTTGGCAAACTAGGTGATATATCAAAATTTTTGTAAAAGTCTAATTAGTGTTTTAGCTATTAAAGAAATATAATTTTTATTTAAAGTTCTCTAAAAATAAAATTATAGGCTATATAACTTATTTGCTGAATTCTATCAAATTTTAAGGAAGATATAACAACAATCCTGAACAAAATATCCTGGAAATAAAAGTGAACAAAAACACTTCCTGAGTGATTTTATGAGGCTAGCATCACTCGCACATCAAAGCAAGACCAAGACGTTTCCAAAGGATGTTCTTTAAGCCAATAAAAACAAACAAGCAAAGGAAGCTAAGAGTCCAAAGCATATTCTCATACAATTTTGTAATTGATTAAATGGGACATTCAACCAGAAAAATTCGGTGTATATAGTTCTTCCCCTATTGTGTTGTGGGCTAAGCCTGATATCAGTTATTTTCTCTGTTTCTTCCTCTTATTTACTTATTTTAGATTTTGAGTGCAATGAATTAGGAAAAACATAATTGGGCTATAAAGTTTTGAGAAGGAAATCCTGGCAGCCTCAGTCTTGTCTCCATGTGCTACTTCTGGTTGGCACTGTTTGCTCATTAGCACTTTCTTACTTGACTAATTAGTGTAAGAAGGAAAAGGCTGATCTTTCTTTGCTGTGGATTTCCTTCCGAGGTATTTTACTGGAAACATAGCTATTTAATGGCAGTGTGAACTGCTAGAGTGTATACAACATTAAGAATCTAAAAATATTCTCCATTGCCCAATTTTGCTCCAGAGCAACCATGAGCCCTGATTAAATTACTCCTCTTATTTGAAGTAGCATTGTGCATATCTAAGAAATGGCATTCATAGTGATTACCACATTTCAGTCTCACATGGGCTGTGTTTATCTCTCATATAGATGAAAGGCTCATTGTACACTTTTGAGCATTTTATTAACTTTCTCTTGATCACAGGTGAGGAATGAAATCTACATCTACAGAGATTAATTTGGTAATCACAGGTGATCAAGAGAAAGTTAATAAAATGCTCAAAAGTGTACAATGAGCCTGGCCAGCAGGACTCAGTGGTTGAACCAGGGCACATGAACCAGGGCACATGCCCTGGTTGTGGGCTTGGTCCCCAGTGTGGAATGTGCAGGAGGCAGCCAATTGATGAGTCTCTCTCATCACTGATGTTTCTATCTCTCTCCTTCTCCCTTCCTCTCTGAAATCAATAAAAATATTTTTTTTAAAAAGTGTACAATGAAACCAGATTCCTCATAATCCCATTTAGAATCTTAATTTATAAAATGGTTAGCATTGTTTGATTATAAAATTTTATGTTTAGAATCCTTATGAAATACTTAGTAGTAATTACTATGTTTCAAGGAGAAATTATAAGCTATCTAAAACAATCAGTGTTATTGATTGAAAGTGCCTCCATAAAATCATATACTTTAGCCCTAAACCCCATGTGTTGGATGAGGCCATGAGGGTGAGACTCCCATGAAATAAGTGTCTTTACAAGGAGAGGAAGAGAAGCCAGAACTCTCTCCTCCAGGAGAAGGCACAGCAAGAAGGTGCTCAGCTCATCTGCGATCCATAGAGAGAGCTCTCACCAGAAACCTGACCTTCTGTTGCCCTGACCTCAGATTTCCAGCCCCGAGAACTGGGAGAAATAAAGTCTTACTGTTGAATCCACCGAGTCTATGGTATTTTGTTCTAGAAACCCGAGAAGACTAATATAGCCAGAGATAGAGATTTTCATTTCCCTTTGGCCCTAACTATGAATGTGAATATATATAATAAATACATGAACATCACTACATTTATTA
>NW_005871079.1:8018307-8122802 GCF_000147115.1 Myotis lucifugus
CGATAGGGGGGAGGGGAATTAGGGCACCGCCCCCTGTCACACACACAGCAAGGGCGGATCAGGGGGTTGGGCGGCCGCCCCTCTATCACCCACAGGAGCAGGCCGATCAGGGGGTTGGGGCGCCACCACTGTCACACTCAGGGCAGGGCCGATGGGGAGGTTATGGCTCTACCCCGTCACACACAAGAGCAGGGCCCATGGGGGGGGAGGGGGGCGGTTGGGGCGCCACCCCCTGTCACACACAGAGCAGGGCGATCAGGGGATTGGGACGCCACACTCTGTCACACACAGAGCCGCAGGGCGATCAGGGGATTTGGGCGCTGCACCCTGTCATGCTGATCTGGTGCCAGGAGGCCTCGCGGCTCCGCGGATCCCGGTGCTGGGAGGCATATTACCCTTTTACTATATAGGATAGAGGCCTGGGGGCCGGCTGGTTTGTCCTGAAGGGTGTCCTGGATCAGGGTGGGGGTCCCCACTGGGGTGCCTGGCCAGCCTGGATGAGGGGATGATGGCTTTTTGCAGCTGGTCACACCGCCTTCAGGGTGGGGGTCCCCACTGGGGTGCCTGGCCAGTCTGGGTGAGGGGCTGAGGACTGCTTTCAGGCTGGTGGTTGTTGATTGAAGCTCCCAACCGCTCCTTTTTTTTTTATTTTCTTCTGGGCCAGCTTTAGCTCTGGCTCTAGCTCTGAGGCTTCCGCTGGTTTGTTTGCCATTCTATAATCGAAACAATGTATAACTTCAGCTCTGAGATCCCAGCTGGCTATATTTGTTAGAATGTTTCAAACTGCCAGCTCAGAGGCCGGCAAGTCAGGTGGGGAACGTTGGAGTCTGCAGTCCCTGGAGCAAGCAAGCCTCACGTTCGCTTCCAGCTGCCTGGCTGCCAGCCGCCATCTTGGCTGACAGTTAATTTGCATAAGGATACGCTGATTAGCCAATGGGAAGGGTAGCGGTTGTACGCCAATTACCATTTTTCTCTTTTATTAGTGTAGATTATTATTATTATTATTATTACAAAAGAAGGTTTAGATGAGGTTTGATAACTATTGGATGTCGTAGTATTCTATTGATGTCAGTTGGGTCAAGGTGGTTGATAGAGTTGTTCAGAACATCAATATCTTTAATGATTTTTATATTTAGCATTTCTATTCATTTCTGGAGGAGAAAATCCCCATTAAAACTTATTTTTATTTTCCAATTATCTGTTTTATGTTTAATTGTCAATTTTTATTTCATGCATTTTGAAGCTCTATTCTTAAGCACAGACATAACTATGATTAATATATTGTCCTAATAAAATGACTTTTATCATTACGAAATGTCTTTATTTTTAGTAATACTTTTTTTGAAGTTGATTTTACCTATTATTAACAAAGTCATTCCAGCTTTTCTTTTTCCCCTCACTCTACTCACCTTACATTACTGATGTCCCTCAAATGCACCGAGCATGCTTCCACCTCAGCCTTTGCACTTGGCAGTTCCCTATGACTACAAGCCATTTATTTACCTACTGTTTGCATAGTATATATTTCTAATCTTCAATTATTTGCTTTGAATTTATTTTTAAAATTTTAAGTAAATCCTGGATTTACAGGAACATGCTTCTTTATCTTAGAAACTCTGCATATTTCTAAGTATTTTTACTTATATAGTTGAGCCTTACTTTTATCCATTTGATCAGAGTTTGTTGAGTGTTTTGTTTCCTAATATTTAATGTAATTATTGATATGGCTCAATTTAGATCTGCTATTTTATTATAGTTTTTCATTTATGCCCTTATATTTTTTTCTTGTTACTCTACTTCTTTACTTTTTTTGGATTATTTGAATATTTTCATATTTTGTTTTATCTATTGGCTGATTAACTATAGTTTTTGCATTTATTTTTACTCTAGACATTACAGTGAACATATTTAGTTATTAATAACCAATATGGAGTTAAAATTTGTACAATTTCACATAAATTGTAGAAACAGCACAACTATATAGGCTGACTCATTTACCAAGACCCCCATCATTTAGCTAAAATTTTCATGTCATTATATCTACACAGGTTATAAATTTCATAAAATAAGCTATAACTTTTGCTTTAAGTAGACTTTGTACAAATATATATGTATATGGGTACATAAATATTTACTTTATACATATATTTTAATTAGAAAAGAGAAACAATGTTTTGTACATACCCAGATACTTACCATTTCCTCCTAAGAATCTGATTTATATCTGGTATCATTTTCCTTAGGCCTGAATAAATTGTTTTAGCTTGATTTAGTGTTTCTTAAAATGCTAGTCTGCTGTTAATTTTTACTCATGCATTTCATACTTCTCTTATTGGTTGCATTTAAAATGAGTATAGCTTTTTGATGAATTTACCTTTTTTATTATTCTATAACGAATTTCTTGGTTTTGGCATTTTTTTCTTGTCTGAAGTCTACTTTGTCTGATATAATATTCCACTCTAGCTTTCATTTAAGTAGTTTTTCATGTTATAACTTTTTCCATTCTTTAACTTTTAACTTATGTCTTTATACTTAAAGTAGGTTTTCTGTAGACAACTTGTGTGTGTGTGTTTGTGTGTGTGTGTGTGTGTGTGCGCGCGCGCGCGTGTCTTGGTTTTGATCCAATCTGACAATAATTACTCTTAATTGGAAAATTTGGACTGGTGTTCTCCAATAAAAATAAAATATGAGCCACAAATGTAAGTCACATATGTAATTTTTGAAAAAAATTGGTAGACACACCAAGAATTGGTAAAATATTATTTGAATACATTATTTTATTTACCTAAATATATCCAAAATATTAACATTTTAACATATAATCAATGGAAACATATATTAGTGAAATATTTTAAATTATTTCACTCATATTAAATCTTTGAATCCAGTGTGTGTTTTACATTTATATCACATTTCAATTTGGCTTACCACATACCATGTGCCTAATAACTAAATGTGACTAGAGTATTGGACAGCACAATATAGCCAATGTGTTTATCAATGATGTTGAAATTAAATCTATATTGTTGTCATTTTTTCATTAGTTCCATGTGTTCTTTATTTTCTTCCTCCAGTATTTCTGTATTTTTATAGTTATGAGTTTAATTTTATGATTCTCTCATTGTTTTACTTTTAGTGGTTGCTCTAGAGTTTACCATATACACCTTTAACTTAGAGCATATGTTAAAATATTATCACTTCAAATATAATCTAAGAACTTTATGAGTGTATCTTCATACCTACTTTTCCTTTTTGTGTTCTCATTGTCATATATTTCATCTCTACTACTACTATAAACCTCACCAAGCATTATATTATTATTTCTTAATAATAAATATTAAGTATATTTATTCATCATAAACAGAAAATTATCTTCTACAGAAAGTTTTAAAAGTGAGAAAATATGTCTTTTATGTTTGTCCACAAATTTTCATTTCTAACACTAACTTCTTTTGCAGATTCAAATATATATTTGGTACCAATTAATTTCTGTCTGAAAAATTTCCTTAAGCATTAATTGTGGTGTGAATCTTCTTAAATTCTCGTAAATTTTATTCGTCTGAAAACTTATTGTGCCTTTATTTTTGAAAAATATTATGATAGGTTTTCCTTTTAAGCTTTGTTAATGTGTCCAGAAAAACCTTGATTTTAAGTCTAATTCACCTTAACACTAAGGCCTGGGTCTCAAAATACTCTACCCAATTCCCTCATGTATCAGGAGGTCTCTCCTCTCTAACTCTTAAGATTACAGATTATTTCCAGGCCATGTGAACTCCATAATATTCTGATTACTTAGCTTTACCATGTTCTACCTCTAACTTCATGGAATTTCACCCCATGTTTTTAGATTAGTACTCACCCGAAGACTCAAGGTGACCCTTCTGAAGTTCTCTGGACCTTTTTACTATGCAGCTCTCTCCGCTCTCATATTCTGCCCACAGGTTCATTCCACCACAGCCTTCCAGAGCTCTTATCTCTACTTCCTTAACTCTATGATTACCAGGCTCTGTTTAGGTTCCCCATCCCTGGGTTGTGTCATCAATCATTAAGCTGGGATAATGGTAGGAGCCACCCCCATTTTCTTAGAAACCACCATCCTCTGAAGTCTAATGTCAGGACAATTTTATGGCACATATTTTATTCTGGTTTCCAGTTATGGCCTATTCCTACAGCAGTTAGTTCTTCATGGGCCTATGAAGATATTCCTGGCCTCATTCCCAATAAATATCTAAATGTGTGGCTACTTTGTCAATTTAAGAAAATGTTATTTGGAAACTGAACTTGTCTGATAATTGTTCATAATCAATAAATATAATTGTTGTTTCCAAATCATTGTATTAATTGTTTGAATATCAATGTTTGTCTTTATTGATTAAATTATCAAAACAATCATTCAATATTAATCAATTTCATGTTTTGTACACAGAACTACAGAATTAGCCACCAAGCAACAATTAAAACATTTCTTCTTGGGTTTTCTTACAAATCAAAGAATCCTAGAGAAAAAATATGTTTTGCTTTCCTTTTGAAAATAAGAATTTATCTATTTCCCATTTTGAAATATCTCTTTCTTGTTTCACAGTTAAAAGTAGGCCAGATCTCACCAAATCATCCCTTTTCCCTGAAAGCAAACAAAGGTTTTCATTCATTTTTTTAGGTTCTACTATTCAATGCTATGAGGAAAAATATTTTTTCACTAGATATTACACACGGGAAAACTATGAAATTAGAGTTAAATTTTGTGTTTACTTACTCCACAATGAAAAATGTGTACGTGTAAGTTTCAGAATATTTCAGGATTTTTTCTACCTATTAGCTAGTGCATACAAAACAATGGAGAAATATCATTAAATCAACACACCTCCCCTTCCCAATCCAGTTACTATGTCAAGGTTTACAATCCAAAATGAAGTTTAAGGCATAGTAAACCACTTAAAAATATACACTGTGTCTCTAAAATTTTTTAGTTCAGTGATGAGAACTAATGTTTTTATAATTGAGATACAGCTCTATGTTGTTGGAATGGGATAAGCAAGTTTGCTTCATGAATCCACAAATATTCTTGGAGCAAACAGACAACTAATAACCTAACCCAGTTTATCTGGGATACTTTTGTTGTATACTCCAAGGCATGAAATCAACCATAACATATATTATGTCATGATACAGCAGTTATGAAACAATGATCTTGTACTTGATAGGAAATTGAAACTTATTCTAACTTAACCCTTTCTCAAAGTAGAATCTCAACAAGGGGAAGAGCTTTGTGAGAAATTACAAGGAGCTATAATATTGCAGCCAGAAATATGAATAAATTTTAGTAACTTACCCTCAGCTGTATTGTCACTGGGTTTGGAAACTGGGAAGAATGGAAGGACAAATAACTCTTCTCTCATTTCAAGGATCCATTGCAGATCTGCATAAGGCAACATTCTGTAGTAAAAAATAAATAAATAATTCAGATGCAAGTCAATTCAGATAGAACTTGAAATGAGCATTCTTCCATGTTTGATTCTTTATATTCTTCAGCTTCAAGAATAGCTTTATTAATTAAGACATATGTAAAATAGAGAGTGAAGTTGAAATTTTTTTATCCACCAGGCCCACAGAAAATAAAAATACTGTAATCAAAACTATTTACCACTTGCCATTCACTAATGTCTATTTGGCTGAGTGAGATTGTCATATCACATGTTTCCATTTCCCTGGGCATTCTGTCCTTACTATGAGCCATATCTTTGTTACTCATTACTGCTATATCAAGCACGAGGTAGGCATATTGACATTTCTAGTATAATTAAATATAGAGAAGTATAAGTAATTTTCCAGGATTCATAGTCATAACTACCCGATGCTATATTCCCAGTATGCTTATTATTCATGTATTTACACTACCTTTTTGGCATATATAAAATAGAAAATGCAGATAAAAATAACATATACATTAATAACCAAATGTAGAGACAAACTGGACATATTACAGATCAAGACCGCCTCTCCCTCAGCCCAGGATAGCAGATGGAGTTCCTGCATAGAGGGCATGGTTTTTTAATCTTATCTCAAATGTCTAATTCTTCACATCTTGAGAGAGACAGGTTTTGCCTTGAGAGTAATAACTTTTTTTAACATCCAATATCTTTCTCATCAACTACCTTAGTAAAGTTTGCTTTGCAACTGTATTCCCTTTGCTCTAAAAATCACTGGACCTTGGTTCAAAGCCGAGCAGAAATTTCCTTACAAAAATCTTTTTTTTATATAATACATAACATATGGGTGTCTTGGCTTACAATGAGACTTTAAGAAGACATGATACTTTAATAATATACCATAGAGAAAATTTTACTCAAGTATGCTTCAAGATAAGAATAATTTAATTATGTAATTATATATAGAGAAAGAGCTCAATGTGGTTAGCCTGGATCTAACTATGATAATATGATTTTTATGGAATTGGTATAGTTTACCAACTGAGACTACAAATATTAGATTGTGCATCATAGGTGGGTTTTCTGTAAAATTTTAATAATATACAACCAATGATTGCATCAAATACCAATGAAGTTTGAAATTAAACATGGCTGTACTTCTAATACTAAGTACAATTTAAAGAGAGATAACATTTGATTCATATGAATATCTCTGACAAAAATCCCAAAGCTACTTGTGGGCCAATTTTTTACCTTTGGTAGGTGGCAATACAGTTTGCCAATGTGAGAAGCTACTCAATCTCATAGGTTTGAGGATCTGATCCAAATCCAGAAGATAATTTTGTTTTTGACATGTTTACACTTAGTATAGAACAATTCCTAGTTTTTACAAAATATATAGACTTAGAACCCTCTCTAAACAAACAAAGACATAAATAAATACTCAAAGAATTTATGGGGCCAAAAACAGAAAAAATAAGCCCTATAAATCTGTTTTTAGTGCCTGAGTGTTCATAACTTTAAAATTTAAGGATTTAGTTTCCCTTTTATATGTCTAGATTTAAAGATTACAGGGGGAAATGTATTGGAAAAATAAGTTTGATGTTTTATTTCAATTGTATTATTTATAAAACTAGAGGTCCAGTGCATGAAATTCATGCATGGGTGGGGGGGGGGTGATCCCTCAACCCGGCCTGAACCTTCTCCAATCCGGGACCTCTCGGGGATGTCCGACTGCCTCTTGCAATCCTAGACCGTTGGCTCCTAACCACTTGCCTGCCTGCCTGCCTGATTGCCCCTAACCCCTCTACCTGCCTGCCTGATCGCCCCTAACTGTTCCCCTATTGACCTGATCGCCTCTAACTGCTCCCCTACTGGCCTAATTGCCCCTAACTGCCTCTGCCTCGCCCCATGCCCAGGACCCAGGATTCCCTCCTCTGGCCGGTCACAGGCACCCAGGACCCAGGCTTCCCTCCCTCTTGCTGGCCGCAGGCACCCAGGACCGGGGCCAGCTTCTCCCAGGTCAGCCGCAGGCACAGGGGACTGTGGGTGAGCGGTTTTGCCCAGGCCGCAGCTGCAGGTGCCTGGGACCGCGGGGCAGGTGGCTTGTCCCTCTCCCGGGTTGCAGCCCCAGCCTGGCTGGTCCCCATTCCTTTCTCGTGAGCTCATTTGTGCCTGGCTGGTCCCCATTCCTCTCTCCCCAGTGTTGAGTGTCTGAGCCCTTATGGCATGACGGCATGAGGGCGTGATGACCATTTGTATATTAGCTCTTTATTATATAGGATAATTCATGAAGATTGATGACTTCAAAACATCCTTTTCTAGTTCATGTAAAACAAATGGCAATACTTTAAACATGCCTGCCTTTCATATTATTATGCATGTTTTCCCTCTCCCAAAAACCTTAACTCATGTATAACAGTACTTTTAACTAATAAAATTGTAGTCATCCAAACAAATTGGGACAAGTACAAACTATAAACTAACTGAATGAATATTTTTTCATTTGACATTATTTCAAAATTAAGATTAGAAAAATATAACCTGAGTTATTTTTCCTAAACTTATGCTATTCTAACCTGTGTTTGTAAGGAACGAGGAATTAATGAAGAAATTCATTCGTTTTGCTCAAAAATTTACAACTGGGAAGCAGCTAAGGAGGACTCTATCACACTTTGAAATCTATCAAGCTTTTTACAGAAAAGTGATGTCTTTGAGTGTTTATCTTTAAAGAATGAAAATGCATATATTGGCACAATAACCTTAACCTTAGGTATAGAACAATTATAGAAAATTTGTTTCTTTTTTTAAATAGAAAATTCTGAGTGAACAAATTCATTTGAAATAACAGATGGTAGGCAAAAGGACATGTAGTCCATGGTTAAAAAAAATAGGAAAAAATTAAAAAATATTTTAGAATAACACCATACATGAAGAAAATTTGCAGCTTTTATTTCCCTTTATTCAGAAAATGTTTGGTTTGTTAACTGTTTAAAAATATTTTTATTGATTTCAGAGAGGAAGGGAGAGGGAGAGAGAGATATAAACATCAATGATGAGAGAGAATCATTGATTGGCTGTCTCCTGCACTCCCCTTACTGGGATTGAGCCTGCAACCAGAGCATGTGCCCTTGACAAGAATCAAACCTGGGACCCTTCATCCACAGGCTGATGCTCTATCCATTAAGCCAAACCGGCTAGGGCTGGTTTGTTAATTTTTAAAAGACAATTGATTTTATGCAGAAATCTCCAATCCTATATAATAAAGAGGTAATATGCAAATTGACCATCACTTTAACACACAAGATGGCCGCCCCCATGTGGACACAAGATGGCCAGCAGGGAAGGGCAGTTGGGGGCGACCAGGCCTGCAGGGGAGGACAGTTAGGGATGACCAGGCTGGCAAGGGAGGGCAGTTAGGGGTGACCAGGCCTGCAGGGAGGGCAATTAGGGGCAATCTGGCTGGCAGAGGAGCAGTTAGGCATCAATCAGGCTGGCACTGGAGTGGTTAGGGGGTGATCAGGCTGGCAGACAGAAGTGGTTAGGGGCAATCAGGCAGGTAGGCAGGCAAGCGGTTGGGAGCCAGCAGTCCTGGATTGTGAGAGGGATGTCCGACTGCCTGTTTAGGCCCAATGGGATCGAACCTAAACAGGCAATCGGACATCCCTTGACAGGTCCCAGATTGGAGAGGGTGCAGGCTGGGCTGAGGGACACACATCCCCACTTCCATGCATGAATTTCATGCACCAGGCCTCTAGTGTATAATATTTAACAAAATAAAATATGCAAAAATTTTTTGAATTTTGTTTAGCAAAGCCCAACTTTTAAAATAAGTTTTAACTACCAAAGTTTTTGAGGACAGATGTTCCAAAAAAAATTCTCACACATATTAACCGAATTTAAGAATATTTCCCTAATTAATTTCTATGGAAAATATATCATGTGAAGGAATATGAATCAATTAATTGTTATAGAGTTGATATCCCTTCTATTTAAAATTCCTTCCTAGAGAAGTGGTCAACAAATTTAAACCTCAGCTTTTAAGGTTTTTAAATTCTATACACTACTGCATTATGGCCTACATCCTGGTCAGAAGCTGCATATTCATTTTTCAAATGAAATAATCAGAATATAAAATCTTATAAGAAATTTGCAGAAATGAAATAGCTCAATAGTAAAGTAAAATTTTATTTTCAACACTTTTTCCAAACCAACAGATCACTTTAATAGTTAATAAATTAGAATTTATAATAATTGTAACCCAGGTCTAATGTGAACCATAGCAATAATATCTGGGGATTAAGTCTTCTTCTTTTTATACATTTATTTTGTACAATCCCATCCCAATAAAAATGCCTCACTGAAATTTTCTTTTCTTTAAATATTGTTTTCTATAGTTTATTTCCAGAGGGTTACATAGTCAATTTTTCTAGTGATTGGAAAGAATGGTATAACTTTTTTCTACATCTATTTTTTTATCTGCTTTGTAAGATTTCCCATGTGACTCAATATGCCAAAGTAGTGTATGGCATTGGTATGTGGAAAACTAATTTAAAGCTTGAGTGATATTTAAAATGAATAATTTTGTGAATTCCTTAGCTAGTGGAGGGAAAAAAAAAGCCGGAGAATTAGCATTCAAAGTTATATCAAACTGCCAATGAAAACTACAAGGCCTTCTCAAAACTCACCACTCTCTTTCTCCATGATTAAGGTAAGACAATTGACCTGTGAGTTCAGCTCTGTTTCCAGTTTTAGCAATGTCTTAATTGGGAAATTGCAAAACAATGTTGCCATGCAAGACTTCCAGGAGTACATCTGTTTCTAATGTTCGGTAGATAATTTAATGACGAGACACTTCAGTGGTCTACCCACTGCAAATCTAAGTTGTTAAATATGTCTGGAGCAAGATGTCTTTAAATAGTAGGCACTTTTTTGGTACATTAATTTTCTTACACTCAGAAGCAGAAAATGTAATTCTAACTGTCACTTTGTGTAAAGCTCTGTTTATTTTAAAATGCTATTTACAGCTTAAATGTCTTGTTCAAATTGATTAACTATACTGGGATTTTAAACTTTTATAAAACCTATTTATTATGGTTAATGTTTTAAGAATTTTTTTCTTTCCCTTCAGACTATGGGTTAGGAAACCTATCTAATTGGCAATAAAATGCAGGGCTCTCAAGGCAAATCTTGAAAAAGCTACACCAACAGTATTCCAGAAGAGCTTGAAATTTAAAATGTAAGCCACAACTTGGTGTAGAGATGGAAGTATAATCATAAATGTAAACACTTCTCCAACAGATTAGGAATGGAGTGCCAAAGCCAGAACAACCATCCCCAGACCACAATGCCCCAGTGGTTACCAAACAGTATCTTTATTTATGGTTCAACTTGGCTCACCACATGCTTGCTAAATAGCTTGGTATCCAACATATATTTTAGAGTGCATAAGATCTAGTTATATGTGGTTAAATGTGGTTATCCTGTTTAGAACTTTCTGACCAATATTCCAAAAAGATAAATGGTGATAATCCCATATTTTACTAGGATGGTAACAGGAAAATACCCCACTAAAGAAATACATGTGGAAGAACTTTCATTAAAATTGTTAAAGTACTACTATTAGTTTCCATTTTCAGTTATGAAGAGCTAATACCCCAAAACAATCAACTTCACTCTGAATTTATAATATAAATTCTCCATTTCAATTTAATACTATCCTATTCAGACTTGAAAAAATATTTCTCAGTGAGATCTATTTTTTTTGCAATAGGTAATTGTGGAATAAATAGGACTCTTCAGCATAATGTAAAGAGTTTGAAAGAACTATCAAATTAAATTAATGACTCCTTATAATTGTGATATAATGTTACAAGCAAAGTGTTAAAACTTCTAAATCTTGAGTCAGAGGTTTCTCAAGAAAAATTATGAAGATGACAGATGACATGACAATAGAGATTTATTCTGTCCTTGTTTTTCTAATTTACTCTCTAGCTCTCTGATTTTGAAAGTCATCAGTATCCTCCATAGAGTGTAGTTTCTCAAATACCTGTTGCCCATGATTTTTCTGTGGTCAGATCTTCCCCAACAATTTAATACTTTCATGGTCTTCTTTCCCTGCCTCCCAACCACATGTACATAAAAAAATACAGACACATTTTTTAATAAATGACTAACTTCTTAACTTAGAAACTTAATTTTGCTGGGAAAAAACAAATTCTTAAATGAAATTTAGATTTTTCAAATTATCTTCTTATTTGGATAATTGCTATAAAGATGACCACATGCAAAGGGACAAAACTATTAAGTTTTGATTGAATATTTTCCTTTAAAATTCAACACAACAGATGATTGTTGATGATCTACGATGGGTGGAGCACTTTTATAGGTTTTTAAGATAAATAAGGAAAACAAACTAAAGGGAATTTCTTACTATATTTTAATGCAGAGATGGAAAATAAACAAAATAAGAAACTATAAAATAGGCAAGAAAATAATAAGTGCTATGTACAAAAAAAAATAAAAGAAAAAGGAAAAGAGAGAATGGGGAGGAAAAGTGTAGGTTTAGAAAAGCAGGGTGCAGATAGTAATATAAAACAGAGGGAGCAAAGCATACTTCATTGAGGAAGTAAAATTCAGACAAGGATATAAAAGAGATGGTGGAGTTATCTAAATGAATATATTTCAGGAAAGAACGTTTCAGGTGGAGTATATAGCAAGAACAGTAAAAGAAAGGAAAAGGAAGTAGCAATTAGAAGGAACTAAGGGGTTCTGGGGACTGCTGAGACATTTTGAAGATGAGGTCACGGTGGTTATGAGAGGTTTGCAGGGTATATATAGGGCCTTTAAGCATCTTCAAGAATTCTGACCTTTTTTCTGAGTAAAATGAGGAGCCACTGCTGGGTGTGAAGCAGAGTAGTGATACGATATGACTGACATTTCAAAAAGAGCTCTTGGGCTCTTGTGTTGAGAAAAGATGCTGGGGAGCAAGTGTAGAAGCAGGGAGCCCAGTTGAGGGGGTGTTGCAGCAATTTAGGTGAGAAATAATAGTGTCCCAAACCAGAGAGGTGGCCATGGAGGTGGTGGAAGTGAAGGATATATATTAAAGGCAGACCTAACAGAAATTCCTGATGGATTATATGTGGATTGTGAGATGACTGCAATTAGAATATAATTGCCATTAACTGAGTTGGAGAATACTGTGGGTAGTGCAATTTGGAAGGCTCAGACAATAGGAGTTCATTCTTGGATCTTTTACATTTGAGGTCTCTACTTGACATCTCAGAACCAATTTGAGGTAAACAGATAAAGTGTTCTGGGCTTTTGTATAAAAATTGGGCTATAGGTATAAAGTTGGGTGTTATCAGCATGTAGATCAGTGGTTCTCAACCTTCCTAATGCCTCGACCCTTTAATACAGTTCCTCATGTTGTGGTGACCCCCAACCATAAAATTATTTTCGTTGCTACTTCATAACTGTAATTTTGCTACTGTTACGAATAGTAATGAAAATATCTGACATGCAGGATGTATTTTCATTGTTACAAATTGAACATAATTAAATCATAGTGATTAATCACAAAAACAATATGTAATTATATATGTGTTTTCCGATGGTTTTAGGCGACCCCTGTGAAAGAGTCATTAGACCCCCAAAGGGGTCGCGACCCACAGGTTGAGAACCGCTGATGTAGATGGTATTTAAGCCATGTATTTGGAGGAGATATTAATAAGATGAGTTTGTAAGTAAAGGTTAAGAGCATCAAGGATCAAGCCTAGGAGCACAGCATTGAGAATAAAAAAGATGTAAAGAAAACAGAAAAGAAGAAAAGAAAAGAGTAATTAGTGAGGTGGGAGAAAAAAGCAGCCATGGGATCAAGGAAGATGGAGTAATCAATCCCGTCAAATGTTACTATTCGGTCAAGTAATACAAGAACCCAAAAGTGACCATTAATCTAGCAGTATGAAAGTCAATGGCTAAGCTCAACAATATCAATTTTTGATGTCATGCTAGTAGAGGCAAAGCCCAATATCAGCAGCTTTCAGAGACTATAAGAAACAGAAACTGAAGACAGCACATAGAGGTACCTTTTCTGAAAAGTTTTACTTTAAAGGGGAGCAAAGAAATGTTAGGGTGGCCAGTAGAGGTAGTACAGCTAAGGGAACTTTTTATTTAAGATTAGAGAAATAATAGCACAAAAATAATTGAGAAGAGAGGGAACATAATAATATAGGAGAGAAGAGAGAGAATTGATGGAAAAATGCCTGAGTAGACATAAGTGTTTGGTACCTAGTTCACAAGTGGAGTTCTGTATTTAGCTAGAAGCATAAAAGGAAGGGCATGGAGATATAGGAGATGGCGATGATAGCAACAGAAATTCTCTCCGGATTGCTTTAAATTTTATAAACTGCAAATGAGCGTGGGAAAGGACGTTTTGAGGAAAGAGGATCAAGTATTAAACGGTATTTGAAAAAAGTAGAGTGAATGAATTAGAGATGTGTCTTGTGACTGCCTAACCTAGTTTGAACATTATTGAAAAAGTTACCACACTAGTTTAAGAAAAATTTATTATCAAGATCAGAGAGCTGTAAGAAGCCTAACTCTACTGCAGCATTAGAATCATAATTTTTGTCCTACCAGCGGTTCTCAACCTGTGGGTCGCGACCATCGGAAAACACATATAGCATATCAGATATTTACATTATGATTCATAACGTAGCAAAATTACAGTTATGAAGTAGCAACAAAAATAATTTTATGGTTGGGGGTCACCACAACATGAGGAACTGTATTAAAGGGTCGCGGCTTTAGGAAGGTTGAGAACCACTGTAACCAGTTTGGCTCAGTGGATAGAGCATCGGCCTGTGAACTGAAGGGTCTCAGGTTCGATTCTGGTCAAGGGCATGTACATCCCCAGTGAGGGTGTACAGGAGGCAGCTGATCAATATTTCTCTCTCAGCAATGTCTCTAACTATCTCTCTCCATTCCTCTCTGTAAAAAAATCTATAAAATATATTTTTTAAAAAGAATCATCATTTTGTTTATTTCTGTTTTATTATACAACTAGAGGCTCGGTGCACAAAAATTTGTGCACTCGGGGGGGGGGTCCCTCAGCTAGGCCTATGCCCTCTCGCAGTCTGGGACCCCTCAGAGGATGTCCACCTGCTGGCTTAGGCCCGCTCCCTGGGGGATTGGGCCCAAGCTGGCAGTCAGATCCCTCTGGCAGCCCGGCAGCCCTCGGGGGATGTCCACTTGCCAGCGGGGAGCAGGCCTAAGCTGTAGTCAGACATCCTTAGCGCTGCTGAGGAGGCAGAACAGGCTCCCACCACCACCACTGTGCTGGCAGCTGGCAGCCTGGCTTGTGGCTGAGCAGAGCTCCCTCCGTGGGAGCACACTGACCACCAGGGGGCAACTCCTCCATTGAGCGTCTGCCCTCTGGTGGTCAGTGTGTGTCATAGTGACCAGTCATTCCCAGTCGTTCTGCTGTTAGGGTCAGTTTGCATATTACCCTTTTATTATATAGGATAGAGGCCTGGTGCATGGGTCGGGGCTGGCTGGTTTGCCCTGAAGGGTGTCCCGGATCAGGGTGGGGGTCCCACTGGGGTGCCTGGCCAGCCTGGGTGAGGGGCTGATGGCTGTTTGCAGGCTGGTCACACCCCCTTCACGGTGGGGGTCCCCACTGGGGTGCCTGGCCAACCTGAGTGAGGGGCTGATGGCTCTTTGCAGGCTGGTCAAGAACCCCCCCCCCGTGGGGATCCTCACACCATGGAGGTTTGGCCAGCCTGGGTGAGGGGCTGATGGCTGTTTGCAGGCTGGTCAAGCCCCTCCTCAGTGGGCACCCTCACCCCATGGAGGTTTGGCCAGCCTGGGTGAGGGGCTGATGGCTGTTTTCAGCCTGGCCACACCCCCTTTAGGGTGGGGGGTCCCCACTGGGGTACCTGGCCAGTCTGGGTGAGGGGCTGAGGGCCGTTTTCTGGCTGGCCAAGCCCCCCAGTGATGGAAGCTCCCAGCCTCTCCTTTTTTTCTTTTTTTTTTTTATTCTGGCATTTATTTACCTTCTATAATTGAAACTTTGTTGCTTTGAGTGGAGCTCAGAGCCGGCCAGGGCGGGCGGGAGGGAAGCATCCTGCTCGCTCCAGCTCTATAGCCACGGCCAGCTGAAAGCAGGTATCTGGGGTTTATTTACCTTCTATAATTGAAACTTTGTTGCTTTGAGTGGAGCTCAGAGCCGGGGCCACGGCAGGCGGGAAGCTTGGCTTCCTCCATCATTGGGGCAACCAAGCCTCCTGCTTGCTCCAGCTCCATGGCTTCCGGCTGCCATCTTGGTTGGGTTAATTTGCATATAGTCACTCTGATTGGCTGGTGGTCATGGCTTAAGGCATAGCGAAGGTACGGTCAATTTGCATGTTTGTCTTTTATTAGTGTAGATATTTCAAGCATAGACAAAGTAGAGGAAATAGTATCATAAATGCTTATGCATCTACCACCCAGTTATAAGGTCAATCACCTTTCATTATTTACATATACTCTTTTTTCCTCTTATTTTAATACTATATACATATGTATAAAATATTATATACTCTATATCACTTTACTTAATCTGCAAACATTTCAGTATATATCTCTAGATGACAGGCACCTGTTTTATAAATACTTCATTAAAACATCTAAAATATAACAATAACCCTTTATCATTGCATACCATTCATTGTTCACATTTCCTCAATTTGCTTGAATTGGGACTCAATTAAAATTGTAACTCTGCAGTTGGATGATTTATTTTTCAAATATCTTTAATTCGATAGTTTTCGATATATCAGATCATATTTTTGCATTTTTTTGTTTTCATTGTTGAAGAAATTGTATTGTTCATTTTACAGAATTTGTCATGCTCTGGATTTTGCTAATTGAATAACCATGGTTGGTTTAATATATTCTGTCCCTTTTATTTTTATAAATTCATAGTTAGAACTAGTTATTTGATCATGTTCAGGTTTATTTTGGTGATTTGTTTCCATAGGTGGTATTATATAATCAAGTCAAGAGTTACAAAATATCTATTGTCTGTCTCTTTGACATAATAGTATATTTGGCCATTTCTGGTAATTGCCTAGATCCATTAATTTAATAGGAGTTACAACATCTTGACATTCTATCATGTCTTTTAATTTATTAACTTAAATAATTCCATATATTAAAATGTCACCTAATAAATTAATTCCCCACCCTAAAGTATAGTTCATATACAAAAGATTAGGAAAAAAATCTTGATTATTGGCCATTTAATGGAAGTTTTGAAAATAATCAATTGGTTCCCCAACATCCTCATAGGTCAGCTACCGACTATGTTTATTTTAGTATTGCTATGAACTCATGGATGTAAGCAAATATATGCATTTTAATTCACTGTATTATTTTTAATGTTTCACAAATTTCCTCTCTTTGATTAGCATTAGGCTACTGCAGTTTGCTTCAGGTTTTTGTTGTTGTTTTTTTTGGGGGGGGTTGTTTTGTTTTGTTTTTTACCTATGTCTGTACTGAATGGGATAATAGTTTTCAAATACTGACTTTCTCAACCTTTTTTGCTGTGTAATGACTACAAATATGGCACAAAAAAGATTTTATATTTAATCTGCATGATTAACACTTTTTTATTACTTTCTTTAGTCTAGACCCAACTCTGGCTAGGGAGCTGGCTGCCTAGTTTTATAAATACGGTTTTACAGGAACACAGCCACACCCATTCATTACTGTATTGCATATGAGCTTTGACACAATAACAAGCTACGGTAGTTGCAACAAAAACAGACTCCATAGCCAATAAGCCTTAAATATTTATTATCTGTCCTTTTACTGAAAAGTTTGTTGATCCATGGTCTAGACCCGTGGTCGGCAAACTGCGGCTCTCGAGCCACATGTGGCTCTTTGGCCCCTTGAGTGTGGCTCTTCCTAAGCCTTAGGAGTACCCTAAGTTGGTATAAGCTGGCTCCAATACACCATTTCTTATATACCATCAAATATGAGCTTTGATTTTGAGCTCCCTATAGAAACAAATCCACTGCCATACTGGTAGTATATTTTATTGGCTAACAAGTTACCTATGAATTAATAGCCTCAAACATTAAGCCTTACATAGAAATAATTTTTTAAAACCAAATACTTTGGTATGATTACATTATAAGACTATACAACTATGCTAATAATCTATACTAATAAAAGGGTAATATGCTAATTAGACCAGGAGACCAGCCACGGAGGGTAGTTGGGGGCCATGAGGTCAGCAGGGGAGGGCAGTTGGGGGCGAGTAGGCCGGCAGGCAGAGTGGTTAGGGGCAATTGGGTAGGCAGGCAGGTGAGCGGTTAGGAGCCAGTTGTCCTGCATTGTGAGAGTGATGCCTGATTGCCGGTTTAGGCCCTGTGGGATCGGGCCTAAACCGGCAGTCGGACAGACATCCTCCGAGGGGTCCCAGATTGGAGAGGGTGCAGGCCGGGCTGAGGGACACCCCCCACGCATTAATTTCTCCACTAGTATGTACATAAAGGTGCTTCTTGCAGGAAAAAAAAAGAACAATTTGGCTCTATCTAAAGGATCCTTGGGACTTGAGAAGACTTGTTTGAAAGGAGATATTAATGAATTTAGAAAAACCAACATTTACTTAAACTTTGAAATGCTGTTTTTACCAGCTGGTTATCATATGCAAATCACCACAGGTTCAATCATAAGTGGTTTTCTAGGGTCAGAGAGTAGGCTTGTGGAGCATAAGTTTGATATTTCCACCTTCTGCCCACTGACAAACATTTACGAGTTTTCAAAGAACTTAAGCATTCAAAGATTGGACACAGCCTCTCTCCATCCTGTTCAACATGGAGCTCCAAGCAAGTCACTAGTACTAGATTATTACTGAATATGAGATTAAGCCCTCAAGCTATCTCTGCGAAATATATCTCACGGACTTTTACATAATTTTCCCTGTTTTCATATAATTCAGATTTTCTAAAGAATTATGTATACTCCCAGAATAACTTTTCAAGAATCTTGAGTTTCTCTTGAGAGAAATAGAATAATGCTTAGCATTCCTAAATTTCAACATCAGGCAGGTAGAGATTGTGAGAACACACAGTAAGTGCACCTAATATTAGAGAAATGCAGAATATAATTGGAGCTTGCAGTGGGAAGTCTCATTTAAATTTATCATAGGCTTGACTTAGTGTAGGCATCCTTGAGTCTACCTATATATTCTTTTACCTGTTAAAAGTATTAAACCAAAAATTATGACTGAGAGAAAGAATTAGAGAGGTCATACAGACTACTAGTATATTGCTAGTAATATTCATCAGACAAAATATGAGAAACCTTTTCACATTACGATTTGTGACCTAGGAAAAACCCAAGCAGCAGCACCTGCATTGTGAAGACTTGACAAAGTGGTTTTCTTTGATCAAAAACATGAACACACTAAAATATGGTCATGGAAGAACTTAAGGCACGGACATGCTCAAATCTGCCCAGTCTGGCATTCAGTCCAGCACCTGAAAAGAAATTATTCAAATACAAAGGAATTACCATGTGAATGATGTTCCTGCACAATTTCTGCATATGTTGCCTTGCATTTTTATCAAGACGACAAACATAAACCAGCGTGAGAAAGCAGGTGCTTTTTTCCCCCAAATCTTTTGAACATCAGTATTTCCCAGCAGTTAACTGCATGTGATAATGACCAGAGCACAGAAACATTTTGATTTGGATCCAAACTCTTCACCCAGAAGCAGCTTTTTGTTGTTATTTTAAGCCTGGAGCTTTTGATCCAGATTTCATTATATGGCAGATCATTTAAATAAGAAGGCAAGGAGGTTGATTGAGTGGAGGGGATGGGGGTGGTGCTTCGTAAGATGTTGGAGTCTCAATGGATATTTCTGCTGAGGGATTTCTTTTTTAGAGCCAAATTCAGATCCCACCTACTGAGTTAAAGAAATTAATTATTAACCACAGACATATTAAAATTACAAGATATCAGGTTGACATCACATTACAACAAGCCTCCAAATTGTGATTTCCCAACCTAATGATGATGATAAGCTAGGACTGAATGGTAAATTGCTATTGCTTTCAGTTGAAAATTTGAAAGTGCTGTGCCCTGATCACTTGTTATAGAGAACTGCTATTCATTCAGCAGCATTCCTAGCAGAAATAAACACAGGGTCTGGTATGGTAGCAGCTGAGATGTTAATTCACAAGACAGGGAGCAGAGAGAAGCTGCTAAGTGGCACAGTGGGTCAATGACGCACTACAGTGCTTCACCATGGGAGACATATGGGTTGATTCTGGCATTGTTCACAAGTGAAAATTGGTTCACCAGTCTTAGCTTGGTCCCTAGTGGACTGTTGTCCTTGTACTAGACCTCCTCAGATGCTGTCCTCAGTTTCTGCACAGGAGAGGCTCTTGTGTGGAAGAGCAGGAGGATTTACTTGTAAGAGTGCAAACTGGCTTGGCAGAGTCAGAGGAGGAAATGGGCCCGATATTCTCCCTTTCATTCCGGTCCTGCCAGTATCTCATTTTCACAAGCATGAAAATCCATTAAGAATAGCAAAAACAGAAAGGCAATAAACAAGGCCAATTTCCTTTCTGATAAAACGACATCTCCAAAGAGCTAAAAGGTTTGGCATTAATTTATTAAAAAAGGGATACTTTTTTGCAATGGGCTTTGCCCTTAGTACAGGATCCATGAGACAAAAAGCTTAAGATTGAAATAGCTTAGCCAAAAACGTTCATTTGCTAGAGTAGTTATATAAGATATGATTATATGTAACTTATCATTATAATACTCATGATTTTATATCAAGAGAATGTGTGGAATAATATTTATAATTTTATAATGTATTTATATATTTTAGATGACAATATTTTTTCACATGAAATCAAAGCCTTCCCTTTATATACGGTTTCTTCATTTACTCCCCCATTAGAGAAAAATCACCAAGAATAAACATTTAAAATTGCAAATAAAATCAAATATTGAGAAAAAAAGTTTAACAAAAACTTTATACATAAGGAACTCAAAGGGAAATAGGAGGAAATTATAGAACTGGATAATACTAGATTATTTTCCTAATTCAGAAATTATCAAAGGCTATAATACAAATAATGCATTGATGGAAGAATGAAACATAAAAAAGAGTAAGGAGATATATCTATTACAAAAATAGAAGATTTAACATTTAATGAAACTTAGAGACAAATATCTATAAAAAAGACTTTATAAACTGAAAAAAAGAAAACTAAAATATTAAAATAGTTTGTGAATTTCAGGCTGTTCAGATATTTCCAACCTCTATATTATTATTTTCTGAAATATTTAAATATACCCCCATTAATTCTTCAACTATCATTCCTTCTCAATCTTTTTTTTCTTTTAACTGATTTGGGGAATGGTTCATTGATTCAATATTAAAAATATATACTCAGTAGGGAGATACTTCAGAGAGAAGAATCTATCTCTACATTAAAATTATAAAAAATTAAAAAAAACTTTAGGAAGAAATAAAGATAATACAAATATGAAAACCAAAGCATTTTTTTTTCTTTCTGTATTCTGCTAGAGTCATCATTCACAATACTATCTACAGCACTGGCCCTGCTACAGGGGCCAACTTATGATCAATGGGGAAAGCCACTAGCTTTGTCTTTCATAACGGTCTCTCTCGGGGCTGTGGCCCTGCCCAGCATACGACCAACTCTCTGAAAATGACAGACATTTAGAGGCAAAATTTAGCTGGCTATTCTCCCACCGTTTTGACAAGAGGGGCACAAAGGGAATCGTAAGAAGAGTATAAAATTATCTAAATAGATGCTATAGAGAGAGAATTGGAGAGTGGAACTTCAAGAAACAAAGAAAGATAGTTAGGCAGCAATGAAGTTGGACACCACTGTGTGAATTCTTAAACACTACTCAGAAACCCAGTAACAGGAATAAAGAGGAAGGGCTCCTGGGTTTCTCAGTATTGCTGGGTCTCCAGGCAATTGTAACAGATAGACAGTGGGTAAATAGACATAGGATGTTGGCAAGAAAAACATGGTTGATGCTATGAGTTTTCATAGAAGCAATATTGCTTCCCAAAGGACATTTGATGATGTCTTGAGGCATTTTTTATTGTCACAACTTGAGAGGGAGCTACTAATGGAATCTGGTGGACAAAGGTCAAGGAAGTCTAAACATCCTATAAGGCACAGAACAACCCTTCACAACAAATAATTTTCTTGGGTTAGAAAATATAAATTGATTTGGGAATCAAGGGGAGGCAGAGGAGGGCTTACGGGGAAAATTAGAGAATCAAAGCACAGAGTGTCCTGTGAGAGTGTCCTGTGAGAGCAGAAGTATATCACGTGAAGATGGGTAGAAAGGGAGAGAAGGAGGGAGGGGCAACGGAAAGGTGAGAGGGAAGGAGAAAGAGAGAAAAGAGACAACAAGAATGAAATAAAGAGAATGAGAGGTTATGTCCCTAAAGTGGTTTATTGTTGTTCTTCTTTCATTATGTAACATTTTAGAGTTGGACCAGTTTGAGGTGTTGACAAATGTGTGACCACAGGAGTAAAAGGCAAAAGGTGAAGTTCCACTAGAGACTAGGAATCCAAAGATAATTTACATCACCCAGAATAATGGCCAGGCTGGGGCGGGGGGCGGGGGGGGGGGGCTGAGAAAGATAGTAGCACAAGTGCTCAAACCTTTAATGAAGGAGAGCTGTAGAGAAAAGTCTCCGACCCAGCAAACCTACTTTTTTATGTATGAAGTCAACATAAATAAAACACAGTTAACATAAATAAAACACAAGTCATCTTTGAAAGGGAGAATGAAAAGGAAACAGCAAAACAAAAGTTATTTGCAAATGAAGAATGACAGTGAGTTTTTACTGAGTGGCATTTTCCTAGACTTTATAAAATGAACATTTTTATATCCTAAGAATAAAATCAGTAAGCATGAAAGAAAAAGAAAATAATTGGAAAATGAAATAAACTGTGAAACATTGGTATGTAGTTACTTCACATAGCCCATGAACTAGAACCCAAGTAGTTCCCGAATTTAAAAATTATTTGGTATCATGTGCAAAGTTTGATGTCAATTAGTTTATTAGCATTGATGTCATAAATTTTACTTCCAGAGAATGAATGCATTTCTGAGCAACCCCTCCAAAAATACTTTGAAGTTTTATTTCATAATTATTTGCACCACACTGACTTCCAGATATTATTTGTAATAATAAATCTAAATTTACCTTAACTTATTTTAAGAAACTTGTAAGATGTGCATCTTGTTCTTTCTGACCCTCATGAAAGCCAGGTTGAAAAGATAGTACGATAGAATGATACTGTTCTAAAACTGGTAATTGCAACATCTGGATGTGCCAAATTTCTCAGGCATGGAACACTCTAAATTATGAGTCAAGTCCTGACCTAAACCATACTATCTAAATTTAATGGAATAACTTCACACCAAATGACATATTACTAGTTGTAGCTTAACCTGCCATATTTTCTATTTGCTTATGTACATCCCATACGGGAATATCACCTTCTGCTCCTTAAAGCAATCATTACAAACAAAAATCCGTTTTTAGTCTGGTTAATAGCTGGCAAGTATAGGTAGGTGATATAGTATCCTCGGGCTTGTAGAGAGTGAAGGGCTCCTCAGCCCTTTTATGGGGCCAATTGGGTATGTAATGCACTTTTTATGGGGCTAATTGGGTATGAGAATTCAATATATCAGAGGATTCATCCAAATTACAATTTGGTAAAAATAATAATTATTTCATGTCCAACACAACTGGTAACATGGACTCACTCATTACATTGAACAAAATTATATAAACACATATTTTAAAAATAGTACATAATTAAGGCTATGTTAGCTAAGGGGAATGGTTTGTGCATGTCAAGGGCAATATAGGTTTGTGTGTTTTTTATTCATGTGTTTATCTTTCTGTTGTTGTTGTTAATCCTCACCAGAGAATATGTTTTTCCATTGATTTTTCAGAGAGAGTGGAAGGGAGGGGGAGAGACAGAGAGAGAGAGAGAGAAAAAAAAAACACATCGATGTGAACGAGACACATTGATTGATTGCTTCCTGCATATGCCCCAACTGGGGCCGGGGATTAAGCCTGCAACCGAGGTACACGCCCTGGACCAGAATTGAACCTGCAACCTTTCAGTCTGCAGGCTGATGCTCTAACCATTCAGCAACCTGGCTAGGGCTCCTATGTTTATCTTTTAACCATAACTGAGAATATCAGAGAGTTGTTTTTTGAAATAATTCACTAGAATCTTCCTCATCTCTTCCTTTATACTGGTACATAGCATTATCCATACTCTTTCTCGTGCAACATTTTAAAAGAATATGGATACAAATTATGTAAGTGAAAGTTATTCTGCACTAACTAATGGAATATTACGTTCTAGTGAAAGAAAATTAAAAAAGTAAATATTAATAATATGTGAACCAAACTCCATATATTGCAATGCAACATGTTAATAACAATTATAATGAAATATGACTAGGTAGAGTTGATACACTAATTTCTCAACCAGTGTATTTTTGGTCAGTTTTGTATTTTTTCCTTTATATATTACTAGATATATACTTAGTGCTTAATAAATGCTTATTAGAGCAAATTAATTATAGACATTTTAGGTAGAGCTATAATGGTAGTAAATGAATAAAATTTGAGCCAATTGCTTCATTATCACATATGTTTTTTAATAGCAGACCTATTTTTAAAGAACTCTTAGATCATTGCAGCAAACAATTTATCAGGATTATTATTTCCTCAAAGAGATAATTATTTTAAGATCTAGTATCACCCTGTTGTATAGAAATAATCCTTGAATGAAGGACAGGTATGACACGAGAGTGAATAGCTTGCAAATTGGTGCTTGGGAAATTCTTACAAATATTCTGAGTCAATGCCATTTTAAATTATGGGAAACAAAGAACTCTTAAATTTCCTTTGATTTCTGCCTTAGAGATAGGAGACTGTATCAGGGACTCTAACATCCCAAGATTTCAAAAATTATCTTTCCATTATGCACTATAATAGGGAAGATGATAAGCTTAAGCTAGATGTTGTTATGATTGTTCTTAACTCAATTTTAGTGACAGAATAAATTATTCATGGCACGAAGTAACCTGTAGACATTACTTGTATTGGCTACACAGAGTGTCAGAAATAGGAATGTTATTTAAAACCGTAGCCTGAATATTAACTTTAGTACAAAAAAATATGATCACTGGTGACAGAATTGCCAAAGAGCATGAGGTGTTCCATCCAAGTTCAGGCTTGCCCTAACATTCAAACGAGGTTCCTTAGCTAAAAGAGATATCGGACCTTCAAAAACAAGTCTTAAAAGTAGTTAAGGAAGAAATATAAGCCCACTTATAGTTTCCCTACTCTCTAAACCTCTGTTCTGACTATGCTCAGTATAAATATGTGCCCTTCTACATGCCGAAAGGAGATTTGGATGCATTTCTTTATCACAAAGACCATGATTTTCTGTTGCTTTTGTAGATAAAAAGTCACAATTTGTTTCTGTTAGATGAGCCTCTTTGTTATACTATCTGAGGGGTTTTGAAAAAACAATGTCATATTCATCCAAAGACAGGAAAACGATCAAAACATTACTGACTCAATGTGATAGCTATTTCTAAGAAAGAATTAAAATGGCATGATTTCAGCAATTTACTTTTTTACACTAATACCAGAGTTCATTATTTTATACACCGAAGCACTTTAGAACCTCTCGTATGCTTTTAATCTATTACTTACTAGTTGGCAATTACTACTTCATCTTCGGTCTTTATACTCTTAAGAATTTGAACTCATAAACACTGTTCTTATAATTGGGTAAAAAGCACAGGAAACAAAAAATTATCTTTGTCAAGCCCCACTTGTGAACATTTTTATATTCATTGTACTTGTTATACTTTAATATGTTTTAAAATTAAGATGAATTTGCATTCTCTTCTTGGAAAAGGGAGAGAAATAAATCATTCTCACAGGACTAAATGGGGAAAGTACATGAAAATAATATATTTTTTTAAAAAAATCAAGGCAACCATTCATTGCAAAATGCAGTTTAAAAAGTGCCACCAGGCGTCATGCCCAGATGGAATAGAGTGATGCCATACCATGAACTTACTGGGGTGTCGAAGGGGCCAATTCATATAAGAATCAATAGACATAACAAAAAGTGAAAGTGATGTCACTTAAAAAAGCCATTTTATTTTGGTAAGGTCAGGGTTAAGCACAGTTCTCTGAGGAGCTCCTATAAGCCATGTCAGGAGACAGTTCAAACAAAGTTAATAGAAGGAAGGAGAAAGCTCAAAAATTACAAGAAAGTGCACAGTGAAGTAGGTATCCATGTGTAAAAAAAATGACAAATTAAAGAGTACTAAATACTGAAAATGTTGAAGTAGGAGCATCAGAAACAGTTGCAAAACGTTGTCATCAGTAAAGTGGAGTTTTTGTGAACTATATCTAATTAATGCTCTTTTTCAGCAGATCACTTCCACCCTTTCCTTCACAGCAAGAAGCACGGTCTTAAAAGGGTCAGGATCCAATAGAAAAACTCATAGAGAGTAGACATCTTAAAATCACGTTATAATTATATAGGCAGAGCACACTGTTGAAAAAGGCTAATTAGACCCTTATAAGCTTTTGTAATATAATTTTTAAAAGATTATATTTATTCTTAGTAATATGTAATTTTGCCTACAATTTTTGAAAAATCCAACACTCATTCATGTAAGTCAAAAACTTTGATTTCCTCTTTGATTGACATTGTTAAATTCCAGAAAATATTCAACTAAAATGAACATGATCATATCTTCATTTATCTTATAAGTGAGAGAAACAGATATTATTAAACAGATAGTAACAAAGGTACCTATTACATTATAGGTATAATCAATGTTATGAGAAAAAAAACCACAGTGTACTTTACTTAACTTAGAAGTATGTATCTACATGCCCATTCTCATATTGTGAATTTTTTAGCAAAATAATTTCTTTAATAAATACTGAGCTTACAAATAATGATTCTACTAGACAACTATACCACTCTCTTTTTCTGGATATGCTATATATCAAACAGTTAATAGTTTAAAGTTTGAAGAAATATATTAACAATCAGGAAAAATACAAGAAAATATCTTTGCCCTTTGTTTCCCCAATAAAAAAAAATAATACATTCTTATACTTCAAGATAGTTAGGGTAGTGGAAAGCATATGTTGGCTTTCTTTTTTTTCATTCAGAGGAAGTTTATAGAACATGGCCTTAACTTTGTGGTTTATTATCTTTATTTGAAATGAAATATAGAAAGCGCCAACAATAATCAGGCAGCTTGCCATTGAGCCTGTAGCATTTCAAGAACCACAAGGAAGAATGAATCATTTCCATACACCCTTAAACCAGAGTTTCATATCTACCAATGCTTTTTATAGCACTTGGGATTTGTTAATAACTCATTAAGATGATTTCAACATTCAAACATCCCATTTACAATTGTTTATATTTCACTACCCCCAAAATGATCAGTTACCCCAGCCAAATCTTGATTCACTTCCTACCACAAAGCATCTCTGTTTCCACTAACTAGCTGGTTTGTGTTATTCTTAGTGATTGAGTGTTGCATTAACATATTCAATTTTCATCTTTACCTGCCCTGATTTAGTCAATAAAGACACATAACTAAGGCAGTAAATTTGGCAAGAGAGCTGTCTTCTAGGATCTGGACAACATGGAGAGATCCCAGGGATATGTTAAATTATAGACAAGACCATGAAGGGCCATGGCCATTCCTTGTCTGAAATCAGACAGATAGGAAAATTGAGACCAAATGCAGTAGGGCTGTACTTCAAATGAAATGATTTCAAGTCATGCTAATGTCTGGCATCAATTTGAAATTCCTTAAATGAAACCACATGATTTCAGTTTTAAACAAGATCTATAACTTTTAATGATCCAAAAGAAACCTTTGATTGAAGTGCCATAGGGCAATTTAGTGAAAGTCTTGCAGCATTTTTTTTTCTAAAACCAAGATTTAGGAAGCAATTGATGATAATCAAGTGCGGATGCTATTAATCACCTGTGTATCAATTCAATATTAGAATAGTGTTTTTTTTCTAAATTTGATAGTTATAGGAAGGCCTCAGTAAGACTGCAAATCCCTAGAAACAAAAATAATTTGAGGCTTATCCCTCTAATGTGCAAAGAAGAAAACAAATATATGTAGACATATAAAGTTGTCATTTATTGAACACAGTATCAGGGCCACACATTACTTTTAATAATGATATCATCTTGGATTTATATGGTGATATGCCTCCAGAGTGCCAGAAATTTTCTATATTGAGGAATAAATTATTACCAACATTAGCAATCATGTTTATAGATGAAGATTTTAATGCACAAAAGTACATAATTTATCCAAGGTCACACATTTCATCAGCATTAAAGTCAGATAAGAATCTAAGTTTTCTGATTTATAATCCCATGTTCTATTCATTTGATTAAGAGTTCTTAACCCAGAGCCAAGAGCTTCAGGGACCTGTGAACATCTTGAAATTAAATGCAAAATACCATCTATATGTATGTTTTTCACCCCTGGGGAGAGGATCATATTATCAAAAGAGGTCATGACATAAAACTTATTAAATTCTACATTATTGACTAATCCACTCCTGTACTAGATTTCTCTAAAAAGAGATCATATTCATTTCCATAATAAATTTAAAGTTCAGCCAAAGTTTCTAAATGGTATGTTAGCAGTTGGAATACATTAATGTAGCTTAGTAAATAACTTTGCAGACAACGACTGAGGTGATGGGGGATTTGAATCCCTGGGTCCTTTCACAAGCCTTGACATTTATTCTTATCACATCACAGAATTCAACAGGCAAATGTTACACTTATACAGTTATCATTCCTGGTTTTTAACTTTTAGTATGTAATGAAAAATTAATCTTTTGTACTAAAATTGTTCAAAGCATGAGATAATTCTTTCCCATGAATTTGCAACATCAGATCAGCTGGTTTTTACTTATGAGAACAAAACTGAATTTGTTCTTTCCCATTTTACCTTTTGGAAATTTTGCACGTGCACCCATACATACACACAAATTCTCTAATTCAGAACATAATAAAGCATTAAATCCATTTTATCTAATTTTCAGAGTGGAAATGTCATAGTCTATATTTGAATTTTTAATGCTAGAGAGTAAAGTTAGATGCAGTTTAAATATTGATATTCATAGGTGCATGTAAGCAATTTGGATTTGGTTCTAAATTGAATATATTTACTATTGCTCCATTGGAAGTAAAAAGTTGCAGCCCTTACCTGAACTCTTCATATACATTTAAATAAGACGGTACCAATACAATGCATCCAAACTGAGAGATTAGAGTGAGTCATTCAACCAATTCAATAAACAGGCAAAGTCACCAGCACTCAGTTGTTCCTGATCTAGCCGAGGAATCACATGTAAGGCCTTCCAAGGACTTCTCAGACCTGAACATAATTTCAGGACTAACTGATTTACAAGTCAACAACCGGGAATCCATAGGGTCCCCACATTAGCTTATGTGTCAGAGATCTTTATGTTTCTTCTCAAAACATGGCAAGTGTTTTGATGGCCATCATCAGGAAGCTTGTTCAGGGTTCCAGGGGAAGGGTGGATTAGGTCTCTGCTTACACAGTTTATCTACCAGGCTACTGGTACATCAAAGATGTGAGACAATGGAATAAACGCTCATAAAAAAATAAAAAAGATGTGAGGCAGAAGGTTCTTGTCCAGTAGAGTACAGGGTTTGTTTGTAGTTGCTAAGGGATTAACTTTCACTCCTGTCCCCAGCTCATGACTAAGGCAAAATATTCCCAGAGGTGCGCAGGTCCTTGGCACAGACACTGGCTTATAGTGGACAGAGAAGAGGGTTATTTCCCTTTACCCAAAACAGTGTGGGTCACTGAAGGTTTATGAAAATGAAAACAATCACCTCATACTCCTTTTCTTGAGTAGAGGGGTGGGCAAGGGTCGTTATTAGCCTAAACAAAAACTTGAAATTCAATATCAAATCAAGCCCTAAATTTAAAGATGATTAAGGCAAGGCTTCTTTTTTGTATCATATGAGCCGTGTTAGTTCTGGTCCAAAAGTTTCTCTGCCTTGATAAAGAAAAAGGCATGGGGCCAGCTTTCCATTTCTAAGAATGTCTCATTTCGATCGCTGAGATCTGTTACTTACTGAGAAGCACATAAGCCAATATTTCTTGACTTTGAGATCAATGGCTGGACCATAGAAATCAATAGAGAGAATAAGGATTGCTAATTCCTATGATCAATGTCAGGAATAGGGAAGAAATGAAAAGGTCAGTGATAAATCTGAGGTTTACCTGTAGTTTTATCAAGGGATGCCTCACAGACAAAAAGAAAGAAAAGAAACCTGGAATAGAGGCATAGAAACTATTTACTGGTTAAGCTGACTGAAATGAGGCTCCAGAAATGGAAGGCAGAGTTCATTGTTATATTCTTGACAGCTGGACGTTCTCTGTTATATCTTTATTTCAGAGATGGCAAAATGGGTTTCTTTGGCAAAATATAGACTTCCTGGAACTAAAAAGATAAACATGTCTTCTTTTGGGCAGATGGTGGCAGAAAGCTCTTCTTCAATATGGGAATATTTTATTTATAAAGCAAGTAGTCCCAGAAAGACAAAAAGCTACTAAGACAATACAAGTGGACAAAGATGTGTCTCTTGGTCCAGATGACTTTACCAGGTTAGCTAGCCATTTAACGGCAGCGTGAATAAATTGTGCATGTGTGTTTGAACAACTAGAGTCAATGTGAATATTTAAGCAATTTTGTTATAATTAAGCTCACTCTTGAAAGGCAATGAAATTTTTATACCAATTAATGGTCACCCTCTCCACTACATTTTTCACCTTCCTTATAAAACCTCCACATCATCAAAGATGTGTATTTGTTGTCTCCTAAGGACATCTGGAGAGTCTGTGACCCTATTATCTATGTCATTCCTCATTCATGAAATGCCCTTCACCATTTTTCCATTGATCTCAATTATTCCCATTGCTATTCTCAATGAAGCCTTTCCATAATGCTTCAGTCCCCACTGATTTATTCCTTGATCTATAATCATAAATCAGATTTCTGCATTTGGCATTTATATACATTCTATGTTATTACAAATTTATTAATTTCCTCCTAACAATTTTCTAATTGGTATGGGAAGAGCCATATATTAGAGTCAGGTGATTGTGTTTCTAGTCTCTAATTTGCCACATAGTATATCTTTTCTATTCATCAAGTCCTCTAATCTTTCAAACCTTTAGTCTGCTAGTAAAATGGAAAACAAAATACTTTATTTCCTGTGCTAGGAGAACTGTTAAAAGTAACAAATTAAGCTTGAAATAAATAACATTGATTATCATCATCAACATCACATTTTTGGTGTTTTTGTTATTTTCCATTTGGATTATTAGCAATTTTGGAATAATGTTTTGGACTCCTCTGTGCTTCTTCAACAACCTTTATCAAAGTCTTTCCTTGCACTTTTACCAATATAAGATACTTTTATGTATCTTTCTCACTAACCTATAAACTCCTAAAGCTAAACCTGTAACACATTTACCCTTGAATTTACCCTTGAATCTCTGGCACTTAGTCCCTGGCAAAGAATACATTCCCAAACATGTGAAAAACTGAACCAAATTACTGTACATATCCTCATCACGTCGCATAATGCCTTGCATGTAGTAGGTGTAAGTTGCTTTTTTGTTGAGTAATTAAACTAGAAATCATTCATTAACTCTAGTGTATGTTAGAACTTCTTGCTTGGATTAATTCACGTGAAACTGAATTTACTATAAATGTATATTGCAAACTTGAGAACAACCACAGAAAAGTAAAAAAAGAGAAGTATAATTAATATTCTGAAAAAGGAGAGAAAGTGGAATTATATAAAATATTCAATTAAAATTACAAAGGGCCCCCAAAATAGAAGATAATTACAGAAACAAAGAACAAGGACAACAAAGAAAAAAACAAAACGCCGAAACCGGTTTGGCTCAGTGGATAGAGCGTCGGCCTGCGGACTGAAAGGTCCCAGGTTCGATTCCAGTCAAGGGCATGTACCTGGGTTGCGGGCACATCCCCAGTGGGAGATGTGCAGGAGGCAGCTGGTCGATGTTTCTCTCTCATCGATGTTTCTAACTCTCTATCTCTCTCCCTTCCTCTCTGTAAAAAATCAATAAAATATATTTTAAAAAAAAGAAAAAAAAATAAGGTATATATAAATCCAATATAGCAATAATCACTTCAAATGTCAATGTCTAAAGACATCAATGAAGAGAAAGAGACTGTCAGGGTAAACAGAAAAATGAGACACAATTATATGTGGTCTACAAGAAACCATCTTTAAATATAAAGACACATATATTTTCAAAGTAAAAAGATGAAGGAAGATATACCACGTTTGTAAATATTAACCAAAAAAAGATGAAATTTCTGACAAAGCCAAATTCCAGACAAAGAAAATTATTAACAATAAAGAGAGTTTATACAAAAGGATGAAGGGATCAATTCTCTAAGACAACAATTCTTACTGTGTACATACCTAACAACAGAGCACTGAAATATGTGAGACAAAATTAATAGAGTTGCACAGAAAAATAGATGAGTCCACTATTATAACTGGAAATTTCGACATTGCTCTATCAGTAACTGACAGATCCAGTAGGCAGCAAAGTAGTAAGAGCATAGTTGAACTCAACAGCACCATCAATCAATTGGATATAATTGACATTTATAGAATATTTCACCCAACAACAGCAGAATATACATGTCTGCAAGCTCACATGGAGCATTCACCAAGATAAACCACATTCAGAGCCATAAAATATACATTAATGAATTTAAAAGAATACAAATCACACAATATCTGCTCTCATACCACAGAATTAAACTAGAAATAAATAACAATAAAAATAGCTGGAAAAATCCCCAAACACTTGGAGAGTAAACAACACACTTTTATATGACAATGGGTCAAAGCAGAAATCTCAAGAGAAAAACACTGAACTACATGAAAATGAAGATAAAACTTATCAACTTTTGAGGAATGCATCAAAAGCAGTGTTTAAAGAAAAATTTATAGCCTTGAATATATGTACACTAGAAAAGAAAAAAAATTCTAAAATAAATAATCTAAGCTCCCACCTTAAGTAAAGAAGATAAAATTAAGTCCAAAGTAAGCAGAGGACAAATAAAACTTAGAACAGTAACCAATGAAATTGAAAACAGAAATTAATAGAAAAAAATAAAGCAAAAGCTGGTTCTTTGAAAACAATACAATTCAAAAACATCCTGCTAGACTAACAAAAAAAAATAGAGAAAAAATAATTTTCCAAAATAGAAAAAGAACGTAACAACTTCTCCCCTGTACAATTAACAAGAAAGGAATGAACAATGTATTGTCCACAGGTTTGATAATTTAGATAAAATAGGACAGTTATTTAAAAATATAATCAACAAAACTTTAACAAAGTAGATCACATGAATAGGACTGTGTTTATTTTTAAATGGAATCAATTATTAATAATCAAAAAGAGGAAAAAAAGCAAAAACACCAGGCCCAGATGGGTTCACCAGTAAATTCTACCAAATATTTAAGAAAGAATTTTTACCAATTCTCTACAATCTCTTCCAGATAATAGAAGATGAGGAAATATTTTCTAACTTATTCTATAATGCCAGCAATATCTTAATACCAAAACTATATAAACATTACAAGAAAGGAAAACAATACACAGATAACTCTCATGAACATAGATGCAAAAATCCTCATCAAAATAATAATACCTAATCAAGTCCAACAATGTATAAAAAGACCTATATACTTGATGACCAAATAGGAATAATTCCAGGTATGAAAGGTTTTTTCAACTTTTGAAAATCAATTAATGTAGTTCACTACATCAATGGGCTAAAGAAGAAAATTCATATGGTGATATCAAAAGATGTGAAAAAGCATTCAACAGAATCGAACACTCATTTTTTGATAAAAACTGTCAGGAAACCAGTAACAGAGGGGTTCTTCTTCAACTTGATTGAGAACATCTACAAAAATACTACACTTAATATCATAGTCAAGGGGGATAACCTAGAATCTTTCCTTATCAGATCAGAAACAAGTTAAGGATGTTCCCTCTCACCACTCCTCTTCAATATATTCTGCAAGTCCTAGATAAAGCAATAAGAAAAGGATATGAAAAGTATACATAAAAGGAAGACACTGAACTGTTTTTATTTGTAGATGATGTGGTTGTCCATGTAAAAATCCCAGAGAGAGCTCCTAGAATTGATAAGTGACTGTAATAAGGTTGTAAGACACAAAATTAATATTCAAAAGTCAATTGCTTTCCTTTATACAAGCAATGAACAATTGGACTTTGAAATGAAAAAATACAGTGCTTTTATTTCCAACTATATCATAGTATATTTACATTAATGCACTTCAAAAAATACTTTAGTACAAATCTTATAAATATGTACAACATTAACATGAGGAAACTCTGATGAAAGAAATCAAAGAAGTAAAAACTGGAGAGCTATTCCCTGAGCATGGATGGGTATGAAGACTCAATACTCCAAAGATGTCAGGTCTTCTCATCTTGATCTATTGATTCAACATAATCAAAACTGGAATCATAGTGTGTGTGAGTTCAATTTCTGTACTTTTATTGAAATATTTTTATGGCTTAGAATACAGTGTATCTTGGTGAATGTTTGGTGTACCCTTAAAATGAATGTGTATTTTGCTAATGTTCTTTAAAGTGTTCTTGAAATGTCCACTAAGTCAGGTTGGTTGATTGTTTAGGTTGATAGTTGTGTTAGGGTCTTTCACATTCTCTCTGATTTTTTCTACTTTATTGATTATTGAGAGAGATATTTTAACGTCTTTGTTATTCTGAAGTTGTCTATTTTTCTTTTCAATCAGTTTTTGTTTTGTGAAGAAATCTTGTTAGGTACAAACTCAATATTGTCATGATTTCTTAATTATTTGACCACTTTATCAGTATCCACTATCTTTCTTTATTCCTGGTAATGTTCCTTATTATAAATTGTACTTTGTATTATATTAATAAAACCACTGCATATTTCTTTTGATAATTTTTGCATAGTACATCTTTTGTCATATATTTGCTTTTAACATGTGTATGTTTTTATATTTAAAGTGGTTTTCTTTTTTTATTTTATTGATTTTTCCAGAGAGGAAGGGAGAGGGATAGAGAGTTAGAAACATCAATGAGAGAGAAACACCGATCAGCTGCCTCCTGCACACTTCCCCCGTGGGGATGTGCCCGCAACCAAGGTACATGCCCTTGACTGGAATCGAACCTGGGACCCTTGAGTCCGCAGGCCGACGCTCTATTCACTGAGGCAAACCGGTTAGGGCTAAAGTGGTTTTCTTTGGACATCCTATATATAATTGGCTCTTGTTTTTTATCCAATTTGACAAATTCAGCCTCTTAATTGTGTGGTTAGATAATTTACATTTATTGCTATGATTAGTTGCAAATCTATTTTTATATACAGTATTTTTATTTTATTTTATTATTATTTTTGAGTTTTTATTGTTTAATGTATTACATACGTTAAATCTACTATTTTAAAAATTGTTTTCTATTAGTTCTAGTTGTCCTTTGTTTATTTCATTCCTCTTTTTCTGCCTTCATTTTTTATTAATTGAATACTTTTATTATTTTATTTTATATCCACTCTTGGCTAATTATTTATACCTCCTTTAAGTCAAAAGTTGTTATAGGATTTATAGTATATGTCAAGTACAGTCTTCCTTCATGTCTAGTAAAAACAAAAACTTAAAATTCCTAATTTTTTATTAAATATTTTGAACTAAAGTTTTCACACTTCTATATTTTCCTTATTTTTGCTACTGTAAGTGAAATCATTTCCCTCTATTATATTTTTAAAATAAAAACAACAATGATAAATAATTTCCTAACAAACTAACATTTATTGAACATTTACTATGCACCAGACACTTTGCTAATTTACATGAATCAGGCCATTTAATATTCTTAACTCTATAAAGTAAATACTATTCTTACCTCCATTTGATAGCTCATGGAATTGATGAATAGAGAAAGTGACTTACCCAAAATTACACATTCTTGTGATATTTGAAATCAACAAGTCTAATTATAGAGTCTGTAATCTCAATCAATTACATTTACATTTGTTGGCACATGGTAAATTTATTAAAGTATAAAAGTTAATAGTATTTTAGTTTGTTTTCTAAAATTCCCTATGGAAAACAAAATTAGTCTGCAATTGGAAACTTGTTCATTTCCTCTTACTCACTAACTAGCTAATATTTTTGTTTCATATCTTATTGCATTTGCCAGTACTTTCACAAAATTAAAATGATAGTAAAAATAAATGTCTTTTATATTTTATTTGAAAGTAAATGTTTCTATGCTCTTGTATTCAGTTTGTTAGGGTTTTTAACAGTAACAAATAAGCGTATTTAAACCTATAATCACATATTGCATTATAAAAAAACAAAAAAATAAAGAGAACAAAATTATTAGGAACAAGTAAAATGACCATTTTCTAACTCAATGAAAAAAAATCATATTTACCTATGAATATAATGGTATGCAATTTGAACATTATTTCCAGTAGAGAATTCAATCAATAATAACATTCAACAAATTTTACTATCTAAAAGGGCTAGAAGATTTTCACAATTCATGACTAACATTATCTTCCATATGTCAAGTGCCTAAAAGACAGATTTTTACCTAATGTTCTAATGGTGGCATCATATTGCTACAATCTGTTCTAGACCCAAGTCCAAAGTTCATGTGATAATTTTAATGAAGTACAGTGATGAGTCCAGACCATAATCTTATCAAACACATTTTAAACTCTTGTTTGTAATGTAGCCAATGTATTATTATGTGACATCTGATGAACCTAAAAGGTTAAAAGGTAGATTCTTATTACATAAATATAAGTAGAGGGTGTCCCAAAAAATGTATACACACTCTGAGATTATAAAGTCAGTGTTTGTTAACATACAGTTCATTTTTAAAATTTAAAGAATCTACAGAAATGAGTATGTATACATTTTGGCGGGACATCCTGTATATCGCATGATGCCAGATGCTCTATAGGTTAGGGAAGCTCAGGTACAACTTCTTACATAGCAAAGGAATCTCCAGATCGTGTCTTCTAAATATCCATCAAAATTAGGAGACCCTTAATATAGCACCAGTAGAATGAATCTATGTGAGAATGATATTTAAAAACTAAGTAAATGATAACATTTCACTAATTTCTTCTTCCTTCAGGTGACAGGTGACTCAAGAAAGATCAAAAGAATTGGGCATGTGACTACATCTTAATATATAGACATTCTGTAATTGTTCCACAAGCACATGCTCATCTTGAGCTCCCTAATGAATAGTCATACAGATATATATCTATATCAATATGGATAGGTAGATATCTATAGGTAGATATTAATATAGATATGCATATACATATATATACTCACAGATATAAGTATACAACATGCATTTTTCTAAAAACAATATGGTTAAAAATCAATGATAGAACCCCAAATATAAAATAGGGCTACACAGATAGATTCCAAACCAAATTTCTGGACAAATTTTCTAGTTATCCTCTAAACATGCATTACCCAATACTGTAGCTACTAGCTGCAAATGGTCAATTAAATTAATTACAATTAAATAAAATTTAGAATTCATTTTTTTATTTACATTAGCCACATTTCAAGTGCTCAATCGCACATGTAACTAGTGGCTAACATACTGGACAGCATAGATAGAGAATGCTTTCATCATTACAGAAAGTTCTATTACACAGCACTGCTCTAAGGATTAACATAGCCCTCCCTCTTTCATCACTCAACAAGGAGAAAATCTACAAAAGTGTTACAACATTTCAATACTTCACACAGCTTTGACCATAAAGACTCAAGTTTTACTTTATACAGGGAGGACTTTCAGCCATAGGACAATGGATTTTTTGCAATATTAGATGGGAAGTGTTAAAGCAATAATGCCCCCGAGACACTTCTAAATCATTATTCCCAAAGGAATGTTTAATGAGGCTAAAGTGGAAATTTCATGGTATTGAAAATTGGAGGATCGATTTTTTGCTTGCATCTCAAATAGGCAACCACTTTTCATATAAAAAAAAGAGTTCAAAACTACATACAATCACCAGAGCAAGGAGAACACATATTGAGCAGAAAGAATGCAGTTGCCAAAGAGAACAAGAGCGGAAGCATTACTCAACTATAGTCAGCGTATGCAGAGCTTATTGAAGAGAAGTGAAACCATGGGTACTCATAAATTAGTTGAGACTCGTTAGTTGAAAATAAGATTTTTAGCAGGGACATAGCAATATATACATATATAAAATTTAGTAATAGAGACCTAAAGAAAGAGAAGTGGTCACAGAAAAGCAGATGGCAACTCTTGGAACAAACAGCACATAGAATACAATAAAAAGGTATGGCAGTATTTTTTAAGTTATGTGGCTTCAGGTTTATCACCTTTTTTTGAAAAGCAAAGATGGCAAGTTGATAATATTTTTATTTGTGGGGAGATAAATATTTTAAAACTCTGATTTGTGGATTGGGTTCTGTAATTTTCAAAATACAGTAGTCACCTCTTATCTGTGGTTTTACTTTCCATGATTTCGCTTCCTTGCGGTCACATGGGGCCCAAAAATATTAAATGGAAAATTACAGAAATAAACAACTCATAAGTTTTAAATTGCCCACGGTTCTGAATAGTGTGATTAAATTTCATGCTATTCTGCTTGTTCCAACCCAAGGCTTGAATCATCCCTTCGTCCACTGAGACTACACTGTATAGGCTACCCAACTATTAGTCATTTATTAGCCTTTTTGGTTATCAGACAGACTGTCATGGTATCAGAAGGCTTGTTTAAGTAACCCTTATTTTGCTTAATAATGGCCCCAAAGTTCAAGAGTAGTGATGCAGTTGGATATGCCCAAGGAAGCAGTAAAGTGCTCCCTCTAAGTGAAAAAGTAAGTAGAATATAATAAGATATTTTGAGAGAGAGACCACATTCACATAACCTTTATCACAGTATAGTATTATAATTATTTTATTTTTAGTTATTATTAATATCTTATGCTTAATTTATAAATTAAAATTCATCATTAGTATATATGTATAGGAAAAAACATAACATGTATAGTATAGGGCAGTGATGGCGAACCTTTTGAGCTCGGCATGTCAGCATTTTGAAAAACCCTAACTTAACTCTGGTGCCGTGTCACATATAGAAATTTTTTGATATTTGCAACCATAGTAAAACAAAGATTTATATTTTTGATATTTATTTTATATATTTAACTGCCATTTAACAAAGAAAAATCAACCAAAAAAATGAGTTCACGTGTCAGCTCTGACACGCGTGTCATAGGTTCGCCATCACTGGTATAGGGTTTGGTACTATGCATGGTTTCAGGAAACCACTGGCGGTCTTAGACTATATCCCCCACAGATAAAGGTGGAACAACTAATCCTCTTTTTCAGTCTTCAAACATTCCTTAGTTAAGAAATATGTATTTATTATCATCTAAACACGATTGGATTGAATGCAACTACCTCTCTATAGGAGTCAAAATTCTTGTTTCTAGAAGAGAAGAGCCAAACCAAAGCCTTTTCTCCCTTTACAGAATGCTGGTGAGGGTTATCTCTGTGTGTTTTTGTATTTGCATGTTGCATGCACACATGCACTTATTTATGTGTGTATTATAAGCTATGTTACAGAAATTTCTCTACAGATTATAAAGACATCACCCACCTTTGCTTTGGTTGAACTGGAAAGCAGATCAAACTTTCAGGAGGAGACTATAAATCTACTAAGATTTTATTTTTAGCAGCAATGAGAATTACCATCACGCATAAGTTCTTTCTCAAAATGTAAATCATGAAAAGGTCTGTCAGATGATGTCATCCTTTATTATGCTCAAGAAAACTTTGAGATCCCCTGGCTTGTTTCTTGCATGTGACCCTACCACAGTGGAATATAGCAGATAAAGGAGAAGAAAAATATCAAAGAAGGCAAGCCAAATTCACTGCCTTTAATTGAAAAATCATTTGAAGCAGATATTTATCATATAGGACCATAGTAACACCAATTGCAATACAAAAGTAACTACAAAATATGAATAGGGTAAGGACAAATTTGTAAAACATTTCATGCACATTCAACTTTCTGACAGTCATTAAATAAACCCAAGAATGAGGTAGAGTGTCATTTGATGCCCTTTACGGTAAGTAAGATTTAATATCAGTGCAAATTTTATTCCTTCTTATTCACTACATTTTGCAGCTGTATTCTTGGCACTAATTTGTTTCACCTTCTGAGGTCAACCCATATGATTTAAAGCATGTCTTTCTCCTTGTTCCCTACAGTAATTAGCCTGCCTTACTCAAGAATGTTGCTTGCCAAGGAGCATTTTAATTGGGCACAGTTTCTATAACTAACAGAAAGTTAAAGTTGGTGGCCCTAAAGTTTGGTGCCTAAAATATCTAGATGACCCTATATCAATGAATGTACATTTATCTTGAAATTTTAGGTTTCTTTTAATGGTTGTTGAATGGACTTAGTTATCTATAATAAGTAGTGTTATCTATTATCTTAGAGTTACTAACATCTATATCAAGTGATCACACAAACCTCCCAGTAATGATTAAAAACCTACACACTGACCCTAGATTCCAGACTCTTGTTACATTGAGTTTCACAGGGTGTAGTTACCTGCTCTAAGTTTTTATTTATTTATTTTTACACACTGAAGCTATTTCACCAAAACCTCACAAAAGTGAATGGGTATTTATGTGAATGAGCATATTTTATTAACATTAGCAGCAACACCTTCAAAGCATTTATTCATGTACTACAGGCCCGATGCATGAAATTCGTGTACTGGGGGTGGGGTCCTTCATCCCGGCCTGTGCCCCCTCACAGTCTGGGAGCCCCCAGGGAGTGGGCCTAAGCCATCAGTCAGACATCCTTAGCGCTGCCACGGAGACAGGAGAGGCTCCCGCCAGTGCCGCTGTGCAAGCCAGCCATGAGCCCAGCTACTGGCTGAGTGGCACTCCCCCTGTGGGAGCGCACTGACCACCAGGGGGCAGCTCCTGCATTGAGCATCTACCCCGTGGTGGTCAATGCGCATCACAGCGACCAGTCGTTCTGTAGCTCAGTCAATTTGCATATTACCCTTTTATTATATAGGATATTGTATTAGGTGCCATACTGTTGAAATATTTGATGTGCAATAATTACAATTGCAAAACTATAGCAATTTACAACCTAAAAAAAATATACCTTATGCCATGTTAGTTAAGAAAATGCAAATTTTTATTTATCTACTCTAGAGCTGTACTCTAACACGGCACTTAGTACAACATAATTCCAGCTTGGAGGCCTTTCTGCATTTAATACTGCAGAAGAGATTGCAACCAGAGGCATTAGGGAATAGTGGAGAAGATGCATTTATTTTGGAGCTGAATAGAACTAGGTTTCAATTATGCCTCTGTTACTTAGTGACTGTGACATTGAGGAAGTCCCTTAACTCTGCTGAGCCTTTTCCTTTGTTTGTTTGTTAATCCTCACTGAGGATATTTTTCCATTGATTTTTAGAGAGAGTGCAGGGAGGGTGAGAGACAGAGAGAAATACCGATATAAGAGAGACACATCTATTGGTTGTCTCCTGCAGGCACCCCAATGAGGGCTGGCGATCTAGCCTGCAACCTAGGTACATGCCCTTGACTGGAATTGAACCGAGGACCCTTCAGTCCACAGGCCTATTCTGAGATCTTTCCTTGATCAGTAAAATAGCAATATAAAAATCCTACCACATTGTTTATAAGGCGGAAAGAGACCATATGTGCATCATGACTCAAATAGATCATGGCCTCCAGTAAACAGTCAATATATCGGTGCCCTTGTTATTCTTTTAAAGTACCAACACACACACACAAATCCTTTTAAAGTACACACACAGAAAGATCCTTTTTCAAAAGGTCTGTCTGGCAACACCTCAGAAACCTAGACACACAGCTGCTCTCTGCTGACCTTGCTTGTACTGTAGCACACACAAATGTGGTTAATAAATATGTGCAAAGATCTGCTTGCATATCTAAATATCAATCTCCTTTTTAAAGTCAAAGGGGATTCTTCATGTGAACAAGATTTTTAAAAATTAGAGGTTATTTTCTACAATCCTCACATTTCTATGCTTACATTTCATGTAAACTGTAGATTCCATAATATGTACTAATATATCCTTTGCATGTGGCCTCCTCATGTTTACCTAAATCTAGTAGATCCACTATTTTGTAAAGGATACAAAATACATATGCAAACATGCTTGCACATACATATTCACGGGTCAAACTTTCCAATGATTTTATATATAATTTATGGTAGAGACTTTGGTCCCATTTTTCTCATTTCCTATTATATACAAAAGAGAGCTTGCATTATGAAGCCTATTTCATTCCTTTAAATGCATAATGCATTGAAATTACCATTTGTATTTTCTTAGCTTTTTTTTTTTTTACATTAGATAAATTCTCCCACATCAGAACTTAGAACAGGGGAATCCTCTTCTAATGCATTTGAAATAGTATCACTTTGGAGAATGAATTCACCTCCAGCACAAAGCTAATTTTTATCTAAGCTAGCTCTTTTGCAAGCAAAATAGGACTATAGAATGAGATAAGGAAAATGTTAGTTCTTTATCACTCAAGTAACAAATCTCTTAATAATACAGAATGGCATGTTAGTTATTTCTAGTGACAATATTAGGATGGTAATGAGAAAAGAAAACCATTATATATTCATTCTCCTGATAGGTTTTACAATAAGATTGGGGACAAAGAAATTAATCAATCACACTTGGCCAAAAGGGAAATCGGAATTGTAAGAAGAATCTTAGAAACAGGAACAAAAAAAAATCCACTTTGCTGGAACAAGTTCAATTCCTATCCACTTCTGGAGACTCTTATCAAGCTCTTATCAGAATCTACTTACACTGTTGTTCCTTGCTCTCAAAGTTTCCTATCGATTGCCACCTCATCAAAAAGAGCTTCTACTGGTTATCATTCCTCAACTGGCCCTACAGTGCAAGTACAGGGCCCAGGTTCTTTTGGCTCCCTTGACCATCTCTTGTATCAACAATCCCAGAATTAAAGGAAATGGCCTGTCATGGGAAAGGAAGGAATCCTAAGTGTGGAACAGAAGCCTAGGATTTAATTATCATTGTCTCAGGAAATTCATTATGTGATGCTTGTAATTACACTAGGAGATATTATTTTGGTGAAGTCAATTCTCTTTAGTGGAGACTAGGTATTTATTCTTTATAATGATAGTGCAATTATCTAAGATTGCAAAATTGAAGCTTATAGGCTTATGTTTATTTTTATGTTTTAAAAAATTGGGCTAGTGACCCAATTTTAAAATATTGTTCGTGACGGTATTAGGAATTCTGAGAACGTTATATGACCTGGACCAATAGAAAGTCTGAATTTTCTGAATGATGCTTTGAATTTACAGCATTTAACATATATTCTTATAATTTTATAATAATTTATTCTTTTAATTTATCTTTATTGTTGAAAGTGTTACAGATTCCCCCAATGACCCTTTCTAGCCCTCCCCTGCCCTGCCCCTGCCCCAGGCCTTCACCACACTATTGTATGTGTCCATCGGTTATGCATATATGCATAAAAATTCTTTGGTTAATCTCTTCCCACCCACCCCCGCCTTCCCTCTGAGATTTATCAGACTATTCCATGTTTCTATGTCTCTTGTGTCTAGATTTATTTTGTTCATCAGTTTATTTTGTCTATTAGATTCCACATATGAGTGAGATCATAACATCGTTAAAATGTCCATACTACCCAAAGAAATCTATAGAGTCAATGCAATCCCTATTAAAATGCCAATGGCATATTTCACAGATCTAGAACAACTATTCCAAAAATTTATATGGAACCAAAAAAGACCCCCAATAGTCACAGCAATCTTGAGAAAGAAGAACAAAGTTGGAGAAATCACAATACCAGATATTAAGTTATACTACAAAGTCACTGTAATCAAAACAGCCTGGTACTAGCACAAGAATAAGCATATAGATCAATGGAACAGACCAAAACCCCAGAAATCAACCCAAGCCATTATGCTCAATTAAGATTTGACAAAGGAGGCAAGAGCAGACAAGGGAGTAAAGACAGTCTCTTCAATGAATAGTGATGGGAAAATTGGATGGGCACATGAAAAAATAAAATCAAACTAGACCACCAACTTACACCATACACAAGAATAAACTCAAAATAGATAAAAGATTTAAATGTAAGTCGTGAAACCATACTAATCCTAGAAAACATAGGCAGCAAAATCTCAGACATCTCTCATAGCAATATGTTTATAGATATATCTCCTAGGGCAAAGGAAACTAAGAAGAAAATAAACAAATGAGATTACATCAAAATAAAAAGCTTCTGCACGGCAAAAGAAAACATCAACAAAATGAAAAGGGAGCTCACTGTATGGGAGAACATATTTGCCAATGATACATCTGGTAAGGAGTTAATATCCAAAATATATAAGGAACTTATAATAATTTGTATCCTTTTTAACTGGCCTTTGTAAATTAGGAGATAGAAAAATGACATGATTATCAAAAATAATTCTGTGAATATAGCCAAGGACTCGGAGAAACATTCAAAATTAAACTTCTTTTATGGAGAAAATATTAACATCACCAAGAAAAGAAAATAACCTTAATAAGGAAAGATCCATGACACAGTTCATCTGAGAACAGTCTCTATTTTGGCCAGAGATAGAAACAAAACAAAACTGAAGCATTTAAGTCAAAACTTGCATTTGTCTGGGCTCTGCCGTCTACTGTTTTTTTTGTCCACTAAGAATAAGGGCTGCTTTGTGATACAAAAAGGCTCCAATTTTCCCAATGCTTCCCCTACTCCCCTACACACACACACACACACACACACACACACACACACACACACACACACAGAGGCATGGCTGGGGGGGGGTGGCATTATTTCCTTCTCTTGTGATTCAGACAGGGCTGGGTTAAGAAGACACTAACATGGAGCACCACAGGTACTGGAGGTGACTGAAGTGAGGTACCCAGACCAGTGGCATCAATTTCTCCAGGAAACCTGTCAGAAATTCTACAGAATCAGAAGCTCTGGGCTGGAGCCCAGCAGTCAGGTTAAGTGACCCCTGCAAGTGACTCTGATGTCTGCCCAAGTTTGAGAAGCTGATGTCTGAACTGCTCATTCAGGACAAAGATCAGGAAAATAGGTGAAAGCACCAGCTCACAGCTATGTCAGCTGTACTTTTTAGTTCTTGTCTAAATATAAAATGTGACATAAAATGAATGCACCATGAGTACCGACTTTTGATTCTTGAAAGGTATTGGAGCTTATCAAAGGAAACAAATATATTTAAAAGTTTGATAATTCAGTAATTACAGTTTGATATAAGATACATATATTAGTGGGTGGATATTGCATGTAAAATATATTTAACAACTTCATTTTTCTTAAAATGCTTATAAATTGGGATTTTTTAATAATGAAGCAAGTTACATAATCAAGTTAGAATTAGTTTAAAAGTATCTACCTGGACTCATAACTATGAGTTATTATGACATGTAATTAAAAAACATATACTGCCTCTGTAGGGACCTTGCACACAATCATCAAGGAATGAATAAACCAGGCATCACATCTTTGGACTTTAGTCCATTTGAAGAAATCATTGCTCTCAGTCATAGCTGGAAATATACCAAGGGGCTGAATAAAAGCAATATGGACCTGGAACTTCTTGTAGTCAAAGTAAGTATGCTTTCAAATGTAACCATCAAAGTGTTCACCTCAAAGTTCACTTCAAAGCCTGGTCACGGGAAGTCTCAAATACTTAAACAAATATATGATGTTATTGTCCATTAGAACACAGTACACTAAAAGAGCTATAAGTCTAGAATCTGTACCAAAAAAAAGGACATAGGTACTTTTAAGTGTGTGCATGAGTTTCCATTAATATTTACAGGAAGATGTTACATATTTATCCATTGAAAGTATTCAGTTTTAAAATTAAGTATATTCTAAGCTATGATAACTATAATCAACACCTGAGTTACCCATCACAAAATATAGAAAGGCCTACAGAAGATAGATTTAGAATAATGTCTTATTCTATTCAGGATGCAGTAACACAATGCCATGTATGGTGGCTTCTAAACAACAGAAAACTATTCCTCACATTCTATAGCTGAAAAGTTCAAGGTAATGGCACTGTCAGACTCAGTGTCTGGTGAGAGCCCGCTTCCTCATGGGTGGCACGCTCTCCTAGTGTCCCACAGGGAGCAAGGAACAAGGGAGCCTCTTAGGACTTTTTGATAAGGGCACTAATTCCATTTACAGTACAAGGGCTCAGTCCTCAGAACCTAACCTCCTCCCAAAGGCCCCATCTTCCAGTATCATCACTTTGGAGTTAGAATTTCAATATATAAATCAGTAGGGACACAAACCATTGCAATGCTGTTGCATTATTTTCAAGTGGAACAGTGATTAAAGTATCCTATCTAATAAAAGACAAAAAGGGTAATTGACCGTACCTTAGCTACGCTTCCCATTGGCTAATCAGGGAGATATGCAAATTAACTGCCAAGAAAGATGGCGGTTAACCGCCAACAAAGATGGTGGTTAATTTGTATATGTAGGCGCAGGAGCAGTGAGCGAAGGCCAGCGTGGTGAGCGAAGAGCAAAGAGGGAAGCCCGCTGCGCTGGCCTCCACCACGCCCCTGGGGCCCACGGAGAGTCCGCGGAGAGGACCGAGCCTCCCAAGCGGAGAGTCTCCATGGTCAGACGGCGTGGTGTCGGGACCGGAATAAAGACGGAGGCAACTCAGACGCCCGGCGGCGGCGTTAAACCAGTGAGCAGGGCCTTTCAGCAGGGACTTGGGGTGGGGGTGAGGTGAGGGAGGTGAGCCGGAAATAGAGAACTACAACTCCCAGGAGGCTTAGCCGCCACGGCCCGGGTGCCTGGCCATGGAATCAGATGGGGCATGTCGTTTTGCGAGCCACTTTAACCTAGAGGTTTGCAAGGTTGGAAGTTCTGCACCGGGAGCCAGGGAGAAATGGAGCTGGAGCAGACAGAGGGGGCCATGGCAGCCGTGGGCTTTGAGAAGTTCTCAGCACCTCCCGGCTCTGAGCTGGCACTGCCTCCGCTGTTTGGTGGTCACACCCTGGAGAGCGAGTTTGAGACCGAAGTGGAGTTCGTGTCTGGGAGTCTGGGCAGCTCCAGCCTCTGGGAGCGAGACGAAAAGGAGGAGGCAGCCTGAGGCCAGCAGCGGCGCCAACAGGAACTCAATCACATGAAGTACCAGGCGCTGGGTCGGCGCTCCTGGGAGATCGAGCAGGTGAATGAGCGGGTCCTGAACAGGCTCCATCAGGTACAGAGGATAATACGGAGATTCCAGCAGGAGCGGAGGTTCCTCATGAGGGTGCTGGACTCCTACGGCAATGACTACCGGGCCAGCCAGTTCACCATCTTACTGGAGGACGAGGGCAGCCAGGGCACAGACGCCCCCACCCCAGGCAACGCTGAGAAGAGCCTCCAGAGAAAGAGGGGCTCTCCCCGCACAGGAGGACGCCAGCGCCCGCAGAAGCCAGCAGCCCGGCCCCTGACGAGGGGCCCAGCGGGTGGAAGAGGCAGCGAGCGCCACGTGAAGGGCGCCCGTAGGGAGTCCCACTGACTCCGGAGCTGGCCCCCATGCAGATAAAGGTGGAGGAAGACTTTGGCTTCGAAGCAGACGAGGCCCTGGACTCAAGTTGGGTTTCTTGGGGGCCAGACAAGCTGCTGCCCTACCCCATCCTAGCCAACTCCCCCTTTGACTGAACCCCCAATAAACGGACCCCATGCTCTCCTCGGCAAAAAAAAAAAAAAAAAAAAAGCTAAGCCCCTCGCCTGCCGCACTGGCCTCGGCCTTGTCCCCGGGGCCCGCGCAGCGAGCGAAGAGCTAAGCCCCTCGCCCACCGTGCCGGCCCCTCCCTGGGAAGAGCAAAGACCTGGGTTCCAGGCACCGGAGGAAAACTGGTGCCAGCAGCCAGGGGAAGGGGCCCCCGAGGGGCCCCAGAGTGCAAGAGGGCACAGGCCAGGCTGAGGGACCCACCCGAGTGCACAAATTTTTGTGCACCGGGCCTCTAGTTGGTAATAATGATAGTATATCACATTAAAATAGAGAAAATAGGTTAAGAATATGTATATTACATATATCTTATTAGTTATTTTCTACATAAAAGGTAAAATTATGTAGTTATGTATGCCTCAGATTATTTTTATTATATTTTACTGGGGAACATAACACAATCACATCAATATATGATTAGACTACACATGATAGGGGCAGGAGGAACATGTTTGGGGCTGGAAGGTACTTGCTCACACAAGTGGGACATAGAGGAAGAAAAACAATATTAGCACATTAAAAACCATTACAGAGAATGAGGAACTGCAGAGGCATTTTAAAACCTGTGCAGAACTTAAGACTGAAGCCATATGGGAAAACAGTTGTGGATAAAAGCAAAATCAACAAGTTCTCAATTATATTCTTCACCAGTTATATTTTCACCACAAACATATTGTCTGCCTTACAACTGCTCTCTTCATTGCACTCAGCTCATTTTTCACAGCAGAGGTTTGACCCCCAAATGTATAAGATAAGACTATGGCAAGACTTTTATCTATAGACTTAGAGGCCCAGTGCATGAAAATCGTGCCTGGGTAAAATCCCTAAGCCTGGCCGGTGATCAGGACCAATTGGGGCTGTCTGGCTGCCAGCCGGGGCCTTCCTTTGTTCCGCACCACCCCTGGTGGTCAGAGCATGAGAGATCATAGAGAGCGATCAAACTCCAGGTCTCCCAGTCAAACTCCCAAGGGGACACTTTTATACATATAAAAGGCTAATACATATTAGCCTTTTATAAAAGGCTAATATGTATTAGCCTTTTATATATTGTATATAGATTCATCCTTTTAGATGTGGATAGATATACATTCCTTTATGTAAAAATTTTTTTCTGAGAAAGCATTTCTTAAAGTGAAGGACTCATAATTTCAGAGCTCTACAGCCACTCAGAAGATCACTCCTTTGTAAATGAATTACCTGCCATGCTTTTATTGGCATTATCTGCCTCTATTTCCAACAGATTGGGAAAATGATAGACAAGTTAAAGCAGAGTTCTCCCCAACAATATTTAACTTTTTTCTACATATATTCAGGTTATTAGGAAAGAGAAAAATATGGACTCTTATCTTCTGAGAAACCTACTAATCTCATGGACAGCAAGACTTGACAGGCATAATAGTATGCTGTTCTTTGAAGTTCCATTTGGCAAAGTTTTGAGATTGGCAACTAGTTAATACAGGTCTACTTTCCTTTACTGAAACCTTGGAGCCAGATGTATCTGAGAATTTGGATAGATTTTCAGATGCAAAAAATTTTATGGCACATTTGCTGTATAATATGTAACTTCCCACAGATGGGTCTGAGATAGCATCCTATAATCAAACACATTAACATATCTGCCATAAAGTCACACTAAGTTATTATTAACTAGAGGCCCAGTATACGAAATTCATGCACAGGTATGGTCCTTAGGCCTGGCTGGCAATCAGCGCTGATCAGGTTCCCCACCTCCCCACCTCCTTCTTCCCTCGCTCCTTCAGCGCCCCACCACAGCCGCTAGTCGCCTGCCATGTTACACACTGCCCCCTCGTAGTCAGCGCACGTCATAGCGAGCGATCGAACTCCTGGTCTCCCAATAGAACTCCCGAGGGGACAATTTGCATATTAGCCTTTTATTATATAAGATACACTCTGATTAACCTCTTGTGAACTCAAGACCAGTAATGGCTCCAAATTTTAAAAAAAGACAATTTTAGAGATTTTTGAAATTTGAAATGACAACTAAAAATTGTCAACCTGAAGAACAAAAATCATTGTTATTATTTACTATTATTACTATTGTTATTGTTTATACTGCTTTTCAAGTGGCAGACACATAGTAAGTGGTTGACAAAACACTTACTAAATCCTCACAAGAGTATTTTATATACATAATCAAAACCCATTTTAAGAAATTAAAGTGTCAGACTCCTACAAAGGAACAGTCAAGATTCTATTCTATGAATGACCAATCCATAAAAGTTCCCACTATTCCCTTCTTCCTTTTTCTTATTGCATACTGTGTATTTAATGCCTACTATGTGTCAGACATTTTTTTGACACTCGATAAACAAGAAACAAAAATGCTCTGCTCTCATGGGATGGGGGGATGGAATAGACAAAAATACATTTTAAAAAACTATAAAGTAGTAATAAAAGTAATCCTATATAATAAAAGCCTAATATGCTAAGTGAACGACCGTTAATTCGACCAGTCACTATGATGTGCACTAACCACCAGGGGCAGATGCTCTGACCAGTAGGTTAGCTTGCTACTGGAGTCCAGCTGATGAAGACCGGGCGAGATGGGCCAGACATGCCCTGGAGCCCTCCCATGGTCCCTCTCCAGCCCCCATCGTGTACCGATGGGGTCCCTCGGCCTGGCCTGTGCCCTTTGGCAATCTGGGACTCCTCAGGGGATGTTGGAGAGCCGGTTTCACTCTGGTCCCCACAGGCCAGTCTGAGGGACCCGACCGGTGCACGAATCTGTGCAACAGGCCTCAAGTGCAGTATAAGGACATAATAAATAAGGATGTGGAGACACAGACATATTTACTAAAGGGTTAGAGAAAAGGCCTCCCTAAGCACTTTGAGCAGAGAACTGAATAAACTGAAGGAAGTGTGGTAACTGGGGAAGAGCATTGCAGGCAGAGGGAAGAGGAAATGCAAATGGCCTGAGGTGGAGGCAGCCAGATAAAATACCAGTGTCTTCCATGATGCCTGTGTATCCCTGTTTGTTGCCAGTATGCCCCTTGTAATACTTGGAACATACTTATAATGAAAAATATTTGATATTTATCTGAAATGCAAATTGAAATAGGTGTCCTATATTTTTTACTTCTCAATTTGGCAACCTTTTTTCAGGTAAAAATGTGCTTGCTTTATTTTTTTTTAAATATATTTTATTGATTTTTTACAGAGAGGAAGGGAGAGAGATAGAGAGCTAGAAACATCGATGAGAGAGAAACATCGATCAGCTGCCTCCTGCACACCCCCAACTGGGGATGTGCCCGCAACCCAGGTACATGCCCTTGACCGGAATCGAACCTGGGACCCTTCAGTCCGCAGGCCGACGCTCTATCCACTGAGCCAAACCGGTTTCGGCGAAAAATGTGCTTGCTTTAACACAGGGACAGAAAAGAGGCTGAGTAAGGAGGCCAATGTGGCAAGAACAGAGTGATCTCGAGACGGGAAGTAACATGAGCCACATGTTTATATGGAGCACTTGAAATGTGGCAGGTCAACACTGACATGTGCTGTGAGTCTACAGCACAACCTCAATGTGAAAGCCATTGTAGGAAATTGAAGGTGAAATACCTCATTAATAATTTCTCATTCTGATGTACTGCTGGATCTGATTTGCTAGAATTTTGTTGAGGATTTTGGCATCTATGTTCATGAGGGATATTGGCCTGTAATTCTCTATCATTGTGTTTGTTGTCTTTATCTGGTTTTGGTATTAGGGTGATGTTGGCTTCATAGAATGAGCTTGCAAGTGTTACAGCCTCTTGAATTTTTTGGAATAGTCTGAGGAGGATAGGTTTTAGTTCTTCCTTGAATGTTTGGTAAAACTCCCCTGAGAAGCTGTTTGGCCCTGGGCTTTAGTTAGCTGGAAGCTTTTTGATGACTGCTTCAATTTCTTCCATAGTTATTGGCCTATTGAGATTTTTAGATTCTTCCTGATTGAGTTTTGGAAGGTTGTATTTTTCTAGGAACATGTCCATTTCCCCCAGGTTGTCTAGTTTGTTGGAATAGAGTTGTTCATAGTATTTTTAAACAATCCTTTATATTTCTGTGGGGTCTGTTGTTATTTCACCTCTTTCATTTCTGATTTTGTTTATTTGGGTCCTCTCTCTTTGCTTCTTGGTGAGCCTGGCTAGAGGCTCATCACTCTTGTTTATCCTTTCAAAGAACCAGCTCTTGGTTTCATTGATCTTTTGTATTGTTTTTTTGGTCTCTATGCATTTATTTCTGCTCTGATCTTTATTCTTCCTTCTGCTCACTCTGGGCTTTTCTTGTTGCTCTCTTTCTAATTCTTTGAGTTGTAGAGTTAGATGATTTACTACCATCTTTTCTTGTTTTTTGAGGTAGGCCTGTAAAGCTATAAACTTCCTTCTCAGGACTGTTTTCATTGTGTCCCATAGATTTTGGATTGTTGTGTTTTTATTGTCATTAGTTTCCAGGATGTTTTTAATTTCTCCTTTGATCTCTTTGGTAACCCAATCATTGTTTAATAGCATGCTATTCAGCTTCCAAGTGTTGGAATTTTTTGGATTTTTTTATTGTAGTTTATTTCTAATATTATGCCATTGTGGTCTGAGAAGATGCTTGATATGATTTCAGTCTTCTTGAATTTGGGGAGACTTTGCTTGTTACCCAATATGTGGTCTATTTTTGAAAATGTCCCATGTGCACTTGAGAAGAATGTATATTCCGTGGCTTTGGGGTGAAATGTTCTGAATATGTCAATTAAGTCCAACTGATCTAGTGAGTCATTTAGGATTGCTGCTTCTTTGCTGATTTTTTGTCTAGAGGATTTATCCAGAGATGTCAGTGTTATATTAAAGTCCCCTACTATGATTGTATTATTGTTGATATCTCCCTTGATATCATGATTACATATTGAACTAATAATATTGAAGGTGTATTGAGTCAAAGTATATTATTGAAATTAATTTCACTTCTTATTTATTAATATTTCCACTAAACCTTCAAACTTACATATGTGGTGCACAGTATATTCCAATTGGACGGTGCCACATGAGAAAGAAAATGGCTGTCTGAGAAAGGAGACCATGGGAAGGACTTTTGATTTTACTTAAGTGGGATGAAAAGGCATTGGAAGTTGTAAGCACAGGACAGCCATGATCTGACATATTTAAAAATAATCGCTGGGATTACTGCCTTCAGTCCCCTCCAATGAACCCCAACTAAGACCACTTAGTAGTAAACACAAATGATTCTCCAGGTGGCTACTATTTACTATCCACAGGGATTATTGCTTACTCTCTCACCTTGTCTCCCAGGTCCCAGGCTAAATTATCACAATGATTGAAATTCACCATTTTGTTCTAAATCCTGCTTCCAGTCACAGACTCAAAACTATTCTTGGAGAAGCTACCAGTGCCAGGTACTATTCTAAGTGTTAAGGATACGGCCATAAGAGAAGGAAAAAGAAAAGGCAATAAAAACTATGCATCATGGGATTTATATTTCAGCAGAGACAAGTCTTTGACCAAAATAAAAATAAAATGAGTATCTAATATATTAGAGTTAAAGTGGTACAGTAAAAGATAAAACAATCAATGGTTAGGGATTGAGTTATTTTCATTTTAAAAGGAGTAGTAAGTTGGAAGGCTTCACATGAAGCAGGGCAGTAAGGGACCCACATGGATATTGGGGGAGGACAGTTCCAGGCACAGGAAACAGGGAATGCATAGGCTCTGAGACTGAGACTTCATCTGGTGAAAGAACAGCAGGAAGGACAGGGTGTCTAGAAAGAGTGAACAGATGGGAGAGTAGGAAATAAAGTATGCTTTGACAAAACTATCTACTTTAATGCTCCTGAAGTGCAGTTAGAGGCAATTGGCTTTGCAGAATTGTGATGTTCCGGAAGAGCAAAAATAGTTCTGAATTCTACTCAGGAATAGGCTACTAATACCCAACCACAGGGCTGTCTTGAAACTTACACAAATTTCTTGATTGGAAAAGTCCTTTAGAGGCTTGAGGTGCAATCTGAAGCAAGGCAGAGCTGTTGAACCAGATATGGTCCACATTAACGTGGCCCTCATGATCTAGCTTTGTAGCTACAGAATGTACCTAGTACACCCCACAACAGAGATGGTGGATGGCTGTGCCATTCGTGTCCATATCAGAACGTTAACATTAATGTACCCTGAGCCATCCTAGCCTTCTGGGGAGATTGGCAACAAGCACCCAGGGCTACTAGGATTGAGGGTACAGGGTTTTAGAGAAAGTTTCATATAAGAGGCAAAAAGAGCAACTGGTTTGTAAGGAAAGTGAATCAGAGACAAATAGGGGATTTCAAAAAAATGTTATGTTCATAAAACAAGACCAGGCTAATATGAAAAAAGAAACAGAGAACTGAGAAATGTTATACATGACATTGCCAAATATGAAATTTATTAAACAGACTAATTAGCATAATACCACTGAATGATATGATTAGCATAACACCACTGAATGGGGGGGCCAGAAAGGTGACTACAGGGTAAGTGTGACCCAGAGTGACAGGTGTGGGAAAGGAAGGGGTACAGGAGGGCAAAGTTAGACAAAGGCCCTCATTCAGGAACAGGACGAGAAACCCAAAGTGGCTGAAGCTTTGTCCAGTAGCTAATATTTCACAATCAAAAAGGTCAGAGGGAAACAGAGAACCTCTGTGGGTCCCCTAGGTAATTGGGTCCCCCTTATTGTGCATGTGTGTGCAACAGCTGGATGCAACAAGGAATAAGGAGACGTTATACAAAAGAAGTGATATTTGGAAGGAAGAGAAGACTACTGGGGGAAAGAAATATGAAAGTAAATAAGGTACATGCATTTGAACCACCCAGTGCAGGTTGGCCTATTGACTAGTCAGCAGCTGTCCACTGGACACCCACTGACACAGATATGGGCCTGTCATGGAAAGTGTGACTCCACTGGTGCCAAATGATAAAATAACTTAGCTCAGCACTTCCAGATGTGTTCTAAGGATGTTGTCCCTTTACCTGTTTTGTGATAACAAGGTCCAATGACCCAACATGTTAGGAAAACACTGCAAACTATATCCTTGTCTTAGAGCTTCCTAATGCACGTTGCATATTAAAGGGTTTGAGAAGCCCTGAGGTAAGAAATCTATAGAATCTTAATACACCATTTCCCAAATTTACTTGGATAAGGAATTGTTTTATTCATGTAACATGTAACACACATCCATATGTATCAAAATTAATGAGCCATGCTGTGGAGGAACAAGCTTCGGTGAACTTGCTGTGCATCCTGACCTGGGCATGGCTAAAGGAGAGAGGCCAGAGTGCATCTGCGCTGTCCTTCCACATCCCCTTCACCCCAGCACGTTCAGGGTTTCATGCAGTGTCAGCCCTGCCTAAGACGATGATCTTGGACTAGAACTCACCCAAATGGGGCTTAATACCATGATCTGGTACTATCCATTTCCTCATCCACGTCTTCACACTCTTTTCCCTAATAAAGAGGAGAGCTATCAGTGATGTCAGAAGAAGGAGGAGGAAGAGGAGGAGGAGGAGGAGAAAAAAAAAACCTTTCTCTCCAGCATGTAAAATAATCTACATTATCTTCTTTTTCTCCTCTCATTGCTAAATTCTCCTTTAATAACCAGTTCCAAAAATTAATAAAAATATAAATAACAAAATAAAATGACTAAATCACCAAAGGAATAGCATATTACAAAGGAAAAATGTGAAATAAATTCTGTGGCAAGTGAGGTCACTGGCAGCTGGGGGTTCGCAATACATAGAAACCTGACAGGGATGCTTGAAAGGCTGGTCACACTAAAATAAATAGAGTAGGAATGGAGGTTCTAGGAAACAGGATGCCACATTCTGTGCAGAAAACCAGGCCATCAGCGTCTAAGTCTTTTGGCCTCCTCCTATTAGAAATGACTGTTCCCCTATGGCTTTAAATAACAACTCCTGTATTTATGGGTAACACACACACACTTACGTTTTCCATAAACATATTCATATATGTCTATTTCATTAAGGATGTTTTTTACATTAAATGTTCAATGGATAGTAGATTAACATTATAAGACATTTACTTTAGATAGGAAAATGTCAAAACAAAGAAGAGAAATTGTCTATTTCTTCTTGAGGCTTCTAAGGCACAGGAGGATTTTTTTATTATTCAGAGAAAACTACATGTAAAAAAATAATAAAAATAACCTAACTCAAGAATTTGATATGCTGTGTCCTGGCTTGTGACGATGACAAACTTTTTTAGCCTAATTGGATTTTGGTTTCTTCATATGTAAAAAGGAACCAGTGATATAAATGGGGGGAGGGGAGTGTCAACAAACAGCAATCAATGGTCTAAATCAGGGGTGGGCAAACTTTTTGACTCGAGGGCCACAATGGGTTCTTAAACTGGACTGGAGGGCCGGAACAAAAGCATGGATGGAGTGTTTGTGTGAACAAATATAAATTCAAAGTAAACATCATTACATAAAAGGGTACGGCCTTTTTTTTTTTTAGTTTTATTCATTTCAAACGGGCCGGATCCGGCCCACAGGCCGTAGTTTGCCCACGGCTGGTCTAAATCCATAAATAACATGTTATTAGAGCATAGCCACACCCACTTGTTTATGTATTTCCTATGGTTGGTTTCATTCCATAACGGCTGAGTTGAATAGAGTTGAGTAGTAGGGACAGAAATGATATGGTCCATAGAGCCTAAAATATTTATTCTCTGGCCCTATACAGAAAAACAATTTGCTCAGGAAAGTTTCTGCCAGCTCTGACATCCTGCCGATTATCACCCCACAAAAGACGTAACCGTTGTCATTGGAATACAGGTGTTAGGAGCAGAGGAAAAGGCAGGAGTAAGTCACCCCAATTTAAATATTTCATGCACCTTTAATGGGTTGCTTTGCCACCCACAGCATTTTGACAATGAACCACACACCAAATTGCTGTAACTAGTGCCAAGAAAACACATTTTGAAAACAAAGCTTGCTTTTTGGTCCTTGACTTATGAAAATGTATGATGTGAATTGCTCTCAAATAAGGTGTGTGTTGTGCTGTGTCTCCAGCTTTGAATCCCAGAAACCGCAGCATTCCTCAGCTCAGCCTCCTCCATAGAAGAGGGAGAGCTTGCCTTGCCAAACAGATGAACAATTTATTTATTTTGCTTTCTGGAAACACTCACTCAAAGGGAAAAGGGTCCCCAAATTTTCTGCATCTGCTGTCTGGATCAAAATATGCCCAAGGAAGCTGTGTGGGTGGCCATGGAGAATGGTTGAATCAGCCTGAATTTCACATATTGGGTGCTTTGAACTGTTCCCAGTGATCAGATTATCCACAGGGTCCTGACCATGTCTGGCAGCCCACTCACAATTGCCTAAGATTTACAACAACACCAAAGGGATTTTCCTGGATGATGTTCTCCCTTAACATTTAACCCAATACATTGAAAGACAAGCTACCATTCTGGTGTTGACATCAGAAAAGAATTCATTTAGAAAAATGTCAAGAACATAAAAACTCAATCACCAAGTGATTACAGATACTAAACCTCAGAGTCTCAGAGAGATTCTAAATTTTACAAGAGAACATTTTCTCGCTGTGTAAATGTTTTTGAGGGAGGGGTGTGCATGTTCTGTTAAACTGTGACATTCATAAGGTACTAATTTTAAATAATAACTGCACATAAAATGAAAAAACACACAAGAGAAGTCAATTATATTGGAATTTTGTAGCAGTTTAATAGGAATATGCTGCTGGTAGATTCTGAGAGATGTTAATGAGTTCTCTGTGACTCAAAGATGCCTCCATTCATTCTCTTATTTCATAAAGGACATTAGACACTAGGATAGACCCTTGTGGGGATTGGACTAGGGCCGTGGTCGGCAAACTGCAGCTCGCGAGCCACATGCGGCTCTTTGGCCCCTTGAGTGTGGCTCTTCCTAAGCCTTAGGAGTACCCTAATTAAGTTAATAACAATGTACTACCTATATAGTTTAAGTTTAAAAATTTTGGCTCTCAAAAGAAATTTCAATCGTTGTACTGTTGATATTTGGCTCTGTTGACTAATGAGTTTGCCGACCACTGGACTAGGGTTATTTCTTCTCATGAATACTACATCCTTACCTATTTTTTAATGTTGGGATAAGAATCCTGCAAGACAAGTAAATATTTTTATAAGAAAATAGTTTGGGAAGTTTAAGAAGACTTAGATGACCAGACCATGCTTCTCACCCCCAAAGTCTGAAAATTTAGTTCACCGATGCCCAGGGCTCCATTCCCCGCCATTGTGCTCTCTCGGAGAACCAATATGAGAGGGAATTTAAGAAAACATATCCTAAACCATCTCTAGTCTCTGCTTCCTCCAGCACCTTCCCCAGAACCTGAAGATGCTCTTGTGAGGAGAAAGGAGATCGGTAGGCTTTGGATTTTCTGCCACATCAGTTCCCTGTCTCCAATGCAAATACTGAAACACTGACATTGTCTGAGTGCCAACTCTGTTAGGTACTATGACCACATCATTTCAGGTAATTGTCACAACGCTGCAAAGTTGATGTTACTATATAATGATTATCTTTATTTCATGGTTGAGGGGACTTAGGTTTAAACCAAGGACATTGTTGAAAGTAATAGATTTAATAGTAGCAAAGACAATATTTGGACTTAACTCAGTTTAGTTCCCAAACCCTTGCTAATCCCACCATACTCTGTGGGGGGGAGAAAGCATTCAAGAAACAAACAAATAAACAAACAAAACAAAAAAACCCTTTCCATTTTCTTTTTCCCATAAAAGATGAGAGAACCCTCTGATGTGAAGTGGACAGGGGCTGGTATTCTCTCCAGAAGTATTGTGGCACATGCCCCCAAACCCCAAAAAGCTGCCTTGCACCTGGAAAGGCTCAGCAGGATGAAGACCAGTTACAGAAATGTACCACTTCATTGTGTTCCCAGACTTCTTGGAAGTGTTGCCATGTATTTTGCCAACTGATATGTAGAAGTGTCTGTGGTGCCTACATACAGGTGACTACTGCAGGGGTGATGGTTTGCCCAGTGTGAAGTTGAGGGGCCCTGGCCACCTTAAAGAAGAAATAGGGGCCATCTCTTTGTTTTCATTCTCAACTCTGTCCACTAGGCAGTGACTAACACATAGTTGCTCTCAGGACAGAGCTGGCTCTCCCATATCTCACATCATACAGGAATGATGGTAAAACTGCCACAAATTTCAGCAAGTCAAACATGTGAAAGACCAGGAAAATAAGATGGTGAAAAGTTCAAATTCTATCATCTTCAAAGACTGTGACACATGTACACACACCTATGTATATGTATATATTTGTAGGTAAAGAAAGTATTGGAAAGTAGGAAGTTGAGAATTTGAGCTTCTTCAGGAGGCTGTTTTGATGAAAAACTACAAATGATTTATATAATTTAGTTCATTTAAAGTACTTGAAAGCAATTTCTTATCAATGATAGGTGAGAAACACTACCCTTTTTTATATTGATTACACACTTATTCTCTTTAGAAAAAAATTAAGTAGAATGTACAGACAGGAACTTAGCCTAAACTGGTTCATCATAAATTTCAAACATGTGAGACCTGATTTACCATATTTGATTTCTCAGGCATATCTGAGAAAGGGTTTGTACACAAGCACTACTCCTTTCTAAAATCAGCATCTTAAAGTAACCCACTTTATAGAAAATACCAGGATGCTTGTGAAAATGATGACAGCAGCTGCCTCTGTGTGGGGAAATTGAGGGGCTTAAAACAGGATTGGAGGGAGACTTACCTGTATACTTTTGTGTCTTTTGGACTTTGAATCAGGTGCTTTGCTTATTCAAAATAATTGAAATGAAATTTCTAAATTAGTATGCAGGGTCACTCTTTTATTTACTATCTCTGACAAGGAAGCCATTATTTTATATTTATTCTCCTCATGTATTTGCCATGACTTTCAAAATCTTCAAGAAATCTCATCATTCCTTTCCTATCTCTAACCCATGCCCATTTCTTTGGAGGTACCTGCTGTGTTCTTCAGCATGTTTCACATGATAATGCTGTGTGTCTGTATCTGGATTACAGATCTCCAAGGGTGATTGCCACGGGAGGTTCGTTGAGTGTTGGTTCTGATGGCTGACAGCCTAGGTTAGCATTTTGAGTTCTGCCTCTTACTAATTTTATACCGTTGGTCAAGTCACTAAAAAAATCTCTAAAGACTCAGTTTCCTCATTTCTGAAAATAGGATAATAATATCTTATAGAATGGTTAAAATTGTATATGGCTCAATAAATATTATATATAATATTCTTATTATTATGCCTTTGTGTTTAAGAGAGTATATAATTCTCACACTTTAAATTAAATTCAAATAAATTATGTTAGTTTAAAAATATTTCTGACTGAAGCAAATAGAAAATAAGAAGAATATCCTAAAGACAGTAATAAGAATTAGAAAAGATAAGTAAATGGTAGCTGTCATCTAGAAATTACATTTATTCTATTGTCTTCCCCACAGCCAAACAAAGAAGGATGTATAATAAAAACTACTTGAGACCATCTCCTGCCTTATTTTCTCTTGGGTTGCTCTGTTGATACATTGCTAACCAGAGTATGGAGTCCAGGTTCTGCCACTCAAATGTAGTTTTCACCCTGGGTTTTCCTCCATGGCCCTTTGCTTTTTATCTTTGGTTCCTAGTATTCCTAATTACTTGGGAATAATTCCCAGCCCTAGTTGAATCCAACCTCCATCATTAGCCACATGACTTGCTCCAGAGAGGAAGTGAGTAGAAAAGCTTTCATGGTTGGCGTCAGTAAACTTTACTGAATGTCCAACACATGTTGAATGGTGTTCTCAGGCAATAGGGGGTACATGCATGCCTATGTCCTAGACATAAAAGAAATAATAGATTTGGCTCTATTCCCCTGTAGTCTTGTACAAGGTCAAAATGAAATACAGAAAAGCAAACTCTCTGATATACATGGATGCACTTTGTCTTGTGAACTTTGGGCTGAAACAGTTCTCGCTTCCCTCTCTCCTGTTTCTCAGCAAATGCTTTATCCATCATTTCTAAGTTAAATATATGTTCTGGCAGGAAGCTCATCTGGCACACATATTTTAACCAATTCTCAAACAAATAAATAAATAAGTGTGTCTGCCCCTAATCCCCTGTGTGGAGCAGACTGTGGGTGGTCATTCTGAGGTTAGACTCCAGGGCAGGAAATACCCAGCTCACACTTTTCAAAGTGCCAAGCAGCCAATTAACTAATTACATTCATACATTCTCTTAATCTCCATGGCAGCACAATTCAGCATTGCCACATATAGAATATATTCCCCACAGACCTTGGAAAGTGTAAAATGGCCACATAAAAGGAACAAAACAGAATTTAAAAATAAACCAGCAATGAAGCATAATTTTGCCTTTTGTCACAGATTCTGACACTTATATCTACATTCACTTTATAGGCTAAGAGTAATGTTAAACACGGTCCAAATGCAAACATTTTATATCCCCTGATAGGAAGGAAAGGGACACCTTGTTTTGCCTGCTGAAACTTGGCTGTTAAACCCAGCAATAAAATGTTCACAGACAGACTGTGGAGGAAGAACACCTGAATTCTGGGGGAAATGCATCATTCATCACTTTTTTTATTTAAATATGCAGAAATATTTTTTCTATCATCTTTGCCTTTTTATAGGCTGTTAATGATGAGAGAACTTGATCAACTGCAGGCCGATTTTCACATTTAGAATGGATAAGAGGAAGGCAACAAATGCTAAACACGTGTCATGCACCACGAGCCAGGGACTGGCTTTTTATTACATTTTGTAAACTTGCAGATTGACACTGAGTTGGAAGAGAATTCACATTCACACAAGCATGCCTTATTTTGCACACTACTGCTACTAATAATAAACAGTGAATGGTTGGATTAATTCCTCCTCTCCTTGTGGAAAATATTACTTTTCCTGCCATTTGTTTTATATTTGCTGGAAATGGAGAACTCCTAAGGTCATCATGCACAATTTCCCAAATATTCAAAGCCCAGATTCCCATTAAGGAATACAGGAGACTTATAGATGTGACATCCACTTCCATGAGGGATGCTCGGGGAATGCTGGGTTTGACACTGTTGTAGCTAGTCACATGGCTCCATGGTTCCCAGCTGACACCTGGGGCTGCCGGAGCAAACTCACTTTGGTGCTTCAAGATATTTTAAATTTTAAAGGGGAAACTCAGCTGTCCACCATCACACAAACTACTACTTTTACAATTTAATTGTTTGGACTCACCTATTTAAAAAATAGAATGATTAGCTATTTCTTATGGGGTAGGAGTACCATGAAATAATTACTGTGACACTATTGGTATCAGGAAACTTTCTGGAAAGTTTGGGAATCTCTAATCCAGTCCCATTTATATTAATCCCAAATTCAAGAAGATGAACTTATACATGGCATCTGACACTTTCTATGTGCTGGAAAGCAGATTATGAAGAGTAAAGAAACCCTCACAAGTATTATATAAAATACTTATGGGGCGTGGAGTTGTAAGGCAGGGTCTCAGTGGTCTCTTGGCCTCTCCTTTATGCTGATTACTGTTTCCAACATTCTAAGGACTTCCCCTGAAGGGAATGAATAAACAGTTCCCAGCGAGGAGGTAACATAGAACCTGAGCTTTGTACTGTATGCTGTTCAGCAGAGAATGCTTTGAAAATAAAAGTGAGATGGCATCTGCTGCTTCTCATGCCATCTTTGTTCTCTAATATAACTTTAGAGGAGCTTAAGCACTCCCTTTGAAACAACTTACTCTGGAAAGAATTGTGCACAACCGCAGATGCCAATAATTTAACAAGGATGATGTTCAGTGCAGCCTTTCAAAAGACATGAGAAGACTAGCATGAGCTAGCTATTAAGCCTCACAGGAAACTGGGATCTGTCTAAGAAGCAAGAGATATTTGGGATCCCAACATCTGTGGAAGTAAATCTGACCCAAGATGTTGTAGGCAGTCTGGAATAGCAAGACCAATAGTTAAATGATAAAAGACTTAAGACTTGGAGTTACAAAAACATTATTAGTTTGGCAATGAAGTCTTGGTAAGGAGGGGGGAACTAAGGGCAGAGGCAAGCATATCTCTTGATTCCACTATGATGGAGCCATCTTGGTGTCAACTGGGGGATTAATCTGTCTTTTTTGCCTTCCATTGGCTACTGAATGTGCCATTCATTTCTTTGTAGTTAGTTCTACAACATTCTTAAAAGAGAAAACAAATTTTTAATAACTTAAATCCCAATTATACTCTTTAGCTCTGTCCCATAGAAAATGACATATTAATAACACTGCAGCATCACAACTAAAAGGGAGAATCATATCAGGAACTGGGCAATGAATCTCTTCCTCTGGATCCCTTTTCTGTTGAACTTCAAACTGTGCCCCAGGTGTGTGACTCCCTTTGCTCCTAGGACAATTACTTCCAAGAAATTTCATTCAGTCCCATGGCTTTAAAGGACACCCATCTGCTGCTAACTAACAAATTTATCTATCTATCTATCTATCTATCTATCTATCTATCTATCTATCTACTTATTTATTTATTTATTTATTTTATTGTTTAAGGTATTACGTGAGTCTCCTTTTTTCCCCCATTGACCTCTCCCTGCCACCCCCTCCCTCAAGCAAAGCCTCACCCCCTTACTGTCTGTGTCCATTGGTTTTGCTCATATGCATGCATACAAGTCCTTTGGTTGATCTCTTACCCCTCAGCCCCACACCTTCCCTCAAAGGTTGTACAGTCTCTTCAATGCTTCTATGTCTCTGGATCTATTTTTGTTCATCAGTTTATGTTGTTCATTATATTCCACAAATGAGAGAGATCATGTGATATTTATCTTTCTCTGACTGGCTTATTTCGCTTAGCATAATGCTCTCTCTAGTTCCATCCATGCTGTTGCAAATGGTAAGAATTCCTTCTTTTTTACAGCAGCGTAGAATTCCATTGTGTAGATGTACCACAGTTTTCTAATCCACTCGTCTGCTGATGGGCATTTAGGCTGTTTCCAAATCTTAGCTATGGTGGATTGTGCTGCTATGAACATAGGGGTGCATATATCCTTTCTGTTTGGTGTTTCTGTTCTCTTTGGATACATTCTTAAAAGTGGAATTACTGGGTCAAATGGAAGTTGCATTTTTAAGTTTTTGAGGAAACACCATACTGTTCACAGTGGCTGCACCAGTCTGCATATTTATTTTTTAAATATATGTTTTATCTCAGAGAGGAAGGGAGAGGAAGAGAGAGAAATAGAAACATCAATGATGTGAAAGAATCATCGACTGGCTGCCTCCTGCACACCCCACACTGGGGATCGAGCCCACAACCCAGGCATATGCCCTTGGTGGGAATTGAACCTGGGACCCTTCAGTCCGCAGGCTGATGCTCTATCCCCTGAGCCAATCCAGCCAGGTCCTAACTAAAAAATGTATTTCTCTGACCTGGACCTCTTCCCTGAACTCCAGATTCATGTATCAAATTACCTCTTTAACTATCTCCTACCAACCTGTATATCTAATAGATGTTTGAAATTTAACGTGAGAACAGACACCTTGTTTCTCAGATACCAAACCTGGTCCTCTCCCAGTCACTCTAAATGGTACTGCCACCCACTCAGTTGTTAAAACCAACAATTTATTAATTTCTTTCACTCTTCTATTCCCTATGGCAAATTCACTTGCATGAGTTATTATTATTATTATTATTATTATTATTATTATTATTATTATTATAATCTCTCCATGTCTCTCTATGCCATCTGTCATCAGATACTGTATCTTGCCTAGATTAGTAAAATGGACTTGAAACTTATCTCTCTCTTTCATGCTTGTACTGAGCCATCCAATTTTCTATGCATAGTCTTTAAACATAATTGAGATTATTTCACATCTATAGAAACCACCCCCCCAATGGTTTTCAAATGCAGTAGATTAAGATTCAAATTCCATAGCTACACCTGAGGGTCTTACTTGGTTCATCTCTATAAAACTATCAAAACTCATCTGTTACCAATCTACTCTTCAACCTTTGCGCTCATGCCATACTCATCTTTCTTTTCTTCAAAGATACCACACTCATTTCCCACCCTAAGCCCGTTGTAGTTCTTATGTTATCTTCCTGGAATGTTTATGCTTCTATTCTTCACATACCTGCCTCCTTCTTGCCATCAGGAGAGGCCTTTGGTGTCCAATTTCACATATCCTCAAGTTACTCTCTATCATCATCCCAAAGCAATGACCACTACTTGAATATCTACCTATTTATTTATTTATTTATTTATTTACTTGTGTATATTAATTATCTTTCTTACCTCCACTAAAACATAAGCTCCAGTGGTATAGCAACTAGATAAAGACTATACTTTTACAAACAACATAAAAACATTTTCTCAATTTTGAATTGATCACATCCAGAATACTCTAGTATTTGAAATGGTATTATATAAAAATAATTTTAAAGAACTGCACTCCTTAAACATAATTGGGCATACATATGAAGACAGTTGAATAGAAAACAAATGTGCTAGAGATTACTGAGGTATACATGTTAATATATAATTGAAGAATCATTTAAGTTAAAAAAATAACATGTGTCTAAGATTTTTACAAATAATGTATTTCTAGAGCATAACTAAAAGCTCAGAAGTTTTTGGTCTGAAGTATGATAAATGAACATTTGTTTGATTCCTAGAATGATAAGAACTTATATCAATATTTAGCTTCGAAAGTCTCAGGGAATCATAAATTCCCCGTTGATTTATTTTTATTAGATATTTTCTGCCTAAATAAGTGTTTTTCCAGCCAACTGAAGCCTATCTATCTATTTCATTTAATAATTTTACTAATTGAGATGTAAAAATTTATGAAATGGTTTACTATTTTCTTCTTTCTTACTTTTTAGGGAGAAAACATGTAATCCCCATTCTTCGAGTTTTCACAAGTAGGCATTTCCCTAAACACTTCCAGCATTTTGAACAATCTTTTACTTTTTACTGTGGATTTGGAATGAGTTATCTGTTTAGTAGGCATCAACATTTCTCAGCTGAATTGAGCTAATATTTGAAAAGTACTTGAGAATGAGAGCTTTGACTTTTTCGCTATCTCCACCAAAAAAAAAAAGTGGAAGGTAGTGATTCTGGGAAACTACATCTACAATTTCCCATAGGTAGACTCTGTTAATGTCTCAGTTGAGGATCAGGTAGAAATATCAATCCCACTTAACTATCAGACTTTCCCCAAGTTCTCCAATATAGCTATATCAATCACCTAGGTGATATTTACATTTCCATCTACTGACTCCTTTGCCAATCTCTAAGCTGTTTCTGAATCTGGGCAGGTGTTATTGGTTGGATCCTATCAAAATCCATCATCCAGTCATTGGCCAGGAACATAGAGAAATAAATAAGGAGGCAAAATAATGCTGGATATTAGAGACTTATCATGTGATGAAGCCAGGATAGAAGACTTTACACCTTGGGCTTTTACAACTATGAAACATGAAGTTCTTGAGCTTGGCATTTATAGTAGTTTATACTGTGCTATGTAGCCAGTTATTAAAATGGTGTAATTATCTTTTTAACTGGCATGCTTTGAAAGTACAGGTTTAGGATTGATTTTAAGAAAATACTGAAAACATATAATTTTTACTTTTGTGGGTCATGGTAGCTTAACAGGACTTTATCCATATCAGTCACAGCCGAGATGTGCTGACCCAGAGTAAAAGCCGCTAGAACTATAAGCTGGTAGGGACATAGAAATGGCAGTTCAGACATTGCTGACAGCTGGGTGTGAACTATTATGAGAGTGAGAAAATCCTTGGACCACAGTCTAAGGATGCCCTCATACTTTTGTGGGTTTTATCTTTAGGAATCCCACCAAATTCTCACAGTGAAGAGCTAAAAAAGATTCTCTCCAAGTTCTAGCAGCAAAAGAAAAATGTAACCATTGTGAAACACACCAAAAGAATTCTCGGGGGCGGGGGCGGCTACTGTGTTCATGTCTTTTTTTTTTCTGCCTTCTGATACTTCAATATCTTGAGGCTTTGCTTACCCTGGACAAACTGACACTCTCAAGGAAAGCCAATTCCTAGAAATAGTAAAGAGCTCTCCTGAGGATGCAATTTTCAAATGCAAACTAACCAATCCAGAGCCAAGACCCCAATCACCTCCTTTATCACACTCTGACACTCTTGGCCAGAATCCACCTGCCCTCATCACCCATAGCCAGGTGTAGCACAACCGGGTCAGCTCTATGCCCCAGAGCCTACCAAAGTTATTCAAGCCAATCAATACCAAGACTATTTATCCTGCTTCATCCATTCCTTCCCATGGAAACTATAATAAAAGCTCTTTCCCACAGTACCTCCTCTCTCTGCCTCATGACACACCCGGGTGCTTCCCTGTGTGGCCACTCATGACATGGCCTGCCCAGCCTCCTGGAAACTGTGAGTCATAAACTCTGCTATCAATGGCAAACATCTCCAGGTTGTTGGCCTAACTTTATCTCAATTTTTAAACATCTCTCAAATTAAGATACTATGTTTTAGAACACCTATTCTGCAGGGGAAACAGTTCATTAGCGCTTTACCCCACTCTTCCAATTACTTAGAAGAATAATTACCCAAAGCTGGTTCTTGCTATCTTTCCTGTCTTACATAAGGGATTGGTGAATATGGGGACATAAGGCAGGAAACATTTGTAAAGGTCACAGCCTTAGAACACAGGCCAACTAAAAGACTGAGATTTAGTCATAAAACACTTCCCATCCTCAGCAATTTACCACCAGGTCAAGAGGACTCCTGTATAATAACAGTGAATTACAGCTGAAAAAGCTACAAGGTATGTATACTATTTAAAGAGGAGTTCTTAGAAAAGTACGAAGAAAGCAGGGGAGATAAAATCAAGGACACTTGAGATATTGGAAGCTTCTGGCACCCTGAGCTACAGAAAACATTAAACATAGATCAACTTCTAGTTAGATCAGCGATTTTCAACCCTTTTCATCTCACAGCACATATAAACTAATTACTAAAATTCCGTGGTACACCAAAAAGTATATTTTTACCAAGCTGACAAAAAAATAGGTATAATTTTGATTCATTTACACCAGACAGCTATTGTTGTATTGGCTGATGTCATTTTTTTATTTGACAATTGAAGGGAAAAGAGGTCAGTGCCACTGACTAAATAGTCAGATAGTGCATGTTTTAAAAATCTTGTAGCATACTAGTGTGCCTCTTGGGAAACACTGGTTGAAAAACCACTGAGCTCAATTAACATAAAAACTCACCCTAAATGCTGATACACCTGAGTTCCTATTACCCAATATATCATATCTGACTTTCAACAACAAAAAAATCATAAGGCATGTTAAAAGGTAAGAAAAAGATATAGCCTGAAGGGGCAAAGGCAGCATCAAAAACAGTTTTGGAGGCTTGAAATTCTGGAGACTGAGATCCCTCTTCTTGGTTTCTAGACGGCCAGCTTCTCATGTGGTTGAGAAAGAGGTCTCTCTCTCTCTCTGTTCCTCTTTTTATAAGGCGTAATCCTATTGCATTGGAGCACCATTCTTATGACAGCATTTAACTTTACCTCCTAAAGACACAATCTCCAGGTATAGTTACACTGGGGTTTTGGGCTGTAACATATGCATTTGTGGGAAACACAATTCAGTCCACAACAGGAGCACAAATATGTTAAGACATTATATAAAATGAAATCACCCAAAAACAGCAGAATTCACATATTCTTCTCAAGTTCAAATGGAACATTTACCAAGATAGGCCATAAATTATTAGAGCTAAAGGAGGGTACAAGTATTGGATCAGCTGCCCCAGATTTTGTTCCTTAATTTTTTTAAAAAACTGGATTAGGCACTTAATTACAAGATACCACATAGCCAGTCCTAAATTGGTTCTGGATTTGTTCATGTGAAAGCTCTAACCAAGGTGCTAGATCTAAAAACCCAATCTTGGAGGGCTATCTAAAATAATAAAAGCATAATATGCTAATTAGACCAAATGTCCTTTCAAATGAAGCTGGGGCTGCAAGGGAAGCCCAGGTCCTGGATGCCAAAAGGAAGCCGGTGCTGGCAGCTGTGGGAAGGAAGGCCTACTCTTGCACAAATTTCATGCATCAGGCCTCTAGTTTTATTAATAAACAATGAAAAAAAGGAGTCTCTTTAAGGATTTTCTACCAATGTGAGTCAAAGAAGATAAAACTATCATTGCAAAGAAAGCAATTTAAAATGGTACATCCATGAAATAGTTTCTTTACAAGTCAAGTTTACTCAGGAATTTAACTGGTTTAAATTCCTGAAATAGAATGGTTTAATAAATGTACTTCAGTCTTACTATCAAATAGGGACAGTGAAATGATAAAAATAAAATAAAGAAAGCCAGATACTGATTAAACTAGCAAAAGAAAAATATTTCCTTTCTTCTTATATATTTAAAGAGATATATGTTTGATATGAGGATATATACTTGAAAATAATTATGCCCAAAGTAGGCATTAGAAAAGGGGAATATGTAGTGAATAGCAGATGAGAAGATGTAACAGAGCCTAAAGAAATCTAACAGAAAGAGAGGCAAGATTTCACAGAGCAGGCTAAAATTACTCACACAGTAGAAGCTAAAATTCAAGAAAAAATTAAGGCCAACCTTTGTGAAGATATATATTTAAACTTAAATAAGAACTATTGGAAAACTACCTTTTAAATGTAGAGAAAACTTGGTAAATTGATTACAGCAATGTGGGCAGATCTGAGATCTGGAAAGTCAGATAAAATTATCCAGGAGTTCCAAGTACATTTCAAAAACACACAGCAATTATAGGCAGAAACACAAGTCTCACTTGTGCCACGAGAGATTGTCTAAGAAATGTAAAATGAAGTAAAAGTACCAAAATGATGAGGCGTGTTCATGTGAAGCCAGTCCTTGGTTAGATGTTCTGAAGGAAAGCATGCCTTTAGCAACCAACCAAAATTGGGGACTGCACATAGATTTTCTGGGCATTCCTGTAACTTAGTAGTTTTTCATCAGGATGAATCAGGAAGAGTGTGTTAGGATGGCAAATGACTGGGCTCAGAAGCAGAAGAAATAAGGAAATGAGAGTGCTAACCTTACATATGGTAGAGAAGAAAAGAGACCACACAGTAAGGAATGAATATGTTACAAACTGACAGGTAATCAGGTAAAGAGAAGGACATGTCTGCAAAGGGCACTGTAGACTAAATGAGGTGATGGATGAGGAAGCTAAGTAAGGTTCCATAAATTCCAGAAATGTCTAATGACAAGATACGGTGGAGGCTCTCTCACAGGCACAAGTCAGACCTCATTTTTTATGAATGCATAGAAGCACAGGGAACAAAGGAGAATTGGTGAGAAGTTTTAATATACTGAGTGGGAAGAAAATGCAATCAAAATAATACCTGGTAGGATGTCATTAATGCAAGTATAAAACAAAAAGCAACAAATGAACAAACAAAATAAGCATATAAACAAAAATCTCATAGACATAGACAACCGAATGGTGGTTACCAGAGGGGTTTAGAGGTGGGGGCGAGGGGGACAAAGAGGTCAAAGGAGACAAATATGTGGTCATGAAAGACTAGATTTCAGGGGTAAGTATACAATACAATACACAGTTGTCATATTATAAAGTTGCACACATGAAATTTACATAATGTTATTAACCAGTGTTACCCCAATACATTTAATAATTTTTTTAAATAAGAAAAGAATATCTTAACATCAGTTTTGCAGAGAGTGGGGGGAAGTGCATAAGTGGCTCAATCCCTGCTTCCCCTACCCAGATAGTTTCAACCTTTTTAAACAAAATTTCTCCTGTTGATTTTTTTTAAGTCGCAAGTCAGAGACTATAGACTACACTGACTGATTTTCTCTTTGCCAACAGGGAACCTTGATGTTTTTCTTTATCTATCTTCCTTCTCTCAGGTAACACTGAGTCTTTAATATGGTCTTTGGCAACACTGACATGCTGGGTTCTGGAATCATCTAGTTTTGACCGGGATTTCTGCTTCAGGGATGGGAGTTCATTGCATTTGAACTTCATGGGCATGGGGGGCAATAATGTGAACATCTAATGTATCCTATTAGCTTTGGATACATTAAACAGAAGCACATGAGAAACTTGCATTAAAACAATATAGTCTCAAAGGCCGTGAGAAAACAGCAGAGACTAAAATGTATATCTTAAGAATCTTTCTGACTGAGTCTAACCAAAATATACAATTTAGGAAGATAGTAATGTCTCTCAATTTTGAGTTTTTAACTTCCCTGAAATGTCACAAGATGTTACCCCCAACTCCAAACATCATAGGCACATTCAATGCTTTAAAAAAAGGGGGGGGAGACATGTCATACATTTCTATCTCTCTTATCAGTAATACAAAAATCTTTCCAGAAATTTCCCAACAGATACTTATGTTTCATTGGCTAGAACGATGTCACACGGTCACATCTTACTGCAAGGATGGGAAAATGAGTAATTAGCTTTTCCAGGCTTTATAGTGGTGGCAGGTGACATATATAATAGGAGCTGATAATACCTATTCCAATACCAGTACCTACAACCACAAATATGGACAGTGATGCTTTTAGGGTCTTTTGAATAGGTAAGATTTCTGTCATTCGCTTGGGAAAGTATTTATTATGGATGGTGGTTTTTTCCTTTGTGTCATTTAAAAAAATTTCTTTGTGTATTCCCACCTGTTTTTAATCTACTACATTACTTTCAATAACTATATAGCTCAGTGGTGACATTTTTATGGGGAGAAAAATAGTTCATGAGCTTTGTCATAGCTTTTCCTCATTTTGAGGATAATTTCTTCTTTTATTTTGGTTTCATGTGTCCGTCTAGGGTCATTAATGTTACTGTATGTCTGGCTTACATATAAAGGGTAGTACTATTTTTAAAGTAAAAAAGTTCCCATTTTTAAATTATCTTTTAGCTGTATGGTCATCTTTGAGGTTTTGGGATGTTTGAGATTTTGGATTATTTATGGAGGTTATTCAAAATGTGGTTGCCATTTTAATTTTGTGTTGTCCTTGTTGTGACATTGTTACCACTTTATTTTTTTTCATCCCATGAAGCTTAGCCAAATGGTAGTAGAAGGTGCTACCCTTATAAATTTAATTCAAATGGTTTCCCAATTTTGAAGTTCATTCAAACTGACCTGGGCTTCATAATAGATTTAATTCCTGCTTTTCTTGAAAATTTAAAAGCATAGCTGTTAAGATTTTATCCCTCTTCAACTTTGAAACAGTCTATTAATAGAAGAGCATTACATTATGATGCAATGTTTGCTTACTTTACAGAGATTTTTTTCCCCTAAAATGTCTTGCTCTGGATTAGAATTGGCAAAACGTCACATCTGATAGGTATGCTTACAGTATTAACTGTTATAAATGTAACTCCACTTTTTGAAAGTTTCCTGTTTTGTTTGGTAAAAAAAAATAATACTATGCCATGTATGACATTTAATAAGAATTGCATACACAAAGACTTTATGTCAATTTTTCCAGAAAAAGAAATGTGAAGAGAAATTGCCTTTTAAATTAAAAGTTAAATAAATCTAGTCTAAATAAAAAAGTTGCTTTCCATATAAGCACTTTTTCACTTGTCTTAACCATTAATTTTCACATTTTCCACATGCTCCTGACCCATGGGTTACGAGTTGGAGGAGAAGCATACCAATAACAAACAGACCCCAGCAAAATGCTGCACGTCACTTTTGCACAAGCCTGCTGCCAAAACAATTAGTACAGAATCTGCCTCTCATTATAGATACAAGGCGGGCCTTTTGCTGTGTGTGTGCACCAACTGCATCCCATGGCCAGGCTACGCGAGCACATGAAACAGAGCTGGCAGTAATACTTAGGCACTTGCTGTCTCAACTTGCTGTTCGGAACTGAGGCTGCCAGACCACTGCTGAAATTGATTGGCGTTCACACTTCATTTGAGTGGGTTTGCTTTTGGAAGAGGTCTTCATTTTCACCTTTCTTGCTATTTCCTGAGGAAAATGAGCAATTCTACGAGGCTGGTGTGCTTTTCAATTCTAGGATTGTTCAGTTACCATGGGCCCCAACCTTCTTTATAAAAGAAAGGGTCTGCATAGTTAAGCTTGTAGGTAAAAGGGTTTATATTCCCCTCCTGCATTTTGCAAGTAGATTGTTAAACCCTTTTTTTCCTTTCTTTACTTAGCTTAGCAGCTGTGAATGGTTGCTGACTGAGAACATTCGATACATAAATTCATCATTTATCTACAGAACAAGGACACAATTAAACTGGAGGAAATGACCTTATGACAGCTTTCGGGAAGTTGGTACCAGACTTAAAAGGGAAAAGAGTTGTTAACATACCTCTTCCCCATATGAATCTTTCCACTGAGAGGGAACAATCTGTTTTCCTCTCAAGGAGCTGGCACTAGTCAAGTGGATTTTAGAAATGTTACTCTGTAGGCAATTCATTCAAAGCTGTGAAGCATCTTTCAAACATTAACAGACGGTGCTGCTGATATTCATTTGATTTTTTTTTAAAGCTAAAACTCTTGTTCACAATGCCACACTGAATCAGAATTTGGAACCTTCTACACCAAACTTAGGCAATATAAACAACCAGGCAAAACTGCAAAAATCAAAAAAGTGAAAATTGACCTGAATTCTCCAGATTGATTAACTGGCTGGCATGAACTACCTTAACAGCTAGTCAAGTCTTTACTTCATCTCTGCAGGGTTCTCCACCAAAACCACATGTGACCCAAAAAGTATGAGCAAGCTCAATAGATCGCTTCAATTAAGTGGTACAGCAAAGATAGGTTCTTTTGAAATAAACTCCAAATCTCAGGAACTTTCCGCATTCTCTTCCTTCTGCCTGGCAATATTTTTCATTGTTCTACTCTTACCTCCTTTGCTGTTGAATGCCCCTCAAGACCTGGTTCAAAATTCTCAGTGTTTACTGCTTTGATGGCCTCTACTCATTCATTTAAAAAGTGAATGTATTAAAAATATGTATGTACTGAATATATAAATGCATATATATATGAATACAAGATAGCATCTTGTTCTAAGGAACAAGTTACTTAACTTTGCTTTTCCTGGAACCCTTGGAGATACATGGATCATAGATTTATTCATTTATAATGTAGTTTTATCATTTCTACCTTCTTCCAGACCCACATATGCTAGCCACATGTGACTATTCACCTAATCCAAGTTGAGGTGTGCTGTAAGTATAATGTACACTCAGATATTAAAATCTTAGAATGTAAAATCAAAATATAAAATATCTAAAAATATCTAATAGTGTTTTATATTATACTGATATAACAGTGATAATATTTTGTATGTTGGATAATGTAAATTATTAAAATTTATTTCACCTGTTTCTATTTTTAAATGTAGCTATTAGAAAATTTAAAATGACAACTATGGCTAGTATATTTCTATTTGACAGAGCTACCTTACATTATGAGCATTGTGAAAATAATAAAGTTTTATAATTTCTGTATTTAAATATCAATTACATAGAGAATGAAGTTGTTTGATAAATATATGTTAACTGAATGTATGCTTGAATAGCCACTGTTCGTGCCCTAGAGCTAAGAACAAGGATGCTAATTTGTATAGGCAAAAGTTACTTTAGGAAAAAAATGATACCCTCTAATTTTGTTTTTTTATTTCTTAAGATATGACAGTTTGAGAACAATTCCAATGTGTTCTCCTTATAGATGATTTGATTTAGTTACCTCTCCATTTCATTTATTTGAGTTCATGATTCTTTCTCAGCTATTCAACCTGGCATATTATACAGAAATGATTTTCCTCAGATACCAACTGACTGCTCAGCAGAGGGGCAAACACTGTGTCTGACTCCTTGCCTGGCACAATCACTAGCTAGGTTGACATGAAAAAGATGGCAGGTAATAGCACCATGTTCCAGCAAACCTGCTTGTTTACTACTGGTATTCCAGTTAGATGTCTGGAAAGCCTCAGGAGACACAAAATCCATTTTTCATGAATTGCATAAAGGAGAGCAAAATCTCTGTGAAATTGATGTTGGTTTGAGAAGTCCAAAACTTAGGTAAGATATTATCTCCCATTGGCTACTAGAATCTAAGTTTAGCCTTTTAAGATATCAGGGCCTGGGAATTTTTTTGGTGGGGGATGATGGAGCCATAAGGACTATGACAGCCTTGTTTGCTGTGGTCCCAAAATAAATGACTGATCGAGTGATACTAAAAAGATATATCAGCTAAATTCGACATGTAATTCTAGTTTAGATTGATCCTGAACCAGAAAAAAAAGATATTTATAGGAAAATGGACAGAATTTGAATAAAGTATATAAATTAATATCACATTAATTTCCTAATTTTGATAACTTTACCATGGCTATGTATGTTCATCAACATTCATATTACTACATTTTCAAAAAGTGAATTTACATATTTGATAAAATTCTGATGCCTTGACTTTTCAGTTTTCTAATTTTTAAAATTTCATAAATATATAATATTTATAACATTTACATTGAATTTTATGGACATCCTAGGCTTCTTCTGGTAAGCAAGTAATATTTTCTCTCACTACTTTGATGATGAAAAGAAATTTAATCTGTCGGATAAAGTTATTCGTATATATACAGATGAAGTTAAACCAAATATGCCTGGATTCTTCTTTATGTTTGTTCTTTTTATCAACTTAAAATATGCATGTGTAGCCCAAATTATCTCTTTAAATTTGCTTTAAAAATTTCAAGTAACTCAGAATCCTGAATGGATCTCACACTCTAGGTTGTGCGAATTAACTTTTATTCCTGACTTAGACACTTGGAGTTATTCACTCTTTTAAAGAACAAAGTGAAATGATCAAATCAAAGCAGAGATGACAAAGAGGAGAGATTGGGACTTTTGCAACTGTATCTGCAACAGATGGTAGGGCCATACTAGAACAGTGGCAATAAGAATATAACAGAGAGGTCCAGTGATAAGAACCATTTTAGAGGCAGTATCACACCATTTGAACGTCCACTTTGAGGCAGAAAGATCCCAGAAAGAAAGCAAGAGTTGCCAAGACTGTGTCTCAGAAGGTGGCTGACCTGAGAGGGGGAACCCAACAAAGGGTACATAGAGAAGACATTTCTGCTTTATATTGTCAAAGCTCATCATTTAGGAAGTTCTTTTCTTTAATACAGTCTCCATAGGACACATTTTCCATAAAAATTTAGGTATGAGTCTATTATTAGTAAGGTTTGAGCAATTTGTGAATCAATTAAGAGGGCATTCCTGGGAGGCCAGACTCACCCACACAGATCTGCAAGACTGAAAATGTTTCATAAAGACGGTACTCACCGTAAGCCACTGTGGTCTTTAACTTTTCAGATTTTCCATGGGAAGTACATAATCAGCCTTAAAACATTACCACGTAAAGGAAGGGGCAGCTGGTATTTTCCCAACAGATCATAATTTATTATTTTCCCCTAATTATAGTATTACATGGTAGGAAAAAATCCTGACAGAAAAAAAATTCAAAAAAAAAAGAGAAAAGAAAAACATCATTTATTCCAACATAAGGCACATGTAAAATAACCCAGAAAATAACAGAGTCAAAGGCAGATGTGAGAACTTAAAATGTTATCACAATCAAAGTCTTATTTTCATCAAAAGCTGCTGGCAACTGGCCAATGCCTCCACTAAGTGATGGGCCAAAAAATCTCCGGCCAAGAAATGAATACCGTGAAAAATACTGCTGTTACCTGGAGCTGAAGATGCCCCATCAGGCCAAGCCAACCTGTGAGGATTGAAAGTCAGTGAGTCAAAGTCATGACAGACACCTGTCTGCTATGAATCCCAGGGGCCCTGCCTGGATCCTTGACAATAATCACAACTAAAGGCCTGTCATCGCCCGGTTTTGCCACTGCTGGAGAGTACAGGCCAGTGCCACAGCCACACTTGAAATCTGCTGTCGTCCTTTAAAATCTGTTCTTTAAAGAGATTTGCTTTCCTTGATTTCCAAATTCCCTTCAGTGTGAGTTTTCTACCTCAGAAAAAATCCTTGGCTTTGAATTAGCTAATTTACCTTAAGTGCACTGCTTAAATGTACCCTTACTCTAAAGTATCTTTAATTTAAATGATATGAAATCCTCCCTTAATAGCTTAGTTCACCAAACTCCAATTTGTATTTTAACTGATGGCGGTGCAGTGGTTTTGCTGTTTGTATTCACTGAGCAGTTGGCTATTTTCCCTGAAACACTGAAACCCTTCATCACCTCCCCCAATACACACAAAAACAGGCACACATACTCTCTCTCTCTCTCTCTCCCTCCCCCCCCAACTCTTTCTCTCTCTCTCACACACACACACACTCCAAATAGAAACATTTTATTCCCATATCTTCTAAAAACCAGTGAGCTTGGTTTAGCAAATAGTTGAGTAGGTGTACAGTTTGAAAGTAATGCCAAGGATCTAGGACCTAAGAATTAGAAGGGTGGCTTTGTCCTTAATTCTCTGGAAATGCATGTTCATTCTTCTTATGACATCAGCAGCCATTCTGCCCTGCAAAGGGTAACTAACTCAGGCTGGTTCTCTTGTGTTATCACATCACATGCCCCATTAATCCTCCAGATTAAAGAGGAGCTGAACAAGTCCCAGTTCCAGAAGTGTCTCCCCCTGTCAGCTCCTGTCCTTCCCAGATGCCAGATGCAAGTGCCAGAGTTCTGCCGTGGAAACATCCGGCCCTGTTATCCCCGGCCACCATGAGAAGCCAGCCTGGCAGTTCTGACCCATGAGCACTCTAAGCCTAGAAGCAATCTCCTATATCTGCAGTGAATCTAGTCCTCTGAGGTATTGATGGCAGCTCACAGAGATGTCCCTATACCCAACCTCCATCGTGTGTGGCTGGTCTGTCCAACTAGCCCCATACTGGGACTCTGAGTCCAGGTCTCCAACATGGCTCCCTCAAACTGAAGCCTAACCTTAAGGACCTTGACTGTTTCTGCAATGACCTCTCACAGGATTAGATCCTGCTTCTCAAATCAATCCACAGCCCCGATACTGAGAACTACCACTATTCAAAGTATCACGAAGTCCTCTAGAATTGAACACCCCAGAGTTGTGTCTCTTAACCCCAGTGTGCATCAGAATTAGCTTGAAGTTCAATGCTATCCCCTCAGAATGAGAGACACTGCCTTAGACACCAAGGTGCCTAGGCCGATTATGACAGCAAACAATTCTAGTTTGGAAGTTGCTTCAAACTTTTTAAGAAGTGGCTATAAATCATAAAGTCATAAAATGGTATCACAGTATGGAAATTATTTTTGTGAGAATGTATTGCCATGTTCATCTCACCATGGTTCTTGGCATTAGGAGATCTATCTCCAACTCCCCTACTCATGATCCCTCCTGAATTACATGCTATTAGGTACTTTCCAGTTCCCCTGACTCATCAGGTCTGTAATCAAGGCAACCTGTTGTTACTATACAAGGACAAACATCCTAAATCACTTGTCCTACCTCATCTCATAACATAATTGCTGGTTTCTCTCTACTCTCTCTGGCTTTTGACTTCAGGATTATTCAGGACCCACTACCAGTATGGTTAACCCTGCTTCTGCAGCGTAAGGAAGACTCAGTTCTCTCCATCATGAATTCAACTTTCTCTAAAGGTCAAAAACCTTCAGTTACTCTTTTCAAACTATCTCCTTAGGTATGTAAAAGCCTATTTCTGGGTTGTAGAGTTATTGTAACTATTTTTGTCCGTATGTTTTGTCTATAAAGATATTTTAACAATAATGAAAGAGGGTAAAAACAAAGTCACTTCCATTTTAACAAAAAGTAAGCCAAACAATATAATCCACCTGATCATCCTGCTCTCTGGAATTCAATCATCAAATTTCTACACGTAGAACCCTCACCAAGTTCCCTATGGCCTTCCCAACTGAAGCCCACTATTTCTTAAACCCTTTTTATGCAACCCCATTGTAGCTAAATTCAGGACACTATAAATGTTAGATCTTTCTCATGGTTCAGTCTTTATGTATAGATTTAGCATGCTACTCTCCTGATCCAAAAGACCCATTGATTTATGGATTTCATAAATTCTAGGTAAGTGACTCACATTTAGTGGGGCACATCACACTAGGAGAAGTGACTGAGTATAGGGGAAATGTATGCCTCAACAATGTTTCCATATTCTAATTTCAAACCTTATTTGTAAAACTTTCAAATATATATTGCTTCCATAATAAAACCTGTAGAAGGGACAGCTCACTTGCTCATTCATTCATTTGTCACATACATACTACATAGCAGGCCTACTCCAGCTATTCTAGCTGTGGGGCAAAGCCTTCCTGCCATGGTAAGAGGTTGAAGACAAACTGGAAGGGGAAAAAAAGGCCAAATTAAAATCTCCGGAAGGTTCCACAAAGTGGAACTACTACATCAAGTCTCAACTCTGAGGTTTTTAAGCAGCCTCCACCCCTAGAAAGAAGAATGGTGGCCCTCTCAAAGATATGTCTATGCCCTAACTCCCGGAACCTGTGAATATGACCTCCTTTGGACAAAGATCTTGAAGATGTAATTAAATTAAGGATCTTGGGATGAGATCATCCTGCTTTACCTAGATGGGACTTAATCCAATGATAAGTGTCCTTAAGAGAGACACAGAGAAAGAGGAGAAGGACATGTGATGATGGAGGCAGAGATTAGAGTGATGTAGCCACAAGACAAGGAATACCCAGATCCACCAGAAGCTGGAGGAGGCAAAGAAGGATTCTCTGCAAGTCTTCAGAAGGAGCATGATCGTGCTGACACACCTTAATTTCAGACTCAGGCCTCCAGAACTGTGAGAGAATAAATTCTGTGCTTTAAGTCACCAAGTTTGTGGCAATTTACTTCAGCAATCACAGGAAGCTAATGAAGCCATACACTCTAATTTGTAGTAAGATACAGCAACAGAGGGGGTGCAAGGTTGATATATAATAAATCCTTAATGGTCTCCAGACCAATTGCTCTATATAGTTTAAGGGCTAGGGCTGGGGTAGGAGAGAGGGAAAAGGCAACCCAAATTGATTCAAGATTATTATTCTGCTCATACATTTGTAATCTTACTCTAGGAAATATAGAGTAGATTTTTCTTGTCTAGTCTACCATGAGCTATATCAAACAAGAAAGAAAAAAAACATACCACAAAGACTTCCTGATTTTTTTTCAAACACAATGTCTTTAATTTTCAAAGGAACTGTTCTCCAAATAATTTCAGACACATACTTTTACATAGGCTGTACACTTATTGGATCCCTGCTTTTCATTCTTTTCAGGCTGAAGACCTCTCTCGTTAATCTCTTTTCTTTAGCTGCTGACAAAATATGTACCTCATAAAAGAATTTTTATATGACAAGAGTGGATTTGGAAAACCATAATTTATTCTGGAATTATCCAGAGTTCCAATTTTGTTACATAGTAACTATAAATTAAACCACAAACCAAGATTGTAGATACCCAATGCTAAATGCAAAGAAATTTCACATTCAAATAAAAGAAATTTTAAATAAGACTCAAGCATAAGATGGCACAGAAAGTAGTAAAACTAAAATGAAACACAGAAAGAAAGAGAACAAGGTTTTATCAGTTATTTTTCTGTGCATTGATCTGAGTACCTAAACATAGCTTGGGCCGCTAATTAAGCATTGAGAAAGATAGATGACAAGTGAGGGAACGGGAAATAAATAAAACTGTGAGTGAGAATTTCCTGACAAATAAATGTGCCTTGCCAGTTAATTTTCATGTCCAGAGCTGAGCAACATCTGCATTGCTTGCATTTCCTTTCATTTCCCGGACACCAATCACTTGCTCATTTATCATTCCTGTACATACGGTATTATTGAAATGTGCTGATTCATCGCTTTCCATTGGTCAAATAACACCCAGAATTACCTTCCAAATGCTTTGCATATAGAGATGACCAAGAATTGCAAATCAGTGAGGCTCCTTTTTAATAACATATTCAGGAAAAGATTTTGTAAACCCGATTTCTTGTAATTTCTCCCATTAGCATGGGGACCATGCTCTCTGCTGGCTCCATGGGTCTGCACACCACTCTCCCTCCACGCCTGTTCATTTTACATGCTTTCATGTGTAAATGGATGAAAATTGCTGTCAATTGAGAGCATTTGGGATCCATTTGCCTTGCCTTCCCTTAAGTAAAAATATAAAAAGAACTAGGAGCAAATAGACGTGACTATTATGTAAGGAGACTTTTTAGTATGTTCTTTGAGTAGTCGGTCCCCAGGAATACACTATCTTATAAGTGAGCCGATCAGACTTTATAAATCAGAACTTAAACTGCCATCCTTTCGGAAAGTGGCTACTTTCAGAAGTATGGGTACATGTATCGAATGGTCTATATTTGAGTCATTTTTGCAACCCTCTCAGAGTCTAGCAATGTGTCAATTGAAGGTGTTTAGAAATTGTTTATTGATTATAATGGACATGTGCATTTCCCTTTTCCAAGCTGCAGAGTCTCATTTAGAGATGCTGGCAAACTGCATATTTAGTCACCCTGCTGTGTTAGCCCTCCTGAAAGTTCGTAGGACCTCTATAGCAGGACAACCATGTATCTAAATCTTGTTTTGAGCAACCTGCTGAAGGCAACTGTCCATCACACACAGCTAAAGGCAAGAGCTGAATTTAGTGAGAAAATATGATCTCTTATAAATTTAATCTGAAACATCTCTTAAGATACATATTAGATTCTTTCCTCTCTTTTCCTCCTCCTTTCTCTCTCTTTCTCTGGCAGGTAGAAAATGGAAAACTGGCATATACAGCACACCTACTGTGTGCAAGATAAGCTTTGTGCTAGGTGCTTTATCTCAATTAATTCAGTTATAATAACAACATTGTCCTTGCAGCAACCTGAGCTTAGCACTCATGCCAGTCCACTGCTTAGTGGTGTAGACTGAATATACAGCCAGACAGCCAACACTTATTGTCCATTATCTTTTGCCTACACTGTGATACCTTCAGCAAAGGGACTCAGTACAAACAAGTGGTCAATGGGCAAATTTTAGAGCTAGTCAACAGTAAGCAAACTACATGGAAAAGTATTTTTTTAAATAAAACATTAATGGGTAAAGGTAAGAAAATGGCCTATTTATCACTGGGCATCATTCTAGGAACGAGCAGACTTAAGTGCAGGTATTGCAGACAAAGGTTGTAAATACTGGAATAAGACTACAGTCTGCTGTCTTGGCCATAGACAAGAATAAAATATGGATGTCAAATCAAGTAGAATGGGAGGTGGGGCATGATCTGGCACCTAAGAAAGATTAAGGTAAACATAGTCACCAATTCAGACACAAATACAACTGATAATTCCATGGGAATTTATAGTTTTAATCAGTATTTAAAGCAAGTAAAGACTATTAGCCAGATGTACCCCAGTGTGACCTCAATTGCATATGATTTCTATTCTTAAAGGTCTAGGAGAATTTAAAGTAAGCCTAAATCCTAATTCTAGAGCCTGTGTCCTTAGAAGGCAAGGAGGTGCTATACATACCCTTTCCAGAGATACATGTCACCCTCCAAGAGTTTTTGAGAACACTTTATACCTAAAGAGTCCAAGCCCTGGTTTGTCTTCATTGACTTCTATCCTCCATCTTTGTATTCCATGGATTTGAAAAGGTAATTTTAACAGGAATACAGCTACCCAAGGATTTGTCAGAAATATTCCAATTTGTATAGAATGAATGCATTTTCAACTATATTTTCCATTAACAACTAATACAAGGATGAAACTATATCCAACTATATCCTCAAATGGAAAACAAAGGATGTCACTATAATAAAATGACATTTAAGATTCTTAATACTTGCTTGGTGTCTCTCACATAACTCTAATGAAGATAGAAGTGTCTCTCACATAGCACTAATGAAAATAAGCTAAATGAACACATAGTAGTCACTATGCTATAATGATTTCAAAACACGTATGTTCTATAGTAGCATTTCAGTAGCTATCAACCAACATATGTTGATACCAGGCTCTGAATAATTGATGATAAAGAGAATATAACACTCTGACCTGATAAATACTGAAGTAGTACTGATGAAGGCAAAGGAAGATTTTCCACAAAGGCTGTTGGAGCAAAAGCTCCAGCATTAAAGAAGTTTCCAATATGCAAAACAAAAGCACTGACAAACTTGTTAAGGTACAAAACTAAGACTAGGCTAAAGGAATACCTGCTGCCTTTGTCCACACCTGCCCCCTCTATCTCCATCTAACTTAGTAGGTGATAAATACTTCAGATTCAGACATTTGGAGAAGAAGATGGTCAAAATAATGTTGAGAGAAAAGGGCATTAAGAAATGATCAATAATTTCTCTCTCCAGAATCTCCATAGCTATGCTCTTAAACATATTTGTTAAAAAAATTTACTGTTAAAGATTTATGAGAGAAACATGGGTTAAAGGGACGGGGGTCATAAGCAAACCTGGGAAAGTATTTAAAACATAATCTTATATAATAAAAGGCTAATATGCAAATTGTCCCCTTGGGAGTTCGACCGACTGGGAGTTCGACCGCTCACTATGACATGCACTGACCACCAGGGAGCGGTGCAGAATGAAGGAAGTCCTTGGCCAACAGCTGGAAGCCAGGGGAAGGAAGGCTCTGATCGGCCCTGATCGCCGGTCAGGCCTAGGGACCCTACCCATGCATGAAATTTCATGCACCGGGCCTCTAGTATAATAATAAAAGACAATGATAGCACATAAAGAAAAATATTAATGGCTTTTTACTTATCTTGAATTCATAAAAAGTTGGTTACTAAACAATACATTTCCATGGTCTATTCCTAGCTCACTAAAAAGCCTGAGAATATTCTTTCCCCACAGGTCTGGTCACGTATTTGTTTTGCTCTATTGCAGTACCTCTCCATATGCAAAGATATAACATTTGTTTAGTTCTCCATCCTATATTTATATTTTGTTTTGCTTTTGTGTTACTACAGTAAATTTCAATTTCTTTTATGTTATACCTTAAACTCTCACAAATGTGGAAATGATATCAGTAAAAGTATTTGTATGTCAAATAATAATAATTTAAGAGTGTTTAATTATCTAAGCAAAGAGACCATTAGACTAAGGGGACTCTAATACTTTAGTAGCCTGTGTAAGCAAACCAATGTCAATAAATTGAAACCTAAGGACAACCAATCACAATTAGCCAACTAGGCTGTTCCCAATAAGGTAACTGTATAGGCTATAGTCAAATAATTTCCTGCTTTATTTCCATCTTCTGTATAATAAAATCTTTACTCTAGCTCCTATTGGTAGAGCTCTCTTAACCACTTCCAGTTTGTTACTGTCTGATTCAAATCAATTTTTCCTCAAATAAACTCTCAAAAATGTTAATACATGTCACTTTATCTTCTAACAGAGGGAACAAGTGAATTCTCATTAATAAAAGCACTGATTTCTAGTGGCATACCTGAGCAGTGGGAAATCGGTATAAAGCCTCGTGACTCTCACCATAATAATCTACCCACTGAACAAACTGTCCCTGAGTTGTAAAATTAAAATAACTGTTAGCAAAAAAATCTAGGAATATACAATTGTCTTAAATGTAAAAATTCATCTTAAATTCTTGCCTATTTTTGTTGAAATATTTTCTGGAAATCTCAAGCATAACTGTGTATGAGTCTTGTATTTCTTAATCTCTGTTGAATATATATTTTCTCATCCCACTTTATCTATCAAGGTCTTTGAGTCTCTCTCTGTCTTTCTGTCTCTGTCTTTCACCCTTAACCCACAGATTATTTCTAAAAGCAACTAAGTGAAAAATGACACAAAAAACAAAAAAAGTATTTTGTTAGCATTTTCTGTCTATGGTATTTTCTGTCTGTCACATTAAGTGAGGGATTAGGAAATTATTGTTTTGTTTCTCTCTGGATAGTTCAGAGCCCATTCCCAACCAGTTTTCTCCACCAATACTCTTGAATCCTGTTTCTGTGAGAACCACAAAGAAATATAAGCCCCAATGACTCAGTTTCTCTGGGCACTGCTGCAGCAATGGTGTCAAGAGGCACGCGGTGGCCCAGGAACACTGGCATCTCCTTCAAGTTGGGAAACCAGAACATTGCTCCCCATTTCCCTCATTTGAATGAGCCTGTCTGTCCCTGGTGTTCTGTTTCTCAGAGTAACTTCCTCACTGGTCAGCAGAAAATGAAATTAAATCTCATTTTATAGAAAATATGATTTAGGTTCTTTTTACATATATTTTATTGATTTTTTACAGAGAGGAAGAGAGAGGGATAGAGAGTTAGAAACATCAATGAGAGAGAAACATCGATCAGCTGCCTCCTGCACACCCCCTACTGGGGATATGCCCGCAACCAAGGTACATGCCCTTGGCCAGAATCGAACCTGGAACCCTTAGGTCCTCAGGCCGACGCTCTATCCACTGAGCCAAACTGGTTAGGGCTGATTTAGGTTCTTAAACTCATCTTGATTTGCAGGGACACAAGTTTCCCAAGTCATTATCTTTGGGTCAGAGGCACTAACAATAAAGGCAATATTTGATAAAGTAAATATTCACACAGAAAGAAACCATGAAAACTCAGTAGTGAAATTAGTCATTGTTCCTATATTGTCTTTCAGAGAAATGAGATACATTTAAAATACTGTCCTACACTTTAAGATGGAACCATGATTAATGACCATGTCTCCACTTATCCAGCTAGAAAAAGAACAGCGCAAAAAAACAGACATAAGTATCTTAAAAATTGTGGGTGGAGAGGGAAATGTATTTTCCATCTTAAAAATAAAAATTAAACAGGCAAGTAATTGCTGCCTCCTTTCAAAGGGTTAAGCATTTCTGATTAGCTTTGGGTCATGCATTACATTTTGAGTGCCTAAGCTTAAAGACACACTTCATTGAACTCCATCTAGCAAGCTTCATGCCCATGAAGGTGTTCCTCTTGATTGCTTCTCATCTGGGCTACAAAACGATTGGGTTGGAGACTGACATTGATTAACTGCAAGGGAACCATGTTTTACTGTGACAGCTGCTAGGACTCTGTCAACAAATCAATGTATTTTTTTTTCTTTTCGTCTTAACTCTCCCGTTAGCATCCTGCTGTTACTAGAGATGAAAAACATCTCTATAACTGTCTGCTGATTGACCACTTTCTGATTTGCCAATCACATAAAATGTTTTTATGACAGAAAAAGCTAACCCTTCATTCTAAGCAGCTTTTGCACACAAATAGCACAATTTACTGGAATCCTCTGGGGTGTGGCTGCTGCTCCTATAATTCAGAATCACAATAAAGAGTAAGACATATTTTGCAGAAAAATATCACTGTACCTCCTGGATTTGATCAGTAAGGTTACAAATGCACTCTGTTCATCCAGTGAATTTGGGGAGTATTTTAACAGTGGTCCCACCCACTGATCTTCTGCTGTCTGGATAAGGTAGTCACCCTTAGATACATTTGATTATGTTGAGATTTAGACTGTGTTCTCTAGAAACATACACTGAGACAGAGAATAGTATACACAAGGGAGTACCCTTGAGAGCTACAACTGTAAGGAAGGGAAGGTGTTGGAACTAGGTAGTGGGAGAAGCTGACTAGCAATATAACTGCAGCTGAGACATCCACCCACCCTGAGGAGCTCCAAGGGTGGAATGGCTCCTAAGAGCTGTGTCACATGAGGAAGGGTTAGGCTTTCATCCCCATAACAGCCAGGTGGGCCTTGTGCAGTTGTCTTTGAGGGGGCATAACCTTGGCTGAGTGAGTTCTTACAGCCAAGGTCAATCCCCAGTGGCAGCTGTGTGCTGTTAGCAAGAGAGAGTCCAAGCAACAAGGGATGGGTGCATCAGACAGGATGGGGGATCTGAACAAGCCATGGAGCTTCCACTGGAAAAAATACAGACTTTTTTTTTGCCTTACATGTAAAAATTCAACATTTTATTTATGATGGGTCATTTTCACAGGGAAAGTGCATTCTAGGTTTGATGGGTTTTTTTGTTGTTACTATATTACTGCATTTGTGTGTGTGTGTGTGTATGAGATCCTATTTACATCTAACTTAAAATTATTTCTTCCTAAAACATAAAATAAGAACTTTGGAAAGATCAAGTCTGATACACTCATTTTACTAATAAAGAAACTTTTTCCATGTCAAAAGGCTGGTTAGTGACACAGCCATATCTAGAAGTAGGTCCCATTCTAATATCCTGTCGAGTTACCATTCTGCTTAATTTAAAAACCTTTGTCCATTTTATTCCTGCCTGTACTGGAAACACTGGAGAGATATGAAAGAAAACCAATGTAGTTTACAATCTTGAAATCATCTTTGCTAAAATATGCTCCATTATTACTGAAAATGTTTTTCTAAGAATAAGATCTGACAACATTTATATTAGCTGTTTTATAATAATCTAATGTGAAACTCCCACTTCCTTTTCCCTGTAGAAATGCACCAATCTTCCCATATTTTAATTATGAAGCCAATGTTCTCCTTCCTCACTATCACCTGAGTCTATCTCAAGTAGCCATGCCCCATGAGTGAGAGGGCTGTGCTTCTTCAGAATTAATCATACTTCATTCAGGCTCAAGTACACTCTCCCCATTCTTTGAGCCTTCCTTTGCCCCTACTTAATATATTTTCAGGCTGATGTTTCAATTCCCTTTGCATCTCAGATTATTTGTCCTACTGCCATAAGTTGCTCTTTTAAAAGATAATTTCTGTCAACATTTCATGGGTCTTCCTGATCCCCCAGCCCCACTGGCGATAATGGAAAGCATCTAACTGCAGGAAGTAGGAGCGACAGCTGCCAATCTATAGGAATGGTGACCAAAAGCGGTGCACCCTCCCCGAGGTGATGGCACATTCTCAAGTAGCACAGCAAACATCGGCTGCTGAAGCTGCTCCAATCCATGTAGTGTTTTCTTGTGTCTCCTTTTTTCCTTCACTTGATTCTCATGATTTAAGACAAAGATGACAATGACAGTGATGGTGATGATAACTGTATCCATCAAACACTGACTATTCCAAATACTTGTATAAATATCACCTCATTTTTCTTTTGATCTACAAAGGGGGCATAACATATTTCATAATTGTTGCAAAATTAGCCAAATACATATTTATTTTTTGTATGATCCCAGTTTCCAGAACACAGTAATCTATCCATACTAGTCCACGATATGATGCCCCCATGGAATCTTCAAAGTTATTGCTGTGTTCCTGCTGGAAATGTCATACCACTTCCACATTCAGTATCTTATAGCTGTTCCATATGCTTTACTTGATTTTTTTTAATGTATAAATTTTGGCAGAACCTCTGTCTTCCTCAATATAGCAAATAAAAATAGTAATTAAAAATGGGAGGCTAAAATCCAGCATAAACCACTCTTTATACAAATGCATGTCTCTTGCCAACAATCCCCCCTGAAAGCATCCAGTATATAATACGCCCAGCATAAAAGAAAATCCTACTGCCACTCGGATCACTTCTTAATACCTGTTTCAGCACAACCTGGACCCCAAAAAAACTCAGACACAAATCTAATTCAAATTATTCGTGAGGTTTTATTTGTTTGTTTGTTGATTGGGTGAAGAGATAAAGGAAGTAATTATGACTCCAATCTTATAAAAACATAAAATTCCATTCAATTATCTCTAGCTTACCCAGAGTTTTCCTTCCTCCAATAATTGCTACATCTTTCCCACATTTCCCTCAGAACATTTCTCCTTATTGTTACTTCTAACAAAATTTTTCTTTCTCTCTATTCTTTCATTCAAAATTTTCCCCTATCCCCTATATCCTCTCATCTTACAGAATCACTTTGCATAATGAAACAGACAAACTTAGTTTCAGAAAGAAAAGGAAAAGAAAAACAACTAGCATCTATCCAATAGATAACATTTTGTTCCATTTGGAATTGGTTTAAGGGAGGGGGCTGGTGATGGGTTGGTGGTGGAATGGGGAAGCGGGTGGTGGAAGTGCTTGTAGAGCTGAGTTTACCCCTCCAAATCAACTTGCTCAATTTTCTTTTTAAATTTGAATACGGCCTAGTTCCCAACACTCTCCTCAGTTTTGGTCTTCTATTAACAACTTACTGTTGGAAAGATCTCCCTGGATATCCTACTGGAATCTCAAACTTATGTTAGTAAACAAACAAACAAACAAACAAAAAAACTCATTACGTTCCCTAGGACATATGCTTCTTTGCAAACGTTTTTATTCATCTCATCATCAAATTGCCCAATATTCAAGCTTAGAGTCTTCTCACTTCCTACATGCAAGTGATTATAAATGAAAGCATGGCAAACGCTCATCACCATCTCCATCATCAAAACCCTGACTTAATACTTTGCCATCTCTTGCCCACATTTTTACAATTGCTGCTTAAATAGTTTCAGCTTCCTATCAGCAACATTCGCTACTCCCTTCCTTGCTTTCTTTACCTATGATTAATTTTTATTTTTTACTTTTTATTATGGAAATTTTCAAACCTATAGAAAATAAATTATAATAAGAAAACAAACTGAGGTGCCCATTAATTTCAACAGTTCACAATTCATGATCAAATAATTTTCATCTATTTTCAATCCCTGATTATATTGAAGCAATTCCAGGCATTATATCATTTTCAAATCTAAAGAGTACAAAAGCCTGGCCAGCATGGCTCAGTGGTTGAGCGTCGACCTATGAACCAGGAGGTCACTGTTCAATTCCCAGTCAGGGCACATGCCTGGGTTTTGGGCTCGATCCCCAGTGTGGGGTGTACAGGAGGCAGCAAATCAATGATTCGCTCCCATCATTGATGTTTCTATCTCTCCCCCTCCCTTCCTCTCCAAAATAATAAAAATATATTAAAAGAAAAAAAGAGCACAAGAACGGAAATCTTTTTTAACTAAATTACCAAACATTATCACACAAAAAATTAACTATACTTTAATAGCAGCATTCATAATTCCTTGTTTTATACATTTTCATTTTAAAATTTGAATCAGGGTCTAAATAGGCACTATAAATTACAATTGTGTCTAGGTCTTTGAATCCTTTTTCACTCTACATATATTCATTCCTCTTTTTCTCTCTTTCACTGTTGTGATAGTTGTTGTTGAAGAAAATGGGTTATTTGTCCTGTCCATCTGGGTTTTGCTAATCACATTTCTATGGTATCATTTAATATGTTCCCTTATTTGCTGTTTTTCCTATAAATTGGCATTCAAATCTAAAAGCTTAATCTGTTTTAGATTCAACATTATTAGCAAGAAAATTTCATAGGTTGTTTCATATACTTGCACTAAGACGTACATAAGAATGACTGGTCTCTCTTTATTGTTACCCACTTTTGCTTAGTTCAATTAATTCATCAGGTAATATAAGCAAAATTGTGATATTTTATCATTTCTTCTAGATGTATTAGCTAGAAATTGTCTATAAGAAAACACTTTCCTCATTATTTGGTTACCTTAAACTGTACTTTTAAGCTTTGTACTGAAAATACTTCACAATCCAGCTCTGAGCTTCTTGTCAGGTACAATCCCTCCTACTCAACCCACATATATTTCCCCCAAGAGTGTGATGGTTTACAAGAAATGTGATTCAAGGTCTTTTTTAAGCCCTGACCGGTTTGGCTCAGTGGATAGAGCATCAGCCTGTGGACTGAAAGATCCCAGGTTCAATTCCAGTCAGGAGGGAGCTGATCGATGTTTCTAACTCTCTTTCCCTCTCCCTTCCTCTCTGTAAAAAAATCAATAAAAATATACTTTAAAAAAAGATTTTTTTAACATCTACAGTATTTAGTAACTATTGACATATATTAGATAATTAAGAAATGTTTGCTGAATGGGAAAGTGAATGATAATTTCCTATGTAAGTAACTGATCATGTAATACTTGTATTTATGCATGATTTCTAACACATTCAGACTTTCAGATGCTCATTCTTAATGTCAGAAAGAATTCTTTTCAATGTGAATACAATAAAGCGCTGACACGTCATATTAACTTCTAATACAACATTAGTACTGAATTAAGTGAAGACATTCTAAATTATACCATTCAAGAGATAAATGTTATTCCAGAATAGATTTGGCACCATGCATTCTTAGCTATATGAAAGCACCAGTTCTCAAGGATTTTATTCCCTATCACCTGCAGTACTTAGACCATCACTCTAAGCAAAATCAGGTAACAGCATTTCAAAGGAACACTAAGCAAACATTCAAACACACTGAGAAGATTTCATTTTGAGGCGTAACATTCAGCACTCCCTCATTCTCAAAACACTCTCCCCTTGCCTTACATAGCACTAAACCCTACACTTTCTTCTTACACAGAACACCTTCCATTCTGTGTCTAGCTTTCTACATGGTCTTTAAATCAGAAAGTTCCTCAAAGTTCGATACTTCTATATTTGCTTCTATATTTACTCTCCAGGCAATGCCTTCTGATGAGCAACTTATTTCTCGCTTATATCTTTTCTTTGAATTTTAGAAGAAAATATGTAACTGCTTGGAAGCCTCACAGGCAGCTGGCAGTGAACATCACCATCTTCTTCCTATGGCCTGCCATTCTTCCATCCTATAGAACTGCAAAGAAGAGCACCACCACCCTGGTTAAATAAACGAGGAACCAAGCCACGACTTACTTCTCTCTCTCCTCGCCCTTCATATCCCATCAGGGACCAGTTTTTTTCTGTTCTACACACTAAATACCCCTGGAATGAAACCATTTTTCTCCATTTCCACTTTTTCCATGTTAGTCCAGGTCATTAGGGAGTTTTTCCTGTAGTGTCTCCCAATAGTGCCTCCCTGCATATACTCCCGCCCTGAGTCAATCCAGAATAATCTCATAAATTCGTCCACTCCCTTGTTTAAATTCCTTGGGAGGCTTTCTGTTCTCTGGGGACAAAGAAGAAAATCCTTAACATTTCCTAAAAGCTTTGCGTGCTCTGGTTACATCTGTTCCACTCCACCACTTCACTCTAGTCACATTTGGCCTACTTTATCAAGTACATTGTATTTCTTAAGGAAGAAATATGTCTTTTGTACACAGGCTGTTCCCTCAGCTTGGGGTACATAGCCCTGGCCTTCTACCTCATCTAATTTATCATTAGAGTATGGCTCAGCCATATTGCCATTAATAAATATTCCCTGACACACACACCACACTCCCCAGCACCACCAAGACTAGGTCAGGATCCCTCGTTATATTTTATTTCTTTAGAGCGCATATTACAATCACAGTAAAATAATTAATCATGTTTTAAATTGAGAGCAGTTTTTAAAAACACTGCCCTCCCAAACAAAAATGTGAACTTATGGAAGTGAGAGGGCTAGAGCTTTGTCATTCTGTGTCACTAATACATTATTCCCTCTGATACATAATATGCAAAATGTAAATATTTTTTGAATTAAAAAAAGGAATCAATCAATCAATCAAAAAGGCACAGGAGACATTCATTTTATAATTTGTCTCCTAGGGCTTCCTGAACTTTCATGTCTGAGCCAAAGTCAACTCTTCTGCTAAGGTATATACATTATCTTTGTAAACAATAAATATAGTCTCTGCATTCTTGATGTTGTCCAATACAGTTTTATTCAACTAGCATTTATAAAGCATCTTCTAATAAGCAGCTTATTCTATCAATATTCTTTTACTGAGTGTCAATTATGAATACTTTGCTAAAAGCTGTACATTCCTTTAAAAATCTGAATGACCATTAGAGACTCTTTATCCCTCTGGTGCCTACTGGGATGGTATCTGTCACCCAGAGGTCACTAATACATTTTAAATTTTCTTATTATTGTTGGAAGTAATGAAGTTACTTTGGGAAACACTAGTAGGTAAGATTGGGCGGATTATAATAGGCTTTGTGCCCAACCATCCTTGACCCACAGCATGGAAAAGAAGCTTCCATTATATAATTTAGTTACCATAATATCTGCACATTATATTCCCATGAAGTTGTATTGATGAAAAATTAAGAACAAGGTACTTAACTATAGATTTTTAAAATGGCTTAAAATGGAGCCTAATACTGTCCTTTGCTGATGACAGCTGGGCAATATTTAACAGATCTCCTGGAGATCATACTAACACAGTAATTTGAAAATCTAGTGTCTTTGATAAATAAATTCCATAAACAAGGAAGTCTCACATCTAAATAAAATTCTGGTTCTCCATAACACATCTTAGTGTGTTGAAACAGATATAATTAAATACTCTTGGCTCATTTACTTATACAACACTTATGCTTTGCTATTATCCCTTAGTTCAAATTTTCTGTCTTTAGTGATTATTTTTGTCTGCTTGTTCTGTTATTGAGAGAGATGTGTTAAAATATCTTCTTATGAGTGTGTATTTATCTATTTCTCTTTTTGTCAGATTTTACTTTGTATATTTAAAGGCTATGATATTAGATACATATAAATTTAAGCTTACTAATTTTTTCTGACTAATCCACAAAATATTATGCATGTTTTTGTCTTTATTATTATCTCTTCCCTGAAAGTTTACTTTGACTAGTATTAGTATAACTTCCCTGACTCTTTTTGGTTAGTGTATGCATGGTGTGTATTTTTAACATCTCTTCACTTTCAAATGATATACATCCTTGTATTTAAGATGAATCTCTTATAAGCAGCATATAGTTGGATTTTGTTATTTAATCCAATCTAACAATATGTATCTTTTAATTATAGTATTTAATATTTTTAAGCCTTCATAATCAGTAATATATATGGTTTCTTATCTACAACTAGAGGCCCTGCACACAAAATTCGTGCACTAGGGGGCAGGGGGCCCCTCAGCCTGGCCTGTGCCCTCTTGCAGTCCGGGAGCCCTCAGGGGATATCCCACTGATGGCTTAGGTCACTCTGGCACTCCCCCTGTGGGAGCGCACTGAGCACCAGGGTGCAGCTCCTGCATTGAGCGAGATCGGGCCGAAACTGGCTCTCCAACATCCCCTGAGGGGTCCTGGATTGCAAGAGGGTGAAGGCCAGGCCAAGGGACCCCACCAGTGCACGATTGGGGCAGGGGAGGGACACGGGAGGTTGGCCAGCCAGGGAGGGACCGAGGGAGGGCTCCAGGTCATGTCCAGCCTGTCTCACTCAGTCCCGATTGGCCAGAACCCAGCAGCAAGCTAACCTACTGATTGGAGTGTCTGCCCCCTAGTGGTCTGTGCATGTCATAGCAAGTGGTTGAGTGGCCTTAGCATATTATTAGCATATTAGACTTTGATTGGTTCAACAGATGACCAGACAACTGGGCACTAAGCATATTAGGCTCTTATTATATAGGATTATAGTATTTGTTACTTTCCCATCTGCATCTGTACTTTTCTTACTTGTTTTTATGTTTCACTGTTTCTCTTTCTGTACCTTTTATTGAGTAATCAATCATTTTAATATTTAATTTTCCCTTCTATTAGCTTTTTATTTATACATTCATTAATTCATATTTTATCACTTACCTTGGCAATGAGAACTTATATTCCAGATTTATTAGTGTCTATCTATGTAAACTTTTCACACTTTCCAGACAATTCAAGAACTAGAACCCAATAACTAAGTCCATTTATCTACCTTTCTCTTTTCTGTACTCTTCTTGTCATATATTATAATGCTACATACATTTTAAAGTGCAAAATTCATTATTGTTGTTTTAAGAAGTTCATATTTATTTAGAAAGTTTATCTGCTAATGTACCCTGTTTGGTGCTCTTTGAGTATTCCTGCATTACATCTATTAAATCTGAGATAAAATTTCAACAGTTTACTATGAAAACATTAAAAAATATAGTAAAGCAAAATAATTACAGTGAACAATCATACCTACCACATAGATTCTACAATTAAAAATGTTACTAAACTTGTTTAATCACTAATTTATCTAACTTTCCAACCACCCCTCTATCTTTTTTCCATTGCCCATAATGGTTTGATTTGAATCCAGTCTTATTTGAGCAAATTTGGTTATAACTTGACTAACAGGCCGAGACCGGTTTGGCTCAGTGGATAGAGCGTCGGCCTGCGGACTGAAAGGTCCCAGGTTTGATTCCGGTCAAGGGCATGTACCTGGGTTGTGGGCACATCCCCAGTAGGAGATATGAAGGAGGCAGCTGGTCGATGTTTCTCTCTCATTGATGTTTCTAACTCTCTATCTCTCTCTCCCTTCCTCTCTGTAAAAAATCAATAAATATATTAAAAAAAAATAACTTGACTAACAGAATGTTTTTTTCCAACTCTCCTCAAAGGGCAGCAAACATAACAATTACTTTGTAAACAGAATAATTTAGCAGCATACCAAGTGTTCCCAGAGAAAACATATTAGTTATGTTATAAATTTTAGGCTTAAACTCTATATTTGGAACTTGCACTGAATGACATAAGCAAAAAAAAAAAAAGTGCCATGCGATGAAAAAGGTTGAAAATCACTGTTCTAGAGCTACATGTTGCTCTGGCTATAGACAATCTTGAGCAATATTTGTTAGAGTCTAGGTTATTAATTTTTAGGTTTATCTCCTTGCTGAGATAACAGCAAACAATTCAAACAATTTCATAGAATTAAAGGTCACTGAGTCCAACCACAATCAAAATAATGTCAGATTTCCTCAAAATATTAACACATAAAAGCCAGTGCCTCTATTGCTAAATTCAACAGATACTTTTCAGTACTGAACTTGCTTAAATATTAAGTAGGGCCAGTCTCTGATGCCCTTTCCACTCATCCTCTTTTTTTTCCTTCCATTTTCTGTCATGTTTTCTTCCCATGGCTCCCTTGGTACTACATTTTACCACTTAATTATCCTACTTCTCTTAATCCCCTTTTCTTTTGCAAATTATTTAAATCTTCTCCATAAAGTCTGTCCCATACCCTCAAATCTTCTCCACTGCAAGTTCTCTCATTCATTTCCCCTAGCTTCAACCATTTTAAGTTGATAATATTTAAACCTATATTTAACCTTGAACTCTATCCTATCTATATACATAAAAGGCTAATATGCTAAGTGTCCAGCCATCTCACTGGTCGCTATGATGCACACTGACCACCAGGGGACAGACGCTCAATGCAGGAGCTGCTGTGATGCACACTGGTCATTTACAGAGAAACAGCACTGGGAACCTGGCACCCACAAAGCAACACTCGGCTTCCCCCAACACAGGCCCCACCACCACCCCAGAGCAACAGCCCTCCAAATCGCAGATGACGCTGCCGAGACCCCATGGTGCAAAATGCAGCCCAGAGCCCAACCCAGCCCAGAAACAGTGGCTGTGGGCACCAGGTAATGATGTCATGTACCAACACCTAGCTTTCTCTCACTAGCGACTAGCCTCCTTGGGGTTTCTTCAGCCCAGGAATGTACCTTGCTTTATGGCCAGGTGGAAACCTTTTATACTGTAACCAAATGTCTGTGAAGCATTTCCCCATGCCTCATCTCATTTGATCCTCACTGAAGTCCTGGAGTAGGTAGATAGGCAACTAAGTGGAATCCTATTTTCTTTTTATTAGCCAGAAAACGGAGACTTAGAAAGCTTAGAAACTTGACTCGACTGAAAAGAAGAAATGGTGGACTTTGAAAATGACTTCAGCTTTTCTCACTGCACAGAATATAATAAAATACTGCTGCAGTTAAATATTTTACCCTTTGTTCTCCCTGCATAATCTACAATAATAATCTGCTTCGTGTTGATATTTACTGCTGTGTTGCTGACAATTACCTGAAAGAGAAGTTGGGTGCTTCACTGGGCTGGAAAAAGCTTAGCTAAATCAGAAAGCAGGTCTTATTAAGCAAGTTTATCTCTATATATAAAGCTCTACTGGCATCAATCAGACATGTGTGTTTCGATCTGTCATTGTCTATCGTTAATTTGGTTGACACTTCTATTATAGAGAAAGGGCAAATAGTGATATTAAAATATTTCTTCTAATTAATTTCATTTCAATATGCATGAATTCGTGCACCAGGCCACAAGTATTATAGATTTGTATATCCAACAAAGTTTTAGACATCTCTTGGATATCTCATATATATCTTAAAATTATCAAATCTAAATTAAACTCATTATTTTCTCCACCAATCACTCAAGAAAAGATACAGAAAATCATCCAATTCTCTCTAGCTCTTAAATAACTCAAGCCCATCAACTGCTCTCCCTCCTCAATGTTAATTCCCTAGTTCCAGCAGCTAACTTATATAATATTATAATAGTTTTTTTAATTCACCATACCATCAGTCAATTTGCTAAAATAAGTTTGATCTCTCCCCTCCATTTAAAACATTTTAATTGGTACATATTGTACACAGCATAAAGTCAAACTGTATGAAAATAGCCTTGGTTAGTCTTGCAATTTCATCTCTTCGAAATCACCCTTTCAGTTCTTGAAAAAAAAATGCCCATGGTATTATAGATATTTATCTTGATAAGAATAAAAAACATTGCTAGTAATCTCACTAAAAATAATAGATTAGAGCTATTTTTAAATTTTCTACAGAATTTCTAAGGCTTATAAAAACTTAATATTCTATCATTGATGATGGAAGATTTATTTTAAAAAATATTTTATTGATTTTTTATTTGAGAGAGAGAGAGAGAGGAAGAGAGAGGGAGAGATAGAAACATCAATGATGAAAGGAAATAATTGATTGGCTGCCTCCTGCACACCCCCAACTGTGGACTGAGCCCACAGCCATGTTTCCTTGATTAGAATTGAACCTGGGACCCTTCAGTCTGCAGACCAAAGCTCTACCCACTGAACCAAACCAGCTCGGGTGATGATGGAAGATTTTTAATACAGAACAGTATCTAAACCATTTGCCTCTGTAGTTAGATCTTATGAAACTGGATTTGGATCAGTTCTGCTGATGCTAGATACAAAATTAATTGATGTTGGCCACATTGGAAATTCAAAAAAAAATCAGTATTGCTCTTTAGGGATGGTAAGGCAGTTACCTGTGATTTCAAGACAGGAGAATTTCTGTGATGTCAGTTATAAAGTAGCAGCAACATCTCCGTAAGCTCCATGCCTCTTTGTCTTTCCTCACACTACTGATGTCAAAATCTGTGATGAATAGAGGAGAAAAGATTTATTGGTATGTTTTCCTGTCAGACAAGACAAGATATACATAAATGGATGTTTGAAATACTCATTAATAAGACATGAATTGTCAGCACTGTATAGCAGGGCAGGCTAAATCTATTATGATTAAGGGCCCCCATCTTAAAGGTAATTTGCACTAAAAGGTAGGCAAATAGCTAAAAGCCCATAACCCTATTTGCATTTGAAGGACTTGGAAGAAAGAAAGATGTGACAACATTTTATTTCAGGGTATTGGTTTGTAGAAAATGACTACTGTATTTTTTCTTCCCCCCTCCCCTCTTCTCTCCCTCTCTCCCTCTCTCTCTTTCTTTCTGTGTGTACACTATGCCAACATGCAAAGCTAAAGGAAAAGCCACAGTAAAAGTCTATTTGCACCCTTATTTTTAATTGATATAAAATGTGATATTCAGTAAAAAGAATTAAATTCAACTAATATTTTTGGCATACTGTGAGAAATTCATAGAAATAGAAACAAAAACAATACATTTTCCTGATGAGATTTATTAGAAAGTTGAGTTCAAGTGATCAAATAAGTCTTCTTAGATGTTTACTTGGTTCAGTTTAATCCAACATTGTTGAGTTCATAAAAGAGATTTCTGCCCTAGCCTGTTTGGCTCAGTGGACAGAGCCTCAGCCTATGGACTGAAGGGTCCCAGGTTCAATTTCAGTCAAGGGCATATGCCCCGGTTGTGGGCTTGATCCCCAGGAGGGGGTGTGGAGGAGGCAGCTGATCAATGATTCTCTCTCATCATTGATGTTTCTAGCTCTCTCTCCTTTCCCTTCCTCTCTGAAATCAATAAAAAATATATTTTTTAAAAAGAGAATTTCCTATAAAACTTCAAGTCAAATTTATTCATTTTTGTGGTTAGATTTCTCAACCAGTTGAGATTGCATTCATCTACATGTAAAGAAATCTCTATTATAATATGGTTTACTTTCGGTCACAGAACAAGAAGTCCAGAAGTTGTTCAACAGTTCCAGTTTGCCAATATGCCCACACACCCTCTGTCTACTACACCATCCGTTATGTGCTTTATTCATCCAACTCTTGACCTATGGTAAAAGAAGGTGTTTCAGTTTCAAATTCACATTCTAAGAAAAAAAAGGCAAAGGCACACAAAAAAGAATTCATACTAAAAAGAATTCAAACAACTTTAAAACAGGATTTTCAGAATTTCAATCCAATTAACTTCTCTTTCCATCTCACTAAGGCTGGGTCACATGACAAACAACCCTTGCAAGGTAACTATGAAGCGTGCATGCGTGTGTGTGTGTGTGTGTGTGTGTGTGTGTGTGTGTGTGAGAGAGAATCTGGACACACTGCTGTTCCAAGCCAATTTATAGTCTTGGTGGTAAGTTTTAAGGGAAGAATGTTTATGGGGTAGACACCTGGCCAGACTTACAATGCTCTTCCATTTTAAATCCCACTTCCTTCTTATTATCACTTTTACATGTTGAAAGTATTCATATAATACACCTTTCAAAGACAGTAACACTTCAGGAATAGTTGTTTTCTTCCCTGGGTACTTTGGCAAAAAAAGAAAAAAAGAAAAAGAACTATTCGTTCAAACAGGAAACAGAAGTTCTTCAAAGTAACCAACATTTCCCATGATTAGGTTACAACTACATATAACAGAAAACAAGTTCTAAAAAACTCAAAGCAGTATTCTACAGGTTATGACATGTTTGTTACAAACAAGCGTATCCAGTGTCTCTGGTAAGATTACTGCATCCCTAAGATTTGTAGAAAATCCAGGTTCCTCATAGACACAGTCAGTGTGGCATCACAGACTTTTTCACAGTTTTGGTATAATGGATAGTCTTTAATACTAATTCGTAAGAAACTGGGTCTCATGTGTATTCTAACTTTTGGGAGATGTTTTTCAACTATACTCATCCTATTTTTAGGTATCTTCTAATGCAAACATAACTCCTTTTTTCAGCATAGATAGGAAATATTTCTCACCACCTTCTCTATAGTCTTCAATATGATCCTCAGCTCCAGGCTCTAGATATATATTGCCATAAATTAAAGTTAACAAAAGGATTATTTCTGCACGTTACCACAGAATCACGGGACTTCCATCCCCACCCTTCCACCCTTCCACCCTTCCTTCCTTCCTTCCTTCCTTCCTTCCTTCCTTCCTTCCTTCCTTCCTTCCTTCCTTCCTTCCTTCCTTCTTCCTTCTTTCCTTCTTCCCTCACTTCCTTCCTCCCTCCCTCCCTCCCTCCCTCGCTCCCTCCCTTCCTTCCTTCTTCCCTTGCTTCCTTGCTTCTGAGTACCTGATATGGAATAACAGGAATTTTAAGCAATTCTTGGAAGTTAAAATTGCACAAGTCTCTTTGACACTGCCAAAATTCTAGTGCTAATTTCAGAAGTTCACTCAGAGGTATTTCATAATTATTCACATCTGTTTTTTAATTGTGGAAATTCCTGAAAGGCAATTCATATATACCTAGACACTGTCAAAGGAAGAATTACTTTGAAAATACCAATAAGACCACATTTAAAACTAGAAAAAATGAAAACTTCTGTATTCTGATTCAAGAACTCAATTCTACAAGAATGAAATATACGATGAAAATAACTTGGCTTCACCATTTTCCAAAGTAACTAAGCACTGGCTCAGCACAAGTCAGAAGCATAGCAGAGTTTGCCTCTAAAAATACCCACCTACTACCCAAATATTAAAAACCCACCCACTACCCAAATCAGAAGACAGCCTTGGTTAGATCACACTTAGAATACATAGAAAGTATTTAATTCTGGGATCTAGACAAGTAAATAGAACAAGTCTCAAGGGTAGTCAAAATAACAGGAGCCTGGGAGCCATGGCATACAAGAGAACTAAGACTGCTGCAAGAGCTGAGAAGTTTAATATGGAGAGGGACAACACTGGGTTGGGAGAATAGGGAAGATTAGGGGAAGTGGTATAAGGGAGGTAACTAGAAACAAAATATTCATAGGGAAAAACCAAGAACTTTATTTTTTCAAAATAAATAATGGCACTCCCTACTTAAAACACAATTGTTTTCCCATTGTGTACTATCCCTAAAATCAACCAGCCTTGCCACTACTGCACCCTCATCTTGTACCATGCGCTTTCTATTTTGTACAGATACACTAACTTCTGTGGATCTCTGACCTGCCAAACCTGATGATGTTCTTTACAGAGGACCTGATGACCACTTTCTCTAAAGTAGCAATTCATCTCCCTCGGGCACTTTCGATGCACCCCCTTATTTCTTTTTGCCTCTACCCATGTTCAATGAGGGAGGTGAACCCTTGTTTGTTTGTTTTTTTTATCACAAATGCATCCCTAGAATCTAGAATAGTGTTTGGCATGTAGAAGATTCCCAGAAAATATTTGTTGAATTAATAATACCAGAAAGTAGAATTTGTTTCATTAAAGGAAATCATAGGCAGTAGGTTTTGTTTCCATATGAGGAAGAACAGAATAATAACCCGTGAAGACAAAAATGTCTCTCATGAAAGTGCTAAAGCAAAAACTGAAAGGTGATCTGCCACAGTAGCTTTAGAAGCAAGTTGGAAATAAGGTGGAAAAATGAAATCACTGATCTCAAACACTCTCTCCACAGCATGATTCTATGATACAGAACAAATCAACTATGTATGAGTTCCTTGAGAGGGGGAACTTTGCCTTATTCATTTTTAGAGTCCCAGTGAAATTTTATTAAGTTTATTAAACAAAAATGTCATTCTGAATGTATTCAATACAGTCAGCCACACATATTTTCTATGTATCCATCAGGGTCTGGTCAGGATAGAGAAGCCACTCCAGTGATTTGAACAGGGAATAAAATACTGTTTACCATGCTGGTTAATCATGATAAACTGTGGTTAACAAGCGATGGGGCAGAAGAGAATTCTAAGGGGGACAGAAGTAGCAACTGCAGGAAGCAGCTGCCTCCCCTAGGGGCTGAGAGAAAAGCAAAAAAGGAGAAACATAAAGACCATGAGAGTGAAATTCAGACCTCTGAAGGAAATTTCAAAGCTGTGGTAAGGACTCCTCTCCCACCCGTATAGTGAAACCTGCAGGGTCTGCCACAAACCCAGCCACTCACCACCATGTGAAAAGCAAAAGCCAAGAAGGAACAAGTCCCTTTTTCTTCCTCCAGCCTCACAGCCTCCCTCTGTGCTCCATGCGGGCAGAGCCTACCACCCAGCCACTGGCAGAGAACAAATCCCATTTGTTGAGACAAGCTCTGCTAGCGCAAAGTAGGACAAAGTGTGGGTTTGGTGCTGAGAAGCAATAAATTAATTACTGGCACACTCCAACTTTTGCCAAAAGTTTTTAAGGCAGCCCTCAAATGAACATGTCCTTTAGCAACATAAAAACAAACAAATACATAAATGAGTAGTTAGAAATATATAAGGCTAGAAAAACTTAAGTGAAGCCAGTGGTTTTATAAATACATGAAATACATGCTTTTATGGCTAGTACCTGTTTTGTGCACATTAATTCTCACAGAATCCTTGTAAGACAGACATTATCCTCAATTTTATTCTCACATGATGGAAAGGGTGGATGAACTCTCTGGATCTTTTTTCAATTAATTAATTAATTTTTTTATTTTATTTTTTCCCCCATCATCGTTTACCTGCCATGCCTCACCCCAGCAATCACCACACTGTTTTCCATGTCCATGAGTTCTTTCTGTTTTTTTTCTTTTATGTTCAATCTCCCAACCCCCACTCCCAACCCCCAGAGCTGTCATCCTGCTCTCTGAGTCTGTTTATATTTTGCTTGTTAGTTCAGTTTGTTAATTAGATTCCATATACTAGGTATAAGTGAAATCATACAGTGCTTGTCTTTCTCTGACTGGCTTATTTCACTTAGCATATTGATGAAGAATCTTCTTGAGAATTATGTCACTTTTAAATTGCAGGGCCAAAAATGGTCACACACCAAAGTTTATAATTCCCATTTTATCACACTATCTCCTTAGAATATGTGAGGAGTTGAGATAGAATTAAGATATAACACAATCAGAATAGAAAGTTCTGCCTTTGCTCTTTATTTTTTTTCCTTTTCATTGTTCTCTATTTTTCATGGGCAAATTTTCCCACCAATATCCCTAGCACAACAATGTATTAAAATGAGACATGGAGACTCAGCAAGTATAATGACAACATATTACATGCAGGTGGAATCAGCACACAAACCCAACACTGCCCATGGGAGTAGTAGAATCCAGTTTTCTCTTTCAAATAAAAAAAGAATCAGAAATTTGAAGCTACAGACCTATTGGTACTCAAAGCTGTGCTTTCAAACCAGCAAACCAACAATTAATATTTAAAGAAGAAATAAAAGCCAGGTCAGCAAGAAGCATCCTTCAGAAGTCATCATAAAGACTATTTTTATTGACACTTTCATTTTCTTGACACATTTTTATGTACTTTTATTATAGGATGCCTTTAGTCATATACTCAAGAGCATCATTTCAAAACTGTTTTAAGAAAAAGATAAAAATTTCAGGCACCACTGAATATTTTATCAGTGCTCATTAAGAAATAAACAATAATGATGAGTTAATCTTGAGTGGAAGGAAAAAGTAATTGCTCCTATATGCAGGGAAAATGCCACACAGGGTGCACCTGAGTAAGAGAGACATTTGTTATTATTGTTCAGACTTAGACAATTTTGTCATAGCAAGAACATTGATTGGCTGCCTCCTGCCTGGCCCTTACTGGAGATCCAGCCTGCAACCCAGGCATGTGCCCTGGCTGGGAATTAAAGGGATGAAGTCCTGATGCATGGGTCAATACTCAACCACTGAGCCACACTGACCAGGCAACATTATTCAATTATTAATATCTCAAGTAGCACACATAATGCAGTTTTATAATTATATCTGTGTAGATTTTCCTGTGTGGTCTTTCATAATTTCTCTCCAAAATACTAACATGCAGGAAAAAAAACAACAAATGATGGAAGAATAGTTATTGACAAGATCTGAGGATTTCCATACACTACAAATCCTTCAGTAACATTGGGGAAGGATTATAGCTATTTTATCCATGCTTTGGACACATGGCTCACAGACAGTAAGAACACGAATTCACGTTCCCTCAAAATATGCCTACTGACTTAAGATCCACCACAGGATTAACAGACAGACAGATTAAAACTAGATTTTTGTCTCTGCCTTAGCAGGTGTTGACCAATGTTTTCTGTAGAGAGCCAGATAATAAAATTTTAGACTTTGTGGGCCACAAGGTGTGTCAGCAACTATTCAACTCTGCCATTGTCACATGAAAGCAGCCATAGTCAATATATGGTCAAATGAGCAGTTATCCAATAAAACTTCATTTACAAAGCCAGATGATAGACTATAGTTTGATGACCCCTGCTGTAGGATATAACTGGATTTTGTTTTATTTTGTTTTCAGTAGCCTAAGTAATCTCTCTTTCCCTTAGCACCCCCAACCACCATCACTGCCAACATCACTGACTTATTTAACAGTATCCATCCTTAAGTTTCACTTTATTACTTTCTCTGGAAGGCATTCCCTTACCTTATTCTTAAAATAAGATTCCTCATTCTATGCCTATTCAGCAGGATGTGCTTTCCCTTTCAGTGCACATACCCCAACACTATGTTTGTGTCAATTATACTGTAAGTTCCATGAGAACGGGCTTGTGTTTATCATCTATCCATAGCATAGCTCACTATATGATGATGCTCACTAGATAATTGGTTGAAAATA
>NW_005871079.1:8122952-8197952 GCF_000147115.1 Myotis lucifugus
TGGGGAAACTAGTAAAAATGCACAAACACATATGAGATCCTCACAATAGCAATTACCTCCTTGGAAGCATTTCACACCAAGACCACCTCCTGCTTTATACCAGGTGGAAACATTTACACTTTAACCAAAATGTCTGAGAAGCATTTTCTCTACCTCATCTCATTGATCCTCACAGAAGTCCTGAGTAGGCAGATAGGAGATTCAGTGGAGTCCTGTTTTCTTTCATTAGCCAGAAAACGGAGATTTAGAAAGCTTAGAAACTTCATCCGACTGAAAAGAAGTAAGAAAGGGTGGACCTTGAAAATGACTTCAGCTTTTCTCACTGCACAGAATATAATCAAACACTGCTGCAGTTAAATATTTTACCCTTTGTTCTCCCTGCATGATCTACAATAATAATCTGCTTCATGTTGATATTTACTACTGTGTTGCTGACAATTACCTGAAAGAGAAGTTGGGGTGCTTCACTGGGCTGGAAAAAGCTTAGCTAAATCAGAAAGCAGGTCTTATTAAGCAAGTTTATCTATATATATAAAGCTCTTGCTGACGCCAATTGTATGTGTGTGTTTTGATCTTTCATTGTCAATCATGAATTTGGTTGACACTTCTACTAGAGAAAAAGGGCGAATAGTGATATTAAAATATTTCTTCTAATTAATTTCCTTTCAATGTGCATGAATTCATGCACTGCGCCACTAGTAATTTAATAAAATTGAACGAGTTGAATTGAAAGAAAAGAAAAAGCCAGTTTAAAATTTAATATTTACCATAAGAAGAAAGAAAGGAAGTTTGAAATCAAAACAAATCAATGATATAATTTAAAATACTTTTAAGGACTATAAAAATAAACGAGAACAAGGACTCTGAAGATGGCAGCTGGCAGGAAAGCAGTGAAGGAGAGAGTGTGAGTGAGTGAGTGAGGGAGGGAGTGAAAGGGGAGAGTGTGTATGTGGTGTGTGTGTGTGTGTGTGTGTGTGTGTTTGTGTGTGTATGACAGTTGGATCCTACAGAAGTATTGGGGGCCGGCAGAACGGGTTCTCATAGAAGATGAGCACCTGCTACCGCAACAAGCACTCCAGGGTCAGCCGGCTCTGGCACAGAAACCACATTGTCTTGAAAGGGAGAGCTGCTATGATTAGGAGCCCAGCCTCAACACCACACAGACTGGCCTCAGACACCATCTTGGAAACTATAGCCACTCCAGCCAAACACCTGCTACCTTATCTGCAGACCCACAGATTTGGTACACCAGCCTCCCCAAGCACAGGCTCCTGTGAGTCCTGGAGTGTGCGACCCTCCTGTCAACCCACAGCTTCAGCCACTTGCCCCGTGCATCCAGGCGCCAATCACATAATTGATGAACCTCCCTCCAACCTGCTGTTTTGGCCACGGGTCCTGCTTTGGCCCTCCAGTAACTCTTGAGGTGCATGACCCTCCCGCCAAGCACACTGCTTCAACAACAGGCCCCATATGACTCGGCCTAGACCCTTGGATGAGAGCAAAAATGGAGAGACAAAAAAAAAAAACAACCCTCAAAGAAAAGAAAAGGGGATCACTAGAAAAGGAACTAAATGAAACAGAGACATGCAATATGTCAGAAAAAGAATTCAGAGTAATGGTCATACAGTTCATAAACTGGATGGACAAGAAATTCAACAACCTATGTAAGAATCAAGAGGAAATCAAAAGTGATATAGCTACAATAAAAAAAACATGATGGAAGGTTTCAACAGTACACTAGGAGAAGCAGAGGACCAAATGAGTGAGTTAGAAGATAGGGCAGAGAAACAAGCCCAATCTGAACAACTGGAGAAAAAAATAGAAAGCAGGAGGAGAACCTAAGGGAGCTTTGGGACAACATGAAATGAAGTAACATAGATATAATAGGGTTTCCAGAAGAACAAGAAGAGAATCAAGGATTAGAGAACCTATTTGAACAAAAAATGACAGAAAACTTCCCTGATATATGGAAGAAAAAAGTCACACAAGCACAGAGAGTCCCAAACAAGATGCACACTAAAAGACTCATGCCAAGACACATCATAATTACAATGGCAAATGTTAACAACAAAGAGAGACTCTTAAAGGCTACAAGATAGAGACAGAGAGTTACCTACAAAGTATCTCCCATTAGATTATCTAAAGGGTCTCCCATTAGATTATCAAATGACTTCTTAACAGAAACACATCAGGCCAGAAGGGAATGGAATGAAGTATACAAAGTGACGCAAAGCAAGGGACTGAATCCAAGAATACTCTATCCAGCAAGGCTATCATTCAAAATTGAAGGGGGAAATCAGGAGCTTCACAGACAAAAAGGCTAAGGAAGTTTATCATTACCAAGCCAGCAATGAAAGAAACGCTAAAGGGACTGTTGTAAAAAGAAGAAATAGAAAGGGAAGAAGGAACACAGGCATAAAGAATAAAAATGTCTACAAACAAGTAGCTATCAATAGTAATGTGAAACATAAATAGATTAAATGCTCCAATCAAAAGACATCAAGTGGCTGAAAAGGTAAGAAAACATGGCCCATATATAAGCTGTCTACAAGACACCCACCTCAGAACAAGGGACTCACACAGACTGAAAGTGAAGGGATGGAAAAATATTTTTCAGACAAATGAAAATAAAAAAAAGCTGGGGTAGCAATACTTATATCTGACAAAACAGACCTCAAAGTGAAGGCTATAACAAGATATAAGTAAGGCCACTTCATAATACTAAAGGGATCAATAGAACAAGAGGATATAACTCTGGTAAACATATATGCACCCAATGCAGGAGCACCCAAATACATAAAAAATACTTCTGGAGGATATCAAGGGAGAGACTGACAGCAATACAATCATAGTAGAGGACCTTAATACCCCTTTGGCATCGCTGGATAATTCCATTAGACAAAAAATCATCAAAGAAACAGCAATCCTAAATGACTCGCTAGATCAGATAAACTTAATCGACATCTTCAGAACATTTCACCCCAAAGCCATGGAATATACTTTCTTCTCAAGTGCACATGGGACATTTTCAATGAGAGACCACATATTGGGACATAGGCAAAGTCTCTTCAAATTCAAGATGATTGAAATCATATCAAGCATCTTCTCAGGTTACAATGGCATAATCTTAGGAATAAACTACAATAAAAACAATCAAAAAAACTCAGACACTTGGAGGCTAAATAGCAAGTTCTCAAACAGTGATTGCATTACCAAAGAGATCAAAGAAGAAATAAAAAATATCCTGGAAACAAATGACAATGAAAACACAACAATCCAAAATCTATGGGACACAGTGAAAGCAGTCCTAAGAGAGAAGTTCATAGCATTATAGGTCTACCTCAAAAAGCAAGAAAAAATGGTAATAAATCATCTAACTCTACAACTTAAAGAATTATAAAGAGAGAAACAAGAAAAGCCCAGAGTGAGCAGAAGGAAGGAGATAATAAAAATCAGAGCAGAAATAAATGACATAGAAACAAAAAACAACAACAAAAAAATACAAAAGATCAATGAAACCAAGAGCTGGTTCTTTGAAAGGATAAACAAGATTGATGAACCTCCAGCCAGGCTCACCAAGAAGAAAAGAGAGAGGACCCAAATAAACAAAATAAGAAATGAAAGAAGCAAAATAACAACACACCCCACAGAAATACAAAGGGTTGTAAAAAAAATATTATGAACAATTCTTTTCCAACAAACTGGTCAATCTAGAAGAAATGGACATATTCCTAGAAAAATATGACCTTCCAAAACCTAATCAGGATGAACCAAAAAATCTGAATAGGCTGATGATTATGAAGGAAATTGAAGCAGTCATCAAAAAACTTCCAGTAAACAAAAGCCCTGGGCCAGACTACTTCACAGGGGAGTTTTACCAAACATTCAAAGAAAAACTAAAACCTTCCCTTCTCAGACTACTCAAAATAAATGCAAGAGGATGGAACACTTCCAAGCTCTTTCTATGAAGCCAGCATTATCCTAATCCCAAAACTAGATAAAGACACTACAAAGAAAGAGAATTACATGCCAATATCTCTGATGAACATAGATGCTAAAATCCTCAACAAAATACTAGCAAATCAGATCTAGCATTACATTAGAAAGATCATACAGCATGACCAAGTGGGATTTATTCCGAGGATGCAAGGATGGTAAAATATCTGCAAATCAATAAACACGATACATCAAATAAACAAACTGAAAGATAAAAATCACATAATCATATTCATTGATGCAGAAAAAGCATTTAACAATATCCAACAACCTTTTTCAATAAAAACTCTCATCAAAGTGGGAATAGAGGGATCATACCTCAACATAATAAAAGCTTTATATGACAAACCTATAGCCAACTTCATACTCAATGGGCAAAAACTAAAACCATTTCCCCTAAGAACAGGAACAAGACAGCAACGCCCACTATCACCACTACTGTTCAACAAAGTATTGGAATTGCTAGCCACAGCAATGAGACAAGAAGAAGAAATAAAAGGCATCCAAATTGGAAAAAAATTAAAACTGTCCTTATTCACAGATGACATGATATTGTACATAGAAAACCCTAAAGACTTCATCAAAAAACTACTAGACTTAATAAATAAATTTGGCAATGTAGCAGGATACTAATTTAACACCCAGAAATTGATGGCTTTTTTATACACCAATAATGAAATCACAGAAAGTGAAATAAACAAAAAATACCATTTATCATTACACCAAAAAAATTAAGATACCTAGAAATAAACTTAACTAAGGAGATAAAAGACCTATATTTGGAAAACTACAGGACATTAAAAAAAGAAATAGAGGAAGACATAAGCAAATGGAAGAGTATACTGTGTTCATGGATTGGTAGAATCAACATCATTAAAATGTCCATACTACTAAAACAATCTATAGATTCAATAAATCTTCATTAAAATACCAACGGCATACTTCACAGACCTAGAAAAAACTCTCCAAAAATGCATATGGAATAAAAAATGACCCCAAATAGCCACCGCATTCCTAAGAAAGAAGAAAAATGTTGGAGGGATCACAGTACCAGATATCAAGCTATATTAAAACTGCCTGGTACTGGCACAAGAACAGACATATAAACCAATGGAACAGAACAGAGAACCCAGAAATCGACCTAAGCCATTACCCTAAATTAATATTTGACAAAGGAGGCAAGAGCATACAATGGAGTCAAGATAGTCTCTTCAATAAATGGTGTTGGGAAAATTGGACAGATACATGCAAAAAAAATGAAACTAGACAACCAACTTATACCATACACAAAAATAAACTCAAAATGAATAAAGGACTTAAATGTAAGATGGGAAACTATAAAAATATTAGAAGAATCCATAGGCAGCAAAATATTAGACATATGTCATAGTAATATCTTTACCAATACAGCTCCTAGGGCCATGGTCGGCAAACCGCGGCTCATGAGCCACATGCGGCTCTTTGGCCCCTTCAGTGTGGCTCTTCCACAAAATACCACGTGCGGGCGCGCACGTTCAGTGCGACTGAAACTTCATGGCCCATGTGTAGAAGTTGGTATTTTGTGGAAGAGCTGGTATTTTGTGGAAGAGTCACACTGAAGGGGCCAAAGAGCCACATGTGGCTCGCGAGCTGCGGTTTGCCGAGCTGCAGTTTGCCGACCACTGTCCTAGGGCAATGGAAACTAAGGAAAAAAATAAACAAATGGGACTACATCCAAATAAAAGCTTCTGCACAGCAAAAGAAACCATCAACAAAACTACAAGAAAGCCCACTGTATGGGAGAACATATTTGCCAATGTTCGATAAGGGCCTAATCTCCAAAATTCATAGGAAATTCATACATCTTAACAAAAGGAAGATAAATCCAATCAAAAATGGGCAAAGGATTTACATAGATACTTTTCAAAAGTGGACATACAGAAGGCCAAGAGACATGTGAAAACATGCTCCAAGTCACTAATCATCTGAAAGATGCAAATCAAAATGACAATGAGATACCCTCTCACACCTGTAAGAATGGCAAAATAATCCAAAAAATAAGATGTTTGTAACATGATTGTATGATAATATAATAATAATCTGACCCTCATATCTAAACTTTTACATACACAATCTGGGAATGGAATAAAAAGTAAAAGTAAGAGTGTAATAAATGCCTCATTTAACTTGAGTGGAACTCAGGAGATTTTTGTTATTATTGTTAACCCTCACCTGAGGATATTTTTTCCATTAATTTTTAGAGAGAATCGTACATATTGTACGATTCCATTTATAAGAAATGTCCAGAACAGGCAAATCTATAGAGACAGGAAGTAGATTAGTGATTGCCTAGGACTGAGGGTGAAAAATGTGGTGATTGGGGAAGATGAATAATGGGTACAGCATTTTGTTTTGAGGTGATAAATTATTCTAAAATTGTGGTGATGGTTGCACAACTCTGTGAATATACTAAAAATCATTACACTTTATACGGAAAATGAGTGAATTGTAAGGTATATGAATTATATCCCAATAAATCTGTTACCAAAAAATATAAAAAAGCTACAAACTATTATGAAAACGTACATGTAAGCTGGAAAGACAGAAAAAGATGGAGCAAAAATCAGCAAGCAAATAAAAGTAATCAAATTAATTTCAGGTAAAGAAAAATTTAAAGATATAAGGCATTAAGTGAAATAAGTCCATTTGATATTAATGAAGTAGGTAAAAGCTACTAGGAAGATATAAAAGTCAATAATATCTATGTTATAACATAGTATTAAAATCAATGAAGCAAAATTTAATCCTATATTATAAAAGGCCTGTGGTCAGAGCCGCGCAGCAGAGGTGGGGCCCACGGCTCCACAAGGGGTGGAGGCAGGGCCCACAATGAGGCCTGGGGGCCTGTAGCTCCACATGGCGAAGCCTTGGGGCCTGCCAGTGCGGCGGATCTGGTTCTCACATGATTTCATGCGCTGGGCCTCTAGTAGAAATATAAGAAAACTAGTGGCCTGGTGCATGAATTAGTGCACAGTGAAAGGAAATTAATTAGAAGAAATATTTTAATATTGCTATTTGCCCTTTCTCTATAATAGAAGTGTCAACCAAATTCCCAATCGACAATGAAAGATCGAAACACACACGTGTGATTGGCGCCAGTAGAGCTTTATATGTATAGATAAACTTGCTTAATTAGACCTGCTTTCTAATTTAGTTAAACTTTTTCCAGCCCCATGAAGCACCCCAACTTCTCTTTCAGGTAATTGTCAGCAACACAGCAGTAAATATCAACACGAAGCAGATTATTATTGTAGATTATGCAGGGAGAACAAAGGGTAAAATATTTAACTGTCGCAGTGTTTGACTATACTCTGAGCAGTGAAAAAACCTGAAGTCACTTTCAAGGTCCATCATTTCTTACTTCTTTTCAGTCGGATGAAGTTTCTAAGCTTTCTAAATCTCCATTTTCTGGCTAATGAAAAGAAAATAGGATTCCACCAAGTCTCCTATCTACCTACTCCAGGACTTCTGTGAGGATCAAATGAGATGAGGCATGGGAAAATGCTTCACAGACATTTGGTTACAGTGTAAAATGTTTTCATCTGCCTATAAAGCAAGCTGTGTTCCTAGTGTGAAGAAACTCCAAGGAGGTTAGTTGCTAGGGAGAGGAAACCAGGTGTTGCTATGTGATGTCATTACCCAGTGCCCACAGCCACCGTTTCTGGGCTGGGCTGGGCTGGGCTGTGGGCTGCATTTTGTGCCATGGGGTCTCGGGAGCGTCAGCTGCGATTTGGTGAGATCTTGCTCCAGGGTGGTGGTAGGGCCTGTGTCCCACTTAGGGGAAGCCGAGTGTTGCTTTGTGGGCACCAGGTCCGCAGTGCCGTTTCTCTGTAATTGGCCAGTGTGCGTCACAGCAGCTCCTGCATTGAGCGTCTGCCTCCTGGTGGTCAGTGCGCATCATAGCGACTGGTCATTCTGCCATTCAGTCAATTTGCATATTAGGCTTTTATTATATAGGATATTCATAGAATCATAGTTCTTATGGAAAAATGAACTAGGAAAAATATAGTAAATTATAGAAAAGTAAGAATAATAAAGATTTAATAATATATCACAGAGTAATTTTTTGAAGTATCTGTCAAATGCAGCCAAAAATCCTAATAAAAAGTTCATAGCATAAATTGTACATTTTAAATGTTATAATAACAGTGGAATAAAAGAAAATTAGCATCAAAAATTTAAATAATAATAAACATGGCACTTTGAAAATTAAAAGTTATTGTGATAATTATTTCCAAAGGCAGTTATGTTTCAAACCATGAAAAATATTTTCATTTACTTCCAAAACATACACTACTTCAAAAACACATTTTCTAATGGCTTCACCCTAATATTCTCTCCTAGTATCTGTTATTGCTCTTAGTCTAATTTGCATGATGATTAGCTTAATAATATATGGTTTTATTTTCTAATTAATTCATCCATGTACATGCCTTGAGGACAGAGACATTGCAAAATAAATTTCTTTATTATCATTACATTTAAATATCTTCCCAAGTATAGAAGCTCTCCAGTAAATGTTTATTTATTGATTTCATCATATAGTTAAGAAAGGTGGTAGACTGGAAATTAAGGGACAAGAGTTCTGGTCCATTATTAGAAAGGTTTAGTGATTTTCAACATGTCATTTTTCCTACCTAGATTTTAATATCCTCTTTCATTAAATGAGGAAGTATTAAAATATTTCTAAGATTCCTTCCAGTTCTAAAATGGTATGATTTAACAAACAGGGAAAGAAAGGACATCCTTTAGTACACCAGAAAATGTCCCTCCATGTGCAGTAACACTGGTTTCTTTGAAAGTCAAGGACTCAAACAGATTGTGCATTGTTGAGAAGAGAGTCACCCTCAATTACTCATCAATGATGGAATTCTTTGTGGTTTACTCTCAGTAACCCAGTGTTTCCTTACTACCACCCACCCAGGTCCAGGGGGGATATACATGTGTCTGAGTATGTGTGTATATTTGCTTCCCTGACGACATTCCAAGACTAATATAAACACCTCCTAAATTAACCATTACTCTGTGTCACTTCTCTCATTCATTAGAAAGATCTTGGTAGCTTATACTTACGTTTGAAGTTCTAACACTCTACCATTTCCCTCACCTCTCTCTTCTTAAAGAGTGATTTGTTTATCTCTCCTATATGTGGCCTGCATTTTGAATATTTCTTTAAATTTAGGTATTGGCAAAAGCATTTTATGTTTATCATTTAGTGTTATATTTAATAATATCTTTAAGATAATTTTAATTTGATATAATTAATTTTTAATATAGTTAACATAGTCAATACAATCATTTCATTTACATTATTGGATGAATAGGAAAAAAATGAAAGAATATAAGTATCCTATGAGATGGACAGTGAGGTGACATTATGCATGATTTTTACATTTTTCTCTGTGTTTCTATTTTTCTACAGTTGTACAGACTGTATACGTAATAATTATATGTGTACACATGCACATACTCACACATGTCCCTCAGTTACCTGGAACCAAAAGCAAAGAAACTTTCACACAAATCTTTATTACTCTGCATCATACTTTAATAGAAAAATTCTGGTTATACATGAAACAGGTCAGATAAATATATGTGAATTTCTCTAAAAAAACAATACATAAATGACTTCAAGTTGTTGACATTAACTCGAGTTAATAACTGAAACTGTGAGATCTCAAATATGTTTATTTTCAGCATAGTACACTTGTTAAGGCAAGAAAGTAGAAAAGTATACTTGAGAAAGATTTTCAATTATCATGAACAAAATAAAAAAATCATAATTAAAGAGAAAACTTAATTAGTCAGAACATATTCTCTAAGCATCCATTAATCAGACAAGTTTCATTTTCAGGGCCTTATATAGAAGCTTTCCTATACATATGTATATCCATAAACCATGCTAATTATTCACATTTATAAATTAAATACTAAAGTCCATTCTCAGATTAAAATAGAATCTAAATTTATACTCTTACCAAAACTTTATATGATTACACATCTCTTTCCTCTATTGCTAAATTTAAACTAACCCATCCAATAAATCCTGTTTTACTGGGTGTGTTTCCATAAAACATTCACATTTTTTTCATATAGGCAAGTGAGAATTTATGCTAAATTTATGCTAAATGTCCCTAAAGATAAATCCAAGTAACTTAAATCAAATATTAAATGATGTAGCAAAGTATATTGTCATAAAACTAAATTGAAACTAAATGTGTTAATAATCTCTAATGTTGATAAGTAAATGGCTATGATGTTTACTTTTTAATACTTCAGTTTCACTAATTTCCTTATTCCTGTCAGTTTCTATCAGATACAAAGATAAACACATTGTGTTTATGACACAGAGTTCCTTTTAACTCGGCATATAAGAGCTCCTATTAGTCTATCTTAAAAGTTATTGAATTTACCTTTGAATGTTTGATAAAACAATGATGGACATTCATTAATAAGAGACACTCAGAGTTCACATATTTTAATTCCAAAATTTTCTTCAATCAAACTCAAGCATCTAAAGGAAAAAAGTCTCCAAGTACATAGAGCATTTTGCTCAGACTTAAAATTCTTTTTGGATAATTATTTTCCATTAAGTCTTGGGATGTAATAAGATTATTGTGCTGCTGTAACAAATTAACTCAAAGTTAGCAGCTTAAAATAATCATTTATTAGCTCACAGTTTTGTAGGTTAGAAATCTAGGTGGATGCAACTGGCTTCCATCCTGCAGGTATCACATGGCCAAAACTAAGGTATCATTTAGATGAGTTCTTAGCTGGAAGCCCAGGAAAAAATATTTTTTTCTAAGATCATTAAAGATATTGGAAGAATTCAGTTCTTCGTGGGTGTCAGACTGGGTGTCCCTTTCCTAGATGTCTGTCAGACAGGGCATGGGGTTGGGAGTACTCTCAACCCCTAAAAGCTTCCTGCATTCATTGGCATGTGGCCCCTTTATTTTCAAACCAGCAAGAGAGCATTAAAACTCGCTGAATTTTCTTCCTCTTACCTAAGAATCTGCTTCTTAAAGGGGTTCTAAATGATAAGAAGAGGTCTACCTGGATAATCTCCCTATTCAAGGTTAACTGTGCGTAACATAATCATAGGAATAACCTCTCTTCATTTTCACAGGTTCCAGGAATTAGAGTGCAGAATCTTGAGGGGCCTTTTTAGAATTCTGCCTACCATACTGGGAATTGAGAAAATTGAACTTAGGAGCCTGTGAACAGGCTCCAGATATTAGATTCTTTGAACTTAGAAGCCAGATGAAAGATTTCTTATTGCGGGAAGGTATTCAGGAACACATTCTAATACTCATCCCAGATTAGCATTAAAAAAGGAGTGTCAGGCCTTAACAATTTTTGCAAATTTCTATAACCTTGGAATTCTCTTCAAGTACACAGACAAGGAAAAATAAGACATCGATGAAATATGAAGCAGTGTGCAACTGATTAATGGGTTTTATTGGGAATCTCTGGATAGAGTTGTCAAAGATCTAGGCTTGGGGAAATTAGGGGGTCAGAATGAAGAAACCCAGTCCTCAAAGCGAGGAGAGATGATCATGGAGGTACGTCCTGTATAGCAATAGTAAGTAGGACTCAAATCAGGGATCTTATTAAAGTAATGAGGGCACAAGGTAGGGGATGGTTACTGAAGAATGCAACCAGAAAAGAGGAAGTCAGTTGTCCAGGTGCCAGGAGCCCAGGTGTCCAAGCTCAGAGCCGAATTTGCATCAAATGTGACTCAGGACTAAGTCACTAAGTTACTGACCCAAGGCTAACCGTACACCTACTACTTTCAAAGGCTGGTCTTGCTTTCAGATCCTAGGATGGGACTGGACATACATGTAAGTGACCTGATCTGCAGAGAGAGGGCAGCTGAACCAGATGCCACAGAATAGTCAACGTAAAGTCAAATTCCTCTCTCCTCCTTCATACCATGTGCCTGGCTTTAACAGATACTGAAAAAATTCTACCTTTTATGATTACTAGAGACAATGGTGTATATAGGGCAATAACACAAAGGAGAGCAGGTTCCATGAGAACTCCAAGCAGAGTTACAGATGAGAAGAGAGAGGAGAGCAGGGGAGCATACAGGAGGTATACCCAACACTTTTATTCCTGACTTTTCTCTCCTTAGAGATCTTGTGGAGCATAGAGAGACCCAGGAGACCTGAGAACTACTGAGAGCTTCTTAGCATTTAGATGAGTCATTATAACGCATTGATTTATTTGACAATTATCCTTCAAAAATGCCCCCTTACCAAATGGCACTACCGTTTTATACTGTCTGATTTGTAACATATGTACCAGCTATGTATTAGCATCTAACAACATTCTTCTTACTTTAACTTGTGTGTGTATTGGGCAAGGAGGATGGTGAAGTCACTCATCATTTCCAAAAACTTTGTAAAACAAGACGGTATGATAAAGAGCAGCATTGCTTCCTGCTACAGGGTGAAGAATAAAAATGAATTCTTTGCTCTGAGCACTTGTAATGGATTTTTGCCTTCCTGGTACAAAAAGCTTGAAGATCCACTCTGGGGGCTGCTTTTGTGGACAGGTTCTGTTTCTTTGCTTCCCCCCAAGCAATTAGAACAAGTTGAGCTTCTTCCGGGTAACCACTAAGTGCTACAACCTGAGCACAATGCCCATGGTCATGTTGATGAAGAAGCCTCATGTGGAGATTCAGTCAAGGCAGGCAAGGTGTGTTGGGAGAGCTGAGGGGTGGCTTTTCCCTACTGAGTATAAGAAATAGACAAAGGTCTGTATTTGTTTCTGATAGTTGGTGGTAAAGAGAACCCTGGGATTGTCATGTTCTGAGCCTCCTGTGTTTTAAGATGAGTGTGTGCTGCTTCAGGGCATTTATGTTTAAAAAGCTCAGTGGAGCAAGAAAAGATAAGGAAGCACACAAAGATTAATTCTGAAGTTCTTGTTAAAACCAAACACTTTAATCCTGGCAAAGAAGGGGGAAATCTCTCTTCGTCTAATACATTCAGCTGAACTCATTTTCAAAATTACTAGGAGGCTAGCATACAAGTGGCAGGGAGGGAAGATGTGTTTAAAACAATTTCTTCTCATCTGAGTCAGGTTTAGTTTATCTACTGTATCATTGTGTCTGTCACACATCAACAGATCTTTATTTGGAACTGATCACTACAACAATTTTGAGATTAACTAGAAGAATCAAAAGAACCAAATAGAGAGAATATTGTTACAAAATGTGGGGGGAAAGAGTGTCTATTTCCTGGAATTCATTTGTTTTGTTATTAGCTGGAAATGCAAAAGTCAGGCAAGAAGCAAGAATGGATCACAGATGCCTTCCTGGAAACAGATTCAAGACCACTTAACATGGTTTAAGGAACATCATTTTGAAACAGTACACTTTCATTGCCAATGTTTTATAAATTTATTATATTATTCAGTCAATAGTCTCTCAACCAGAAGTAAGTTCTTAGAGGGCAGGTAATATCTATTCTTTATTCACCACTTTAAACAAATGATAAAGTATACCTTGATTAACTGACTGATTGGCAAAGGTAAGGAGGGAGGAAGGAAAGTAGGAAGGTGGAAGGGAGGGAAGAGACAGAGAAGGAAGGAACAACTTGGGACCTACTTTCTATAGGTCACAGAGGGAAATTAGGACTGCAAACACTGATCAATTTCTGATTACAGGCACACACATTTTATAACAGAAACCTGGTAATGTACTGCTTTGGTCCACAACACACCAACCTTTGGGAAGATAACCTCCAAGTTTTAGAACTCTGACTTTTGTTGGAGCCTCTCAATGGTTAAGTTTGGGAACAGATCCTGGAAGATTCCCCTGAAGCAACTATGCACAATCTACACTAATAAAAGAGAAAAATGGTAATTGGCGTACGACCGCTACCCTTCCCATTGGCTAATCAGCGTATCCTTATGCAAATTAACTGTCAGCCAAGATGGCGGCCGGCAGCCAGGCAGCTGGAAGCGAACATGAGGCTTGCTTGCTCCTGTGACTGCAGACTCCAACGTTTCCCGCCTGACTTGCTGGCCTCTGAGCTGGCAGTTTGAAACATTCTAACAAATATAGCCGGCTGGGATCTCAGAGCTGAAGTTATACATTGTTTCGATTATAGAACCAGCAGCGGAAGCCTCAGAGCTAGAGCCAGAGCTAAAGCTGGCCCAGAAGAAAAAGAAAAAAGAAAAAAAGGAGCAGTTGGGAGCTTCAGTCAGCCTGAAAGCAGCCCTCAGCCCCTCACCCAGTCTGGCCAGGCACCCCAGTGGGGACCCCCACCCTGAAGGGTGTGTGACCAGCTGCAAACAGCCATCATCCCCTCATCCAGGCTGGCCAGGCACCCCAGTGGGGACCCCCACCCTGATCCAGGACACCCTTCAGGGCAAACCAGCCAGCCCCCAGGCCTCTATCCTATATAGTAAAAGGGTAATATGCCTCCCAGCACCGGGATCAGCGGAGCCGCGAGGCCTCCTGGCACCAGATCAGCATGACAGGGTGCAGCGCCCAAACCCCCTGATCGCCCTGCGGCTCTGTGTGTGACAGGGTGTGGCGTCCCAACCCCCTGATCGGCCCTGCTCTGTGTGTGACAGGGGGTGGCGCCCCAACCCCCCCCCCCACGGGCCCTGCTCTGTGTGTGACGGGGTAGAGCCATAACCTCCCCATCAGCCCTGCCCTGAGTGTGACAGTGGCGGCGCCCCAACCCCCTGATGGGCCCTGCTCTGTGGGTGATAGAGGGCGGCGCCCCAACCCCCTGATCCGCCCTGCTGTGTGTGTGACAGGGGGCGGTGCCCTAACTCCCCTATCGGCCCTACTCTGTGAGTGACAGGGGGGAGCTCCCCAACCCCCTGATGGGCCCTGCTCTGTGCGTGACGGGGGGGGGCAGTGCCCCAACCCCCTGATTGGCCCTGCTCTGTGCATCACAGGGGGTGGGCCGCAACCTCCCCATTGACCCTGCCTTGAGTGTGATAGGGGGTGGTGCCCCAACCCCCCAATCAGCCCTACCCTGAGCATGACTGAGGGTGGCATCACAACCTCCCAATCTGCCCTGCTCTGTGCATGACAGGGGGTGGCGCCCCAACACCCCAATCAGCCCTGCTCTGAGCCCGACCAGGGGCTGCACCTAGGGATTGGGCCTGCCCTCTGCCACCCAGGAGCAGGCCTAAGCCAGCAGGTCGTTATCTCCTGAGGGGTCCCAGACTGCGAGAGGGCACAGGCCGGGCTGAGGGACCCCCCTTCCCCCCCGAGTGCACAAATTTTTGTGCACCGGGCCTCTAGTCCTATATAATAAAACCCTAATATGCAAATAGACTGAACAGTGGAACAACTGGTGGAATGACTGGTTGCTATAATGCGCACTGACCACCAGGGGGCAGACACTCAATGCAGGAGCTGCCCCCTGATGGTCAGTGAGCTCCCACAGCTGGAGCACAGCTCAGCCAGAAGCCAGGCTCACAGCTGGCCAGTGCAGCAGCAATGGCAGGAGCCTCTCCTACCTCCCGCAGCAGAGCTAAGGAGTGGCAAGCCAAGTGGTAAGGAGTGAGCAGGCTAGCCGTTAGTAGTGAGGGGTTCCGGATTGCAAGAGGGATGTCTGACTGCCGGTTTAGGCCCCATCCGATCGGGGCCTAAACCAGCAGTCAGCCATCCCCCGAGGGGTCCCCAATTGCAAGAGGGTGCAGGCCGGACTGAGGGACCTCCCTCCCCCCAGCACGAATTTTGTGCATTGGGCCTCTAGTTAGTAGATAAAAGTCTCTTTTACAGAGTGGCCACAGCAGAGCAGTGAAAGGCAAGAGATCTATTTTGGGCCTCCCTGATTTAAAACATATATGCATGATCTGAGGAAAATTATGCTAAATAAAAAAAAACACATTATTTCTTTATGGTAGCTCAAGACTGTTGAGCTCCTAAAACAAAAGCTTGTAATGTTTGCATTTGGTCTTTCACTTGAGATGCCCAAAAAGTACAAAGAGCTATATGTTGCACCTCGTGCCAAACGGGTACCTTGAGGACAGAGATATAGAAACCTGACCAAGTTTGTGCCTATTGTCAGCAAGTTCTGGAAGAAGATAACTCAAGAACTTGAAGTATCTATAATCCACTCTCCATTGACATATCTGCCTCAGATTTAATCTAAAATAGAAAGTAAGATAAATTATCTAGGAGTTGCTAAAGAGATATCCCAACTATATTTAGATAAATTCCGGATGTAATGAAATGGATTCACATTGTCTCCAGGGCTTTGTACAGGTCCACAATGGCAAGTTGGTTGTGTATATGTTGTCATTTCTCCTTCCTTCACTCACTGTACACATATTGCTCTTACCCATAGCACTCTTCCCCACTATGAGAGAAGCAGCTTTAGGGTCTTAAAAAAATACTCCTGGGTATTTTTCATTGAGTTGACCCACAATTGAAAACCCATTTGCCATCACTTGACTAACACATAATTTCAGCATTCTTCTTTAGTGTTCCCTGAGCTACAAACAAACCCCATGTTAAACCCAATCATTTTTTATTGCTGATAATAGTTTGTATATTATATTTTTCAAGCAACTACGAGTCTTTTATATAATTAAGATTTTACCCTATTTTATGCTTCAGGTTCTCTCATTTTGAACCACAGTATTCTCTCTGGGTCTTTTTTAATGCCTTCATATTAATTGGGGAGTTTGTGAGACAGACTCATCAAGGAATATGATGGTTTCCAAAAATGTCAAGTTACTAAAAGGCTGGCTTTGAGTATCCATTAGGGGAAAAAGAACACCCTGTGGATCATTATTTATGATGTTTCATTCTAAAATGCAGGAGATATTTTCGGGATGAAAGTGAATCATTTAACATCTACGTTTTTCAATAGATATTCACTGAGGAAAATCATATATCAGTTAATGAAAAGGATCTCTCTAGGTATTTTTAAAAAATGAAATCTATAGAACTTCATTCTGACTTCAAACCACTTAACTTAAATGCTTGCAAATTTGTCCCTGCCGTGGCCAATGTACAGAGTGTCCACTCAATAATTATGTCTTAGAAATGTTTAACTGTGAGCCCCAAAGATGAACTACCAAGAACTTAAAGCTAAATGCCACTCCAGCTATAGTCTTCATTCTAAAGAAGCAACTGCCTCTACAAAAGTACTGCAGATGCTACATCCTTTAATGCCCTGGCTTTTATTCTTACTCCCTATAGTAAGACTTCATATTTCATTAGACTTATAGAGCTAAAGGATGGAAATTTTTAGTCTAAATAAAATCATATCTAATAAACAAATTTATTTAAAGGTCTGGACCACAGTGGATATAGCATTGCTCCTAGACACACAACCACAGAAACTTAGAGTGGAAAGCTCATTGGACTTGCTGCCTCACATGCATTTCATTCTGAGTCAGCAACTTTCTTGCTGAGAGAATTTGAGGAAGTCACTGAAATTCTCTAAAGCTCAATTAAAAAAATAATCTAAAGAAGGTTTACCATGTTCTATGGGGTCTACCAGACCCTGGGATTAAAATATGAATATAAAATTGCCTTTTGTCATGGATAGGTGACAGGAAGAGAAAAGCAATGAGGTTTGCCAGTGCACATAGTAAAGACAGGACCATCTTTTCATAAATTTGTTTTATGGAAACATGCTTTGTAAACTGTTATACAACATGTATTTGTATGATCACTGTTTATTGAGTGCCTATTACACGCAGACACTGTCACATAATCCTATGCTGTGACATTTTAATGAACTATATTTATGTACTTTAAGATGAGTAACCTGGACTTCAGAGAAGTTAAATAACTTGTCCAAAATGATAGTTTAAGAAATTGCAAAAATTGGATTTGAACCTGGATCTGACAGAGCACAGCTTGGCCAATTGCCAATATGCTATAGTGCTTTTATGTGCTTCAAGTAATACTAACGTAGTGGCCTTCTCTAAAGATTTGTGCCATGTCTGAAGTCCATTCATCATGGAAGCTACCTCCAGTAACAAATTCTACCTTGTTTTCTGTAGTATCTATGGAAGGGAGGAGAGAGTATGATAAATGATTGAAACTATACCAATATTCCCTATTTACTCAAAGCAGAACTTAGCTTTTGACCAATTCAAACAGCCTAATCTAGAATCACTAAAGAATAGACATAATCTAGGGATGAACAGGAAAAAGTCATTCTGACTGCACCTCCTTCCCTCTTTTCTGGGGTCAGAGGAGATTTGGACTGTCACTGCACTAGTGTTTGTGCTTTTCTGTTTATGTAATATTTAATTCATGAGCATTTCCAATATGGTTTTTAGCTCAGCAAGAAAGGAACTATTTTTTAAAAATACAGAGACCACCACAAAACAAGAGCAACCAGGAATTCAGATGAGAATAAAAAGAAACAACATTCAATTTCAGAGAAATGGTCACTTGCCAAAGCTGGACAGAGCAGAGGTTATGGGGGTTTCAGAACAAAGAAATGACATGCGATGTTCAGAATGATGTGGTAAAAGCTCTTTAAATGGAATTAATTTCTTGTTCCAAACATATAGGAGGAAGAGAGACACTTCAGAGTGGGAAGCAGAGGAGAAGCATGGTCTCAAAAGTAGAGAAAATAATTTTTGCAGAAGAATAAATCACTAACTAGAGGGAAATAGCAAAAGGTATAGGTGAGAAGTAAGTTTTATTTATTTGCTCATTCAACAAACTTTTTTTAGTATACCTTTCACACAAAAAGAATATTCTGGGGATGGTAAGCAGCTATGTGGTGGTTACAAAGTTTAAAGACCAAAATTAGTGGAGAAAAAAGAAGAGAGAGCTTTGTGGTTGGTGGGTGATAGAGATTAGCCAGGGCACATGAGAACACATCTGAAACACAACCCTTATTGAGAATGGAAGTAGAAGGAATGGCTTCACAGGCTTGAAGAATGTGTGGGAGTTACTCAGGCAAAGAAGAAGGACATGGAATCAAAGATGCCCAAGGCATTTCAGGAGTTCCCAGAGCAGTTCAATTAAAAAACCAAATGAGAAATCAGGCCATTGTTTCCTAGCCTGTGACATTTTAGCGTAGGTCTACAGGGTTTGACATTGAGGCAAAAAAGTGTGTATCCTGCTCAAACTGACTCATTTGGTAGGAATAAGTCTCAGAAATAATGGATACTGTGAAGATTAGGACAACCACTGACTTCAGAATCAGACCAATTTAGATTTAAATCCTTATTCTCCAACCCCTACCTATGTGATCTTGGGCAATTGATTTGACTTCCTTGAATCTCAACTGAGTCTTGGCATCTTCCTCATAGGCATATTATGAGGATTAAGTGATGTAATATATGATTGTGAGAATAATGCCCTATACAGATTCAGTGTTTAACAAAGATTGATATTATAATGATTATTTTTTAAAATATATTTTTTATTGAATTCAGAGAAGAAGGGAGAGGGAGAGAGAGATAGAAACACTGATCAACTGCCTACTGCACACCCCACAATGGGAATTGAGCCCTCAACCCAGATGTGTGCCCTGACCAGGAATCAAACCATGGCCTCTTGGTTCATAGGTCAATGTTCAACCACTGAGCCACACTGGCTGGGCTATAATTATTAATGCATATGAAGGAACATTAAAGTTAGAATCTGGAGAAGTTAAATATGTGACATTAGATAAGTTGCTTAACCACTCTGAAATTCAGATTGGCTTGTTTATTAAAAAAGGGAAATTTTTGCCAAAGTTGTAAGATTGTTTTAGAAATTAAATGTGGTAACATGCAAGAAAGCCCCTAGCACAGTACTTAGCACATGCAAAGGCCTTGATAAATTTTACTTAAATTGAAGTCTGAAATACCCACATTGCAGAAACAAATTTTTATACAAAATGTGCTTTAATGATTAATAGCAAATAATTACTTTTAGTGTTTCTCTGTGTTGGATGTCATTTAGTCATTTTACATATACTTTCTCATTTAGTCCTAAAGGTAACCTTTGTATTATCTTGGAAAGTATAGTTACTTGTGCATGGTCTCACACATTTTTTTTCACCACCCAAACATATTTTTTAAAAGACTACTAAATTTGTTTAACAATGGTAAATTAAACGAAAATCTAGTCTTTAAAACAGACAAGAGTCCAAGTATGAAACCAACTCTTAAGCAATATCATCTTTTATCAACCAACCCTAAGGGGCTGTACAAATTACCATGATGGGCCTTTTTCATGAAATCTTTTCACAAAAATCTCTAATCTCTTAGAACTCACACTGTAGTCCAGAGAGACAAAGCATGTAAACAGATTAGTCTTCTTGACACAGTATGTACTGGAGACAGATTGATAGTGCATTTATTCGTGTTAGATGACTTCTGAGGATATAAAAGCTGCATCTAGCTTGATGATAAAGGAAGTTTCCCAGGAGAAAATAGGACCTGAGCAAAGGTTTGAAGAATGGGTGTATCCTGATAGGCAGAGATGGGTGGAAAGTATTCTAACCTGAGGAAAACACATGGGCTAACAATGGGAGAGAGAACCCAAAAAGAATACTCTGGGGATGGTAAGCAGTCATTTTGACTGGACCAGAAAAATCATATTGGAGCATAGTGAACAATTGGGCTGGATACTTGGGTTAGGACCACCTTAGAGGCAGCCTCGACTCTTAGGCTTAATAATTATAAGTACAATTACCATAACTTCCATTTATTAGCACACATCAAGTGTCAGGAAGTACTTAAATATTTAATCCCCCAACCACCTTTGAAGTAGGTGAGGAAAATTGAGATTCATAAAAGTTATACCCCAAAGTTACAAACTAATGGGGGACAGAATAGGACTCAAGTGCAGATCTATCTGATTCTAAAGATACTAAGGGCCCGGTGCATGAAGATTCATGCACAGGGGTGGAGGGTGGGGGGTTAGGGGGGTGAGTCTCTCAGCCCGACCTGCACCCTCTCCAATCTGGGAGCCCTCAGGGGAGCCCTCTCCAATCTGGGAGTTTCTGTCTTTGCAATCATACGAGCAAATTGTCTGAGACCCCCAACCCAGTTTGGTTTGTTGCTCACAGAATAATAGAGGCTTTTTTTTTCTTTGCTTCATTGGTGGAGATTTCCTGGAAGTTTTAGGATATCTTCCCTTTAATTTTTCCTAGACACTCTTATTTTACTTATGTCTCTCACCTTTGCTTTCCCTCAATCCCCCACCACAATAGTAACTTACTCCAGGCTCACTTTGCTCTAGTGTTTAGGAAATCCATCTGCCATCAGAACTATGATTCCCAGCATTCCTGGTGCTCCCCACACTTTGGGCTTCCGCTTCTGGTCCTGGGGCTGCCACCAGAACTACTATTCCCAGAATTCCTGGTGCTCCCTGCCCTGGGAGTGACCGAGGTAGCCACGGCCCCCCAAGCTGCTGGCTCTCCCACTCTGCTCTCCGCCTGGCGCCTGTGTATGCAAATTAACCCGCCAACTTTGTCAAGTTAATTTACATACTCACTCCTGATTGGCTGGTGAGCATAGCAGAGGGACAGTCAATTTACATGTTTCTCTTTTATTATATAGGATGTTTTCAATGACTCTTGAACAATTATAGCATTATCGTCTATGGGAAGATTTTGGTATTTACCATGCAAAGAAAGGAATTTACTTAAAGGCTTTTATTTAAACCTCATCTTCCCCAAACACATTTTCTGAAATGTTAATCCTCACTCCTCTCCTTCCTTGACCTATCAACAGCATTTACTGTAATTGATCATTCCTTCTTCCTTGATATTCTTCTTAATTTACCTTCCAGGACAAAAAACTGTCCAGGTTTTCCAGGTACTTCACCTTTTCCATTTTCATTGGGAAAGAGAAGTGTCTTCTCCCTGGCATCCTAATGTTAGGGTAATCCAACATTTCATGTACCTCTTCTGGTATCTATCAACATTCACTCCCATTGGTGAACTCATCCAAACTTATTGATTTTCAATATTTTTCTATATGCTACTGATTCATAAGTTGATATCTCTAGCCCAGACCTTTCTCTGCAAGTATAGACTCATCCAGCTGATTCCTTTACTTTTCTGCTTGCTTGTCTGAAACTGAACTCCGGTCTTGCCTCATCCAAACCTGCATGTATCAATTTATTTATGGTAACTCTATATTCATCATTGTTTATGCCCAAACTGTCACAGCATCATTTATTTCTCATTTTCTTTTACACCCCATTTTCTAGAACTTTGGATACTTGCAAAATATCCAGAATTATTTTATACCCCAAATTTACATTGGAGGAATATGTCTAGCATATAAGTGATCAATAAATACTTTTTGAATGAAATAAGTAACTACATTTAAGTTATTATAATAGATTGGGAGACTAGATGGCCAGAGTTTGACCTGGAAATATGTATGAGAAAAGGAATTGGCAATAACTAAAAAATAGTAGCCTTTGAGATAATAAAATGGCTATGATTCCCAAATAAGATTTGTTATGTTCATATTCAATAAGAGGGTAGATTTGGAGGAACATCAGTGAGTAGCCATACTTTCCTTATGCTTTCACTTGAATAAATAATGAGAAATCTAAACATCATCTACAGAAAATATTACAAGGGAATAATCAGAAATGTTAAAATCAATAAAGCCTAAACTGTATTTAATAAAATAAAATCCACTTTAAATGAAATCACGTGCTACAAGATCACACATGTATAATACATAACACATCACATTGACACAGTAATAAAAACTAGTCATCCAATCTTAATAAGTAGAAGAAACTGAATAGAATTAGCCTAACTTTTATATATCATCAACCAATGTTTGTTGGCACCAATATTATGCTAACAGGAATCACTAATTTGGGGTGTGGTGAAGAAGGAAACTTTATTCAGTGCAAAGAGCTCGGATGTGATTCAGCATGGATAGCTATGGAACAGCTCAATAATGTTATAACTTAATTATGAAGCAGGGGGTGCTGTGAGGCAGCTCTGGGATGGGTGGAGTAGCCCTGAGGGGAGGCATCCCTGGAGTGAGGTGGCCCTGGGGTGAGGACCCTCTCCAGCTAGACAGCTCTGCTCTGCTTGGCCTTCTTTGATCTTGCCCAGTGAGAGGTCTTTGGTGTTTCATCTTTGGTGTTTTATCTCTAGCCAGGGAAATACAGTCTTCAGCTAAAAGGGAAAGTGTGCTCCCCAAGCCAAAGGGGTGCTGACTTATAGAGAGAGAAGTCCCTGGCCCCTGATTGATTCATCCTCATACAAATGAGGACTCCAAATCCTCACAGTTTGATAGATCCAATAGGCACAGTCCTGATTTTTCAGAATGGAGCTGCTCTGATTGGTCTGTGAAGATGCTAATGGTAATATAGCTGTGCAGCTCTGATTGGACAAGGAAAATCTTAGTCTTATTGGTTGAAATAGGATTCCAGGAACTCCTTTTTAAGGGCTGGCTCAGATAGTAGGAACACAGTGTAGGCAGGCAGTTTAGTGCAAGAGGCAGGCAGTTCAGTGCACACTTTTCCCTGAAACCTGACTTGTGTGAGAGGCCCCTGTTTAGAAGTGGCTGCTAAACTCTGCTATTAAATTTAAGTCCAGTTAGCCACCGGAAGTCTTTCTTGGTAGGTATCTTCTTTATAAGGGTACACAATATCTATATTATGTTTTCATGGGAAATTGTTTTAATTTATTTTTATTGCTTTCAGAGAGGAAGGGAGAGAAAGAGAGAGCTAGAAACATCAATGATGAGAGCGAATCATTCATTGGCTGCCTCCTGCATGCCCCTCACCGGGGATTGAGCCTGCAGCCCAGCATGTGCCTTTGACTGGAATCAAACCTGGAACCCTTCAGTCTGCAGGCTGACTCTCTATCCAATGAGCCAAACCAGCTAGGGCTTTCATGGGAAATATTCATAAGAAAATTCAGCAGCAATTAAATTCTGAAAAGTCTATCTGTACTGATTAAAGAATGCCCTCTAAGTAAACGGCCCTGGCCCTGCTTATAGAAACTCGATCTTTATAGGTAAAGCTCATCAATGTATTTCTAGAATTCTGAATGCAATTTACCTTGGTATAGGCTGAATTTTTGTTTCATTGTACTAAGTTGTTTATAAAAGTCTATTATACCCTTATCCTAAAGTAAGTGTGTGTGTGTCTTTGTGTGTGCAATTACTAAACTTTTTATTAAATGAAAGTAGGTCACAGTTCCATCTCATGATACTTATTGGTCTCTTACTATTTTCCCAGAGATCAATATTCTCTGCCTCCATCTTTGCAAAGTAAGTACTGAAAGAAAAAATAATCCTCCTCCTTTTTATGTCATTTCTGGCAGCAGAAGACTAATTTTATTATGTTTTGATATATCAGCATTCATAAAAATCTTCTAGGTTGACTATGGCTTTATTTTTCTATAAAGTTTAAAAAGAGAAAACATTAAACAGTCATATAACATATTTGTCATTTTTACAGCCCTACTCCCAATGCTTAGATGAGAAAGGTTACTTCTTCCTTGATAGATCCTTCAATGAAATATATTTGTTTTTATACCATCATGACTTCACAGTGGGCTAATGTGAAAGTTTCATAATATCACATATTTAATCCAGAGCTTTTCAGTGTCAATGAGGGAGAGATAAAAGGTCAACAAAAAAGCCCCGTATTTGAAAAGAACCAAAAAAATAATTTGAAAAATAATAGAAAAAAATTTTGAATTACAAAAGGTAAGTGGATTTACATTTGAAAAATGACACATTAAAAGTTTTCTATACAAAATCTTTTAAAAACAATGTTTCATCAATTCTCCTTGACATCCATAATAATGACAAAAAATACCCTTACATATTTTCATATGCATTATTTTCTAAATGGTATAATAAAAGCTGTCAGTTACCCCCTGGCATACTAACAAAAAAGTACAGTCCTTTGTTCTGTGTGTGCCTACATTTGCACATTATGGAACTATGAAATATTTACAAAGAGAAGGTTAAATCAATACAGCTCTAAAATTTGTACTTTAGTCTTCAGGGATTTATATCATCTTGATTTAATGAAGTATGAGAAGTAAGAATGTTGACACACAGAAAAAATATTTCAGTTTCCCCTTTATTATACATACAGAAAGTATTGAAGTAGGATTTGTTGATACCTAAGCAGCAACTAATTATTACACATTTTATGCCTCGCCTATCATTTGGGAAATCTTACCTAAGCAGTGAAAAACATACACCAACTATCAAAAAGAGGGGAAAAAAGTGATGCATAATCTAGTAAAGAAATAGTCTATCTTCATTTAACTTTTCTTTATTATCAAAATCTTTTATATTTTAAAATACCATTTAATTTTTATACTACAAATATTAGTTCAGATATATAAAGATAAAACTCTAATGTATTTATAACATATTATACACAATATGTACTTTAGATATAATATATTTGCTCTCCATATATTGATTATTTATGCTTATATATCTAATTAGTATATATTAGAACTATGGATTTAAGTTTCCCTAGGGCAGAAAAAGACTATGCTCAATAAACAGAACAGAAGCCTCTTCTTTGCAGAAATACCAATCTCACAGTTCGTTTCAGTGAGAGCACTAGGAAGGATGTGCAGAGAAAAACAAAAAGCTTTGAAAAAAATGTGTTTTTTTTAAATAAACAAATGAAACAGACTTGGAATCCTAAGCATTTTGTAAAAGGACATAGGAGTATAAAGATGAAAGTCCAGGTGAAATGCAACCTGCTTCTTTAGAGAACTAATTCATTCATTTCAAGATCACATTGTCACATATTATGTATTTTCTATTATTATACAAACTAGAAAACTTTTTAATAACTAAATCAATTGATGGAGCAGACTGTATTAGAGATGCTACCCATTTAAGTGTTGACCTATGAACCAGGAGGTCACGGTTCAATTACCAGTCAGGGCGCATGTCTGGGTTGCTGGCTCAACCCCCAGTGTGGGGTGTGCAGGATGCAGCGGATCAATGATTCTCTCTCATCATTGATATTTCTACCTCTGTCTCCCTCTCACTTCCTCTCTGAAACCAATAAAAAATATATTAACAAAACAAAAAAAGAAGAAGGAGAAGAGAAAGTCAGGAGAGAGGCATCTGAAATCACCATATGAATGAGCAAGTTATTCCTTAGCAGTCCAAGCTTGGACTGGTTCAGCCATCTTACAGATAAGTGCTCCTCCCTTTCCAAACTTGTCAATTTGGGCAAGGCTAGTTTCTCCTTGGTCTCCCCTCTCCTATTTATTTTATCATTTAGTGATGTTGGAGAGAGAAGGAAGCTATCTTAATTAGTTTACTTATCTTAAGATGACAAGATTTGCCAATAATTAGGAATCAAAACAGCTTTCTGGGTAATTTAGGCTAAATAGTTAAAAATTATTTCTGACCCACAGAACAATTTAAATAAAAATTTTATATGTACCCTGAATATAAATGACCAATGCTTTAAAAATGTGCAGTAAACTGTGTTTTAAATATATTTATAGATCAGAAAGTAAAGGCAAACACTCAAGTTGAATAGAAAGACAGAAATTCTCAACAAAAAAATAGAAAATATAAATAAGAACCAAACAGAAATTTTAGAACTAAAATAGTAAAATAAAAACAAAAACAAACAAACTAAACCGCACAAAACTTCATTGTTTGGACTGAACAGCAGAATGGAGATGAAAGAGTCCATGAAGTTGGAGATAAACAATAAGAATTATCCAATATCAATACCAGATAAGTTTTTAATTATTTCAAATAAAGTGGAAAATACTGATTTGAAATAGATTATGAAAGATTAAACATATATTTCATAATCTTGAAAAAAAGTGGGAAAACGATACAAAGATATACAGACAAAACAGAATTGATAAAATGAAATACTAGAAAATATTCAAATATCTCAAGAGAAGGCAGTAAGGAGAAAATTGTAGTGCAGGGAATAAAAGAATAAAGAGAAAGAAAGTGTTTAAATTAAATCTAAACATGTCACTAATTACATTAAATGACAATAGTGTAAATGCAATAATGGAAAAACAGACATTCTCAGAATGGATAAAAACATGAACCAACTACATCCTATCTATGGGAATCTCACCTCAATTTAAATGACACAGGTAAGTTAAAAGTTAAATGATAGAAAAAGTTATATAATGAAAGCACTGATGGAAAGAAATCTGGCATCCACAAAAATCAACCTAAAATGCATCATAGATTTAAATGTAAAACTATAAAAATTTTTTTAAAAAATGGTTGTTATCTGGGATTAAGCAAAGAGTTTGTATATATAACACCAAAAGCATGATTAATTTTTTAATTAATAAATTGATCTTCATGGAAATTAAAACCTTTGCTCTATAAAAATTGCTATTTAGAGAACATAAAGAGAGCTAAAGTCTGGAAAAAAAATCAATTACAAATCATTTGGATCCCAAACATCAAAACTCAATAGTAAGAAAATAAAATGACCCAGTTAAAAATTGAGCAAAAGACTTGAATAGACAATACACCAAAGAAGATATACAGATGTTAAGCCCATGTAAGAATGTTCAACATCATTAGTAATTAAGAAAATGCAAAATAAACAATAGTGTAATATTACTATACATAAAGGATTAAATAAAAACTACTGAGAATGCCCTAGCTGGTTTGGCTCAGTGGAAAGAGCATCGGCCTGCAAACTGAAGGATCCTGAGTTCCATTCTGGTCAAGGGCACATGCCTGGGTTGCATGTTAGATCCCCAGTGGGGGCATGCAGGAAGCAGCCGATCAATGATTCTCTCTCATCACTGATGTTTCTATCCCTCTCTCTCTCCCTTCCTCTCTGAAATCAATAAAAATCTATTTTAGCCCTGACTGGTTTGGCTCAGTGGATAGAGCGTCAGCCTACGGACTGAAGGACCCCAGGTTCGATTCTGGTCAAGGGCAGGTACCTTGGTTGCAGGCACATCCCCAGTGGGGGGTGTGCAGGAGGCTGCTGATCGATGTTTCTCTCTCATCGATGTTTCTAATTCTATCTCCCTTCCTCTCTGTAAAAAATCAATAAAATATATTTTTAAAAATTTTTTATAAAACTACTAAGAATAACAAGTGCTGAAAAGGAAGCAGAGCAACTGGAACTCACATACAATGTAGTAATAGCAATGCAAAAGGGCAAAGCCTCTCTTATAAAATTAAACATACACCTACCATATGACCCAAAATCCTACTCCTAGGTATTTCTACTGGGGAATTTGAATGTTATATTCACACAAAAGCCTGTACCTGAATATTTATAGCAACATTATTCATAATTTCCAAAGAACTAGAAATAACCCAAATACTCTTCAATGAATAAATGGATAAATTAACTGTGGTACATTTATACAATGGAAACTACTCAGCAAGCAAAAGGGACAAACTAGTAACACAAATAATTTGGGTAAATCTTAAAGCTGTTATGCTGAGTAAAAGCAGCCACTCTCAAAATATGAATGCTGTATTATTCCATTTATAAGACAGTCACAAAAAGACAAACTGTAGTAACAGAGGATAGATTGTTAGTTTCTAGGGGTGAGGTGTACGGGGAAGATGTGACTATAAAATGGTTACACAAGGGAAGTTTTAGGGGTGATGGAATTGTATTCTGGTTGTGATGGTGTTAATAAAAATGCATGCATTACAATTCCTAGAACTCCATCAAAAAAATTAATTTTACTTTTTTATTTTAAAAATCAAAAGACTTAAAAATGTTAAAACTTATACAATTACTCAGAATAGTAATTCAAATTGATTTGAATTGTAACTCAACGTTGGCACCTTTTAAAAAGAAATCACTCCCTATTTACAATTGCTACTTATTAATGCCTAATGTGATATCTGGACTAAGTTCATGATGATGACACATATTAGTAATGAGTTTTAGATTCAACAAAGGCAGCATTTTTCAAACCTATGACCTGGAAGTGAGAGACTTTAAATTCCATTGATGATTTTTTGAAACAGCAACCTCTCTTCTGTGAGGTCCAGGGAAAATTGTGCATCTGTTGTTAATATATTACCTTAATTTTCCAACCATCTGCTTAAATAAAAACCAGGATCAGGAGGTTTTAAAATAAATGTCCTTTGAGAGAGTGAGATAAATTCGGATCTAAAACTCCTGAGCCCTTTTCAAAAATTCAGTACCTAGCAAAGTAAAATATTTTCTTCTACTATGATTATATTTTGCCTTTCTTATTACTATTTCTGGATGGAAGACAAAGTTTTGGAAAGCTACTGATATAAACATAAATCACTGAATCTGTGAGCTATATTCCTAGATTATGTTTGATGGTATACTGGATTCAATAAGCCACATGGCAACTCAAAAGTAACCTGCTATCGTCCTTGATACAAGACCTGAAGAGGGCAAAGAGCTTCATCCAGTCAACAGCACATCTAATAAGACTTATTCTATCTATGCACATGAGTCTCACTTCTCACTGGTAAAACAAGACCAAAGTGTACTGATAATTACCTAAGATCCATTTTAGGAGTATATTTTTGCATTCCCCAAATCCCAAAACAAGTTGATTTCTTTCACTTTTTTTGTTGTTTTTTCAAACCCTTCGTTGAATATTATGTTCTTGGAACACACAGCTATTCCTTCTGGGCTTTATCCTGGGGAACCAGATTCCTAGCTGTTATCTTCCACCTGTGCTGTTGTCTTTGCCTGCCTCAAACCTCAGAACATAATCTTGTATTTACAGATATGACTCGATTCACACCCCTGATAAACTTACACATCTGATTACCATCTCTGGAAAACATTTTAGGCCTCCACAATTGCCTTCAGCCTCCAGTTTTATCAGCCATGCCAAAATTACATGTATGAGGGAAGAGAAAGGACAAACCAGAAGCCAGCTCAACATTGGAGCAAAGGAAGAGGCCAAAGGCTAAGGTTTCCTCAGACTCCATAGTTTATAAGGATATGAGACAAATGGAAGTATTGTTGAAAATTCTTACTCTTGCTGAACAGGGGTGCTTTCTATGCTCTAATATGACACACTGGACTCTGACCTCATGTTAAGTCTTTTGGAGACTATTTCACCAATTGACTTAGTCTAGTTTCTAGTCCTGGCATATCTACACCTTATACATCTTATGATACAAAAGAGGCTAACAAGTTGTAAAGTACAAATTTGCACATAGTCCATATCTGAAATTGTGTCAGATAAGAGGTATATAGGGCCAATGAACACCTGATTTTTGTCCTCTGGGTGTTGGAATTGAAATGGAGTAGGCATACATAGAAAAAACAAGATATGATATAAAGAGAGGAACATAAACAGATGCTCATAGAGTATAGTATGAAAGTCCAAGAGAATGATTTACTCTTACACAGGGGAAGGCAAGAAAATATACCAGGTATGACATAGAACGTGGAACCAATCCAATAGAGAAGTTAATAAAGGACATTCCAACCTAAAATTCCGCATTCTATTAAATATTTCCAGTTAGTTGCCTGCACTTATTTTTTCAATGGGTTCTCTACCTAATAGCATAATCAATATTGTGTTCAAATCATTAATGTCCCTTTAAAATATGTATGAATAGAAGTATTGCCAGTAAAAAAATATCATATCTAATAATAGACAAACATGGTAATTAACCGTACCTCCGACACTCTTCCCATTGGCTAATCAGCAGGATATGCAAATTAACTGCCCACAAAGATGGCGGCCGGCAGCCAGGCAGCTGAAGCGAACAGGAGGCTTGCTTGCTCCAGTGACGGAGGAAGCCAAGGTTCCCCGCCTGCCACTGCCGGCCTCTGAGATGCACTCTAAGAAACAATGTTGCAATTATAGAAGCTAAACAAACCCCAGAAACCTGCTTTCAGCCAGCCGGGCCTCAGAGCTAGAGCTGCAACAGTGTTTCAATTATAGAAGCCAAACAAACCCAGATACCTGCTTTCAGCAGCCAAGGTCTCAGAGCTGGAGCCGAGCCTCAGAGCTAAAGCCAGCTCTCAGTTCCAGTGAAAGCCGTAGAAGGTAAATAAATCCCAGAATAAAAAAAAAGAAAGAAAAAAAGGAGAGGTTGGGAGCTTCAGTCACCCGCCAGCCTGAAAACGGCCCTCAGCCCCTCACCCAGACTGGCCAGGCACCCCAGTGGGGACCCCCACCCTGAAGGGGGTGTGACCAGCTGCAAACAGCCATCATCCTCTCATCCAGGCTGGTCAGGCACCCAAGTGGGACCCCCACCCTAATCCGGGACACCCTTCAGGGCAAACCAGCCGGCCCCCACCCATGCACCAGGCCTCTATCCTATATAGTAAAAGGGTAATATGAAAACTGACCCTAACAGCAGAATGACTGGGAATGACTGGTCACTATGACACACATTGACCACCAGGGGGCAGACGCTCAATGCAGAAGCTGCCCTCTGGTGGTCAGGGCGCTCTCACATGGGAGGAGCTCTGCTCAGCCACAAGCCAGGCTGATGGCTGCCAGTACAGCAGTGGTTGTGGGAGCCTCTCCTGCCTCCTCAGCAGTGCTAAGGATGTCTGACTGCAGCTTAGGTCTGCTCCCTGCTGGCAAGTGAACATCCCCCGAGGGCTGCCGGGCTGCCAGAGGGATGTCTGATTGCCATCTTAGGCCCAATCCCCCGGGGAGCGGGCCTAAGCCAGCAGGTGGTCATCCCCTGAGGGGTCACAGACTGCGAGAGGGCACAGGCCAGGCTGAGGGACCCCCCCCCCACCGAGTGCACAAATTTGTATATATATAAATATAAATATATATATATACACACACACACACACACACACACACGCACACACACACACACACACATATACATATATATATACAAAAAAAGGGAAAAAATCCTCTTCTAAATATATATATTGGTAGTGCTGCAGTTCTGGAGTGCTTTCTGAACAGTATTGCCTATTTTTATACTAGAAGTTTATTATGAACTAGAGGCCTAGTGCACGAAATTTGTACATAGGTAGGGTCCCTAGGCCTGGCCAGTGATCAGGGCCAATTGGGGCCTTCTGGCTGCCAGCCAGGGCCTTCTTTCCCCAGATGCCAGCTGCTGGCCGGGGCCTTCCTTCATTCTGTGCCACCCCCTGGTGGTCAGCACATGTCATAGCAAGCGATCGAACTCCCGGTCTCCTGGTCACACTCCCTAGGGGACACTTCTCATATTAGCCTTTTATATACCAGTATATAGATATCTTGATTTAAGTGCTAATGGTCATTAAGAGCTTACTCAGTGTCAGGCACAGTTCTAAATATTTTACATATATTATATTTCACTGGTTCTAAGAGGCAGATTTTTGCAGATTTTAATAATCTCTGCAATTGAAATATGCCTTATACATGATAATGTATAATTAATTTAATTGGCAACACTTTTTCTTATTGGTACATGAAATAACTCTGAGCCTTTAAATCAAGAACATCTATGTATTAATGAAATACAATAGTAACTCATTCAATACTTACATCATTGTAAGTATCTACACAGTCTCATATAAAATCCCCACTTTACTGAGAAGTTAATACACTTGCCTAGGTTCACACAGCAAATAAGCATCAGATCCAGTTTTCAAATGCAGAGTATGAGTCTGTGCTCTCTTCCACTATCCATAATACCTCTCAAACATTGCAGAGTACAAACCGTACCTCTCACTCATCTATCAATACTTACTGAAAAGGAATATAAAACATCTGTTTGTGTTAATTTATAAACCAAAGTGTAACCATAGTGGTGTGGTTAGTAAAGAGCAATAATCACACACAGAGAAAACAATGTTTTGTCACAAGATGATTAAGATGATCATGGAAGAAATGAAAACCTCCAGCCAGTAATACAAATACTTCAATGATTTCTGCATGTGGAGAGAGACTGTGCATAATTATCATCTTTCATTCATATTGGAAGTTATGAGGGATCAGGTACAAAGCACCTGGCAGGGACATTGTAGAGAGGATACCAGTACTGAGTATATGGTAAAGCTAGGAATTATTCAAGGCAGTTTTTCCACCTCAGCACTACTGAGATTTAGGAACATATTATTCTTTGAAGAACTGTTGTTTTTATTGTGGGACTAGAGGCCCAGTGCATAAATTCATGCACCTTGAAAGGAACTGTGGGCTGCGAGGCTGCGGTAGGCACAAGGGTGGGTCTCGGCCCATCCTCCACGCCCCCTGGTCCCTTGTCTGCTGGCAGCCCCGCTCCCACCGTGGCTGCTCCCACGCGCTGACAGTGCCGGCCCCGCTTGCACCCGCTGACAGTGCAGAGCAATTGGGGCCGGCGCCAGCAGCAGGTGCGAGTGATGGCTGCTGCCCCCATCACCCCTCAGGAGCAGGGGGAGGTGGAGAAGCCCTCAGGGGTGATAGGGGTCAGCAGCAGCCATTTGCACCCGCTGATGGTGCCAAGTGAATGGGACCAGCACCGGGCACTGGCAGCGGGTGCAAGCGGTGGCTCTGGCGCCAGCTGCAGGTGTGAGCAGGGCCAGCGCCGGCAGCTGGTGCAAGTGCCAGGCAGGACCACAGCACGCAGGAGCAAAGAATTTTCAGTAACCACCAGAGGCTTGCCCCAATGACAGCGACCGGCGCCCCCTCCTTGGTCTGGCGCCCCTGCTCACCTGCTCCACCATCCTGCTGCAGCCAACGCCCGCCATGTTCTGTACATGCCCCCTGGTGGTCAGCGCATGTCATAGTGATTGGTTGTTCAGTTGTTTGGTTGTTCCAGTTGTTTCACCATTTGGTCTATTTGCATATTAGCCTTTTATTATATAGAATGTTGAACAGCATCCCTAGCTCTACGCAGTAGACGCCATTAACACTCCCCCACTTGTGACAAGCATAAATGTCTCCAGCTACTGCCAAATATCCCTGTGTGGCAAAATCTCCCTTGCTTGAGAACCACTGAATTTAAGTCTCTTCTGTCACCTGATGTATTTTGTAGCCCATAAAAGATAATCAATATATAACAATTATGATGGGAGTAAAGGATTGATGGATGGCTGAAAGGAAGATAAGGCAAGAAAGAGGGAGGAAATCAGAAACAAAGGAAATCTACAATATTTACTAATATCTATTGGCAAATAATTTCCACTCTAAACTGAGAGACTAGCTAATATTCAATACTCACTATAAATCAAACACAAGAAAACTCACTCTTTAATGCAATACCATATTTATTAACTTTTATATGTTATTTTAAAAAGCATTTAAATAAAATGTCAACCACAAGAGTAAAAAAGAACTATTCTCATAGGAGTGCAATAGTTATAGATCTGATCGCCTTAAGTATATTATGAATTTGTTTAAAATAATTGATAAACTATGCTATTGACAGACATATGCTTATTTCATTGAGATAAAATTATAATTGAATTGATAGGTAATGACTCTTTAAATCATAAGAACAAAGCTCAAATGGATTGTAGCATGAATCTCAAGGCGGAATTTCTCTGCATTAGTCATATTACTATTGATATGCTGTCATACTGATATTAATACTCCTGCATAATGATACATCAATACAGTATTAAAGTTTTCATAATTTTGTTCTTATGAGAAATTTTTAGAAAATATAATAAAAAGGAATAGTTCTGTACTAACAATATAAAATAAATCTATTCAAAATGCCTACTCAATATTTATTGAGCACCAACCCAAGAATTTGGATACAAGCTTTTTCTTAAAGTATATTCATAATAATAAAAACCTAAATGTACATATAGTTGCAGCTATCTAGAATTAATTTCTTGTATTTTCATTTGCATTTATATAGTCCAGTGATCCATAGGTCAGGCTTTCTTAGAGTTAGTAAAATATATAGTTTTACATAAAAGGTTTTAAAAGTCATACTCCTCAAGATACTCCACCATTAGATAAATTAAAGATAATAATTTCCAGGTATATTATTTCAGAGTTATAAAACTACTTTTATCAACAATCTCTCTCCATCTTGATGCTCACAACTACTCTGAGAGATTAAGGTTTTTTTATTATTATTGGATTTATCACTATTGTATCCATTATAAAGATGGACAAATGGAATTTCAAAGACATTAATTTGGATAAGAACACTGTACATCTAGTTAGTAAGAAAACAATCAAGTTCTTTTTTATTCCAAGCATTATTTCCATTACATTATAATAATGTTTCATTCATTTCTTATGTAATAATAACAAATTCTTCTTGCATTCCTGTTAATGAGACAGATCCTCTTAGAACAGTGCTTCTCCATTAGGACTGAGGATCAAAGTCACCTGAGTCAGTTAGTCTGAGTAGTTCACAATTCACTCTTTGAGAAACACTGCCTTCAAAAAATAATATATTCATATTTTAATATTTGAAAATGAGTGAATGCATGATATTTTATCTCCCACGTTCAGACAAATCTTTACAATGGAGTTAACTATGAAAAATGTAGTAGACAGGACTAAAATAAGAGGAAGATCTGTAAAAAGTGGAAGTAGGTAGTAAGACAAATTCCACTGACTTGAACATTGCCTGCAGGCATCCCTGTCACTGGGACATACTTTTAAGATATATTTATACTCAGACATAATTTTGAATTAGAAACCCCATTTCCCTCCAGTTGCCTCTATAGTGATGCCAAGAACATAACCAAATTCCCAAAGATTGATTTGTTTAGTACAAACCCAATGTGAATCTGATTTTAAGTGTGGTAGCATAGTAAGTCTTTAAAGATATTGTGTCTCCTCTGCTCTATATCTTAGAAGTTCTTGACCTAAACTATTTGGCAGTCCTGTAAAATTTTAGTAGTTTTTCTTTCAATGCCAGGATGACACAATAACAGAAGGATGAAGTTTTAAGTCCACTTAACATTTCAGTCAATGGAAAAGAGGAAAGAAAGGGCAAAAGTAGTTAAGAGAAGTCATTATCTAGAAAATCATAATAAAATTTTACATTTATATGGTGCTTTGGAGTGTTCCCAAGGTGCTTTCACATATATCACCTTATCTAATATAAACCTATAAGCCAGGCAGCAGGAGCCATAGCCTCATCTTGAGTAGGAGAAAATAAAAATTCAATGATGTTAAATGATACAGCCAAGGTTACATGCCTAGGAAACAGCACAAGAGCATAGATTATTAGATTTATAAACTAGAAAGCTTCCCCACACAGTATGTATAAAATACTTAAAGGGTTTTACTTCTCCCCATACTTTTTCTCTGCCTTCTTTGATATTTTGCATTTCTCCTATGGCTGCACAATGTCTATACTAGTACTCTCCCAAGGATTTGCCTTAAGTCCTCTGCTCTTCCTCTACATTTTGTCCCTAAATTAACTCATCCAAGTATTATTTTCAAGATTAATTTCCTTATTACCAATATTGTTGTCCAAGTTTATTTCTCTAACACCATCCATATATCATATCTCCAGCTCCATAGTGAATATTTCTCCTTAGATATCATATAGGTGTGTCTAACTCTGAGGGTGAAGCTGAACTCACCATGCCTATACCAATAAAAAGGCTTCTTCACCAGGATTCTTCATCCCATAGAGGATGATATAACCATGAACTCAGTTGTCAAGGAGAGTCTAGAAGTCATCTTAGACTCTTCCTACTCATTGCCCACTCCCCAAATAAATTACAACACACAGGCATAGTCCTAGTGAATTTAACAACTGTAATATTGCCTATCACCTTCCCTCTTCTCCATTCCTATGGTCACTGCCTTCCTCCATCCCTTTATTTTATCTTTCCTGGATTATAATAATACTTCCCTAACTAGCCTCTCTTTAATTTCTTCAATTTCTACTGCTCACAGCTGCCAAAAAAATCTTCCTGAAAACAAAATCAGTTTATGTTAATCCCATGCCTCCAGGAAGAATTTGCCAGAAATTATAAAGGCAACCAGTAATTTAGTTCATATGACCTTTAATGATTTTTTTCTTCTAGCCACTCCACTGACTCATAATTCTCACCACCCACTCTTTGGTCATATGCAACCTTCACTGTAGCCATGATGAGCCAATAACAATCCCCTAACCTTATTGGTAGTTTCTAACTGCCTGAAGTGTTGTTTATTACCTTTATATATTTAATTCCCTTTTCCTTTCAGAATTCAACTAATATTATATTTTCCAGAATACATTTCTCTGTCCATCTAATTGTAATCTAATTTATATGCCTCCCCACTGTATACCCATTTATCAAATGTAACAAGAGTCATACTATTTAACCCATTTATTCTAAAATGTTGCACAATATGAAAAAGGTGACAAGCACATAATCATTGACATATTCTAAGAACACACCCTAATTTTTGTACTTCAACATTTGTGAGACTTCTATATTTACTAGAGGCCCACTGCACAAAATTCATGCACTTGGGGGGGTCCCTCAGCCCAGCCTGTGTCCTCTCACAGTCTGGGAGCCCTTAGGGGATGTCTGACTGATGGCTTAGGCCCAGTCCCCAGACATCCTTAGCGCTGCTGTGGAGGCAGGAGAGGCTCCTGCCACCACTGCTGTGCTCGCCAGCCGTGAGCCTGGCTTCTGGCTGAGCTGCGCTCTCCCTGTGGGAGCACAGTGACCACCAGGGTGTAGCTCCTGCATTGAGCATCTGCCCCCTGGTGGTCAGTGCTCATCCTAGCAACTGGTCATTCCACTGTTCAATCTATTTGCATATTATCCTTTTATTATATAGGATTACACAACAACAATTCCAAATCACTTTATTACCTCAATTATTTTTACATCTGTATATCAGCTGAAAAACAAACATTTGAAGCTATACTTTCCTTCTCTGAAACATTCATATTTGACAGTGTTATTGTAATTTTTCTCTTCAGCAATAATTTGTATAATTATTTTAATATATTATTGAATATTTCATTTATTTTACAAATTATGTAAAAATTAGAAAAGATAAAAAAATTGCTGATATAAATAATAAACACTAGTTTCACAAAACAAGCAGAAAGCATGAAATTTTTAGCTTCAGCCAGTTACTCACTAGAATTAAACTTGTCAACAGTGTTCTGCAAATAAAAGAACAAAAGCTTCCTGTGAATAGGCTGTTGGAAACTTATTGTCTTAAAATAACTATAGTTATGAATTTCATAAATTTTTCAGCTTTTGGGAATGGAATTTCCTTTAAAACTTGTAAGTATATTGTACAAATTTCACTTTCATAGACCTGTCTGAGCCTACAATATATTTGACTACATGACACTATTTTTACTTGTGAAAAATTGCAAGCAATATAAATATGCATCAGTAGAATGGGGGCAAATTAATTGATGCCACAGTCACCAAGTAGAGTATTATGCAGCCATTATTATGAAGGCTTTGTAACATCTTGAAAACATAGCAATAATTTAGTAGCAAAGTGAATGGTAAAATTAAAATTGAATGCTTATTATTAATTCATTACATATAATAATATATTGAACTAGGAAGTTATTACAAAAGAGTATACTACATTTATAAGGCTGTATAGTTTTAATAGTGGCATTGTGGACAATTTTCCTTTATATTCCAAGCTATTCATACTTGTTATTATTTCTAGAAGAAACATTTAGGAGGAGGCTATTTCTATAAGCTCAGTATTGGGGATAGAATGAACATCAATTATACATAAAATAAATGTACTTGGGCTTTGTAAATTTCTATTGAGGAGAAAGTTAGCCTATTTTCAGTTGTAAAGGAGGCAGATACATATCAGACAGATGCATAATTTTGCTGTTTATATTTGAAACATAGACATGATGAAAAGAGCAGTGGATAGATACTGAGTTGACAAGGAGTGAAATGTGCTGGATTTTTCTTTTGTCAGTTTGTTTATATTAGGAGTAACATTTCCCAGCAAGGTAGAAGTGAAACAATAGCCCTACACTCTTGACTATTAACATTGGTTAGATAAAAGGATAGACATATACCAAGGATTTGTGGGTTCTAGTTTGTCTTCCTTTCCCACTCAGCAACCAGCTTTCCTTCCTAACTGTTGGTCATAATAATCAATAGTGACCCCAAGCCTATCTGTCACCACCATATAGATGTGAACTCAGAAAGGCAGTAGATACAAGAGTAAACAACTTTCCATAGATTTCTACACATGGAAAGCATGTGTAGGTGATCTGATTAATAGTCCAGCTGAGATCCAACTGAAGTCAGCAACAACTGCCAGCCAAGTGAGTGGTCACCTTGGACATTCAGATTACTGCAGCCTCATGAGAGAATATGAGCAAGAACCATTCCAGTCAACCCACAGCACAAGGTGAGATATTGATAATAAATGTTTTAAACCCATAAATTGTGGAATGATTTTTTTATAGCAATAGCTAACTTGAGTGGTGACAAAGAAAAAGGAAATGCCTTAAAAAGCACAACCAACTGACTGATCATTCTTCCTTTTCAGAAGAAACAGTACAGATAAATTATTATGGATGTAGAGTTCAAAATGTTAGAAATAACCTATTCTTAATTTTATTTTTAATCTGTCTTCTTGAAAGTGAGAATTGAAATACATATCTGAATACTACCAAAGCACATTTTTGTAGACTATGAATTTCTCTACCAGCAGATGTGTAATGTTAAGACACTACTCACAGAGAAGTATCTGGTGAAAATTGAATACAAGTAAAATCTGTATAGGCCAAGAGACTATTTTGTAATAATCCTCAAAGATCATGCTATCATTTAATTAATTTATTTTACAAGATGCCAAAAACCAATATGCAATCTTAGATAATGATTAACTTACATTGCTTAATATAGTTAAAAGTAAATTATTTTAATTCATGAATTGGGAAGTATAGATTCAGAAAAAATGTACATTTTATCTTATTTTTTTCCATTTTTTCAGCTTTTGAAATATAAATAATACTCCAAAACTGCACATAATTAATGTATACAATTTAGTGAATTTGGTTTCTTATGTTTTTTCTAAAGTTACAAGTGACCTATGCTACACTTTTCAGAGAAAAAGTGAAAGTGCTATTCCAGCTACTATTACACTTGGAATAATCACCCTCTAAATCAGAATTTATAATGAAAGCAGAGACAGGAAAAAACTGTGTTGATTTTTTTTATTGGAAAGAAAGAGTTGAATTTTTTTGCTTTTTAGAAATAGCAGTATTTTCATCTTAAAGGATTTTTTTTTGGCTGAGATAGAGAGATAGAGGTAGAGATAGAGATGATGACAGATGATGATAGATAGATAGAACCTGAGAGATATTTTAAAACATGAAAAAATGATATCCTCTACATTTACATGATCTGTTTAATGTGGTTAAATGGGAAAATCATGGCCCACACAACTAGAGCTTATGGTTTCAGTTTCAAAGACAATTCCAGGATGGAAGAGCAGTGATTATCAGCACTGGCACTCCTTTCTTATGGAGAAGACCAGAATCAATAAATCCATCTCAAACTTAAGGAGTATTCTTAGAAGAAAAAAGAAAATGAGATTTTTAAAGCTCAGGATCTTTTGTAGTTTCCTTGGTCCTTATGATGTTATACTAACTATACAGTTTAAACTCTTAAAATAGGTAGAATTCAATTCTACAGACCCTTACAGTCAAATTTAATCCTTTTCTAACACTGATGTAAGGAAAGGGAATTATACACTCTTTAAGGCATTAACCTCAAAGTTTTACTCAACTGGCAAGAAAATTATATCAGGACCTTTTCAAAATCAGTGTCGAAAGGATTAAGAAACTCTATGCTATTCCTTTCTTAATATTTGGGAAATTTTTTCATCTATCTATAAGAAATGGGGTTGTATAGTAACTCTTTGCTAACTGTATGCCCATATAAGGAGATCAGGCAGAAGAAAAACATTATTTATTTCCCCTCCCCATCATGTTAATTGCATGTAGTTAATTATACAATGAGTCAGAATGAGCTGACTCGATGCATTCTTTCCTTTTGTTAACTCATCATTCCAAAATCCAAAGAACACTTCCAATCATAGGCATTCATGCATAGACATTCTGAAGAAAACACTTATGTGTAAGCTGTAAAGTCTATGACAGATACAATTAGTAAAAAATGGGTTTCTGTTCTATTATTTCCCATGGAAAAAAAGAGCAAATTTTCCTCAATTTTTGTGTTTTTTCAAAACATTCAGTACAGAAAGGAACTCTGCCATGTAATAAAAACGAAGTACAATCACACACCCAAAAAAGATTTTTCAAAGCCAAATAGTCTAACACATTGAAAATAATTTTATGCTTTACAGCTAACCCCAATGACTCCCTGCATCATTGTGTCTTAGACCTGATATACCAGAATGCTGTTTGAACTACCACATTCTAAAAGAGATAACAATGAATGACTTTTACACACTGATCTTATAAACAACACATATCCTTTGTCTCCTTCACTCCCAATCTTATAGGTTGAGCGTAATGCTATTATTTTTTTAATGGAGTTAATTTTTTCCCCAAAAGCCTTCATCATTTGTCCATCTGTCATTTGAGTGACACCATGAAATCTATGACAGAAAAACAGAAGTGGCTTCTAGTAGACTTGTATTAATTAAGCAATGCACATTTGACTGAGACACCAGGACACTATCAAGGACCTCTAAATAGCCCTGAGAACAGTATCCATCAAAAAACTCATCTCCATGAGAACAGTCAAGAGCCGAAAACCAGGATTACAGGCTTTATTAGGGGAAAGAGACCTGCCAGGCTGTCTCGCAATGGGAGGACAGCAACTCGTGCAGAGGTGAGCACGCCTTTTGAGGGGCGGAATGGGAAGGAAAGGGGGCTTAGTGTACTCTGCGCGTGCTGATTGGTGGTTTAATGTATGGTCCATATAGGACAAGGGCTTAGGGTATTTGGCAGGTGTTGATTGGTGGTTCAATGTATAGTCCATATAAGGTACATGGTTAGTCACTCAGGTATTTCCAGGCTGCAGGTTATGTCATACTCCACCCACCAGTTGGGGGGAAGAGAGGATCTATCATTCCAGGCTTTTGGTAATAGTCAAAAAAAATTGAGAGTCCAGGCAAGGTCAGGGGGTGAAGGTCCGTCTGCCGTAGCTACTTCCTGCTGAGAGGGGACATCGTCAGCAGGGGCATCTACCCGGGGTCTCAAAGATTCCGGTGACAAAGGTGTCTCTAGGTTCTGAATTCAAGGCCAGATAGATCTCTCCCACCTTCTGGTTGGCGAACACCTGCATTCTGCCGGGCTACAGGTTACGTCATACTCCGCCCACCAGTTGGGGGGAAGGGAGGATCTATTACAGACTGACAAAATTTATCTCTCTTTTGGATTAAGGACCCAATGGAGTACTTAAAACCACACAGTTAAGCCAACTTAATTGGGACTTGTTGGTTGAGAGCACAAAGGGGTTTGTGGAATTGAACTGAGTAAACAATTTCTTTCTACCACATAATAGTATATGCTATCTATCTCTCTATCATCTATGTATCATCTATTATCTAGCTGTCTGTCTATCATTTAATGCATATCAAATGTCTATCAAAAAAGGTAAAATAGACCCAGGAAGCTCCCCATCATGAAGGAGACAGGGGTACTCATAGAAAGCCAAACAGCCAGCAAGTTGAATCCCAGAGAAAGGAAGCAAGAACTGGGCCAATTATTGTACCTTTAGGCCCTGCACTAAAGCGATCAGAAGAGTCTTCTAGGCTCATCTGACTATGATAGCTTATAAGTATTTGGGTCAAAGCAAATAACACAAAGGGTATTTTTCTTCAAATATGCTTATACTTTTATAGTTAGAGACTTGCCAGTATTTAAGGATTTCAATATATTTCTTTTGACCACATATTAGCACAACTAACAAAGGATACCTTATTCATTTTATTTTCAAGTAGCCTACACAATCAAACACTGTCATGGTCTCATGTCCCAATTAAACTAGATCAGCAAAAATCTTCATTTGAGAGAAGTTTATGCTATTTCAGTCTGTTAATGCAAAGCTTGATTGATACAATAAAATAAAATAAACTTTAGTCTGCCTGATTTGAGAGGAGTCAAGAATGGAAGTAAAAATCATAACTGAAAACACTTAAAATTGACAAGCACCTTAATATTATACCTGTCTGTGCTTAAAGACACAAGATCTATCTTGCGTTCAATGCCTTAAATCAGGGGTGGAGAACATTCGGCCCACGGACCATATAAGGCCCTTAAAATCATTTGGTCTGGCCCTGCCGAGGCATTAGGGGTGAGTTAATTAAATGCTTGACCAAATATAGCAGGCTAATTTTTAAGGTGATAATTTTGTATGGCCCGAAAATGATGTTGTAAATATCCAAATGGCCCTTGGCAGATAAACAGGTTCTCCACCCCTGATATTTTATCAAGTGCCTTCAGCTCCCTGTTTGACCACCTACACCTTTTCTTCACTTTAACCCATTCTTTCTTTCTCTTTTTTCTGCCTTAATGACAGATCTCAGAATCACAGCAATGCATCAAACCAAGGATCACCTGCTCCCTCCAGAGTATGTGAAATGATCCCCATGTTAATGCTACAGCCCATTTCTTTCCAAGTTCTGAACTCTCACCTTGGTTATTGTGGAGTTAAAGGTCTTCTTCTCCTACTAGGCAACTTGAAAGCAAGAACCATAGTCTCCTTTAACTTTCATTCCCAGTACCTACCACCTAGCCAGGATTACTAAAACTTTATTGGATTTTTAAATGAAACTCAGAAAAAATCTTTCTGAGAATGAATATATCATTCTATCTCAATTTATACAATGAAATCAATCTTTTCAATTTCTTAATTTAGCTTTTGAATTGAAATAAACATCTGAAATGCCTTCTGATCCAATATTATGGATATGTAATATATGAGCATGAGGTTTTAGTGTTTTTTTTTTCAAAATCAACTCAATAGCTTTTTAATCCTTCAAAGTATGAAAAGACTGAGTGAGAGTGGGATTGCTTATCAGGTAGAACATAACCTCCTCCAAATCAGAAGTCACTTCAGAAAATATTGTTATATATACATGTGAGTGTTCCTTTATATATAAGAACACATCTTAGCCACATAAAAGAACTACAAAACACATAAATAACAATGTGGATTACCTTTAACAACCACTTTAGAAACTGTAGTGATTTTAAACCAATATTTTATTATCTAAAATGGCATCTAAATGGCTACACTATTTACAAAAATATTGCCCAAGAATTCTGAAGAGGTTATATCAGTTAAGTATATTCTCCTGAATAGTTGTTGACTCTGGCAAACCATCTACTTGTCTTTAGGATTTCTCATTACTTTGGATCATTTATGTAGTCTTATTCCAGAATTACCTATTTCCATCTAAACCATAAAGCGCGAGTGTGTGCGCGCACGTCACATCACATCACATTACATCACATCATACAGAAATAGAAGCTAAAGAAAAGACAGTTGAGATTCTTTCAAAATTCATATAATTATTTGGCTTTAGTGCCATTCCACATTTATAAAACCGTGTAAATCATCTCAATAAATAAAATAAACACCTAAGTTATGATTTCCTCTCCAATAAAATGTGAACTGCCTGTAACTCTTCATTTTCTAGTACTAGTACAACCATGTTCATTGTAAGCAACTTTCCCAAGTTAGAGCCAATTTTCTTGACACAAAGAACACTCTCAGCTCTCACCACTGAGCTATGACTCCCGGGCCCAGTAAGCATCCTACTTACAGCAAAGTGTACCTTTTGGGGAATTTCTACAAAGCCCTTTCATCACTTCCAGAACTGTTTCAAGTAAGGTAAAAGGGCAGCCAGGTCTTTAAACAATGGCTCAATTTAGCAAGAGATAGTTTTAAAGCTTTAGATTTTGTTTTCTTTTTAAAGAATATTTTGAAGGCCTCTTGTAAAGTCTTCATCACCAAATAAATAATGGTAACTTCTCTTTGTCAGGCACTTTCGGGCTTATAGAGGATTTTTCCAGATACACTTTTCCCATCATTTGATTGGTCATGGACAGACAATATGCCCAAGTCCACAGATATTGTTATCTCTTCATTTCAAGGAGGCATCTGAACCTCAGATATTTAGCTGATTTGTCAAAATCACCCAGAGAATAAGTGTTCAAATCAGACTTGGGACCTGGGTGTCTTTCTCTCATCCAGAGCTTAGCAGAGCCCCCTCTTTCTATATAAACAAGAATATGTTGTGTTGCTTCAACTATTAAATGTTATTTAAAAATAAAACCCTCCCAATATTAACCATGTCTTCATTTCCCACCATTATTCATATTCTTCCCCAAGCACCTAATTTACTTCCCATAGTGTCCTTGGGCCTGAGGGAGAGGCTGGGTCCTGATGTCTAGGGAACTGTGCACTCCCTGGCCAGTGGATAAAATGTTTCCTACTTTATGGTTCCAGGCCTAGTCCCACCTCTCTGCTGTATTGCATTGTCCTAAGAAATGCTTATACGTACCGAGGGAATCCAGTAATGGGCCCATAAAAAAATCAATGAAGAGATGTTTTAATCAAAATACGCTGTCTGACATCACAGAGGTACCAGAATTCTCACTTAAATTTGGAGCGCATTATTGAAAAACGTTGATTGCTGTCATAACCTCACCGGTTTCTAAATGCATTCTGTTCATGCTCTGCTGTTGATGGAACTGGCTGCTGATGTGTGTCCTTAGAGGAGCTTTTTTATATAATGAATAAAGAATCTCAAAATATATGAAAAGGGCCTGCCTTCTCTCCCAGCGATGGTGCCAGAGAAACAGAGGAAGGGCAGCTCTCCAGCTTCCTTTTGTTAGGTGTCATGATCATGGAAACACCATAAAAGAATAATATATCTTTAAGAGGAAAGAAATGTCCTTTTATTCCCCATGATTGTTACAGCATCTTTTCTGTGCAAGTTGTAGGTCTTTTTCCAAGGTGAATAAAATCCCCACAAAATGCCTACAAGGAGAGATGTTCCTGATGCTTGCCTTGGGCATTTGCTGAGCTAGCCAAAGTATGCACTCATGCTATAGATCACTTTGGCACCATTAAAGAATTACAGGGCATCACATGGTCTTGTAGGAATTAATCACTGCTTAACAGTATGTGCTCCTGTGTTTATGAAGTCATTTGGAGTATCTGCATGTAACCAGTGGCTCATGGAATGGAGTATCTGCAGGTAATGAACCATGGCCTTGTGTTATGGTCGAGCTATAGAATGTTCCAATTGGCAATTAATATGCTAGCAGTGAAATGTATTTATTTTAGGGAAAGTTGGAATCATAATTTGAAACTTTTAATAAACCACAGAGAGACTATATATATATATATATATATATATATATATATATATATATATATTGCTAATAGACCTTCAAAAATGTTTTCAAGGTGGGACAGGAGAGTGTCAAAGATAAATGTCCTCTAACATTTTACTGAGTAACTCTTTAAAGGCACAGCTCATATAGCTTCCTGCCTGTATTTTCCTTCAGGGACCCCTCAAAAATATTAACTAAAGAACATATATTAAATTTCAGTTTCAAGTATTTGCCATCAATAAAAAAGAACTGCAGGTTATGGTCCGCTAAAGATTTAATTGCCCTTCAGAAACTTTGGCAAAAAAAGAAAAAGAAATAAAATGAAATGAAGTGAAATAAAATGAAGAGATGAGTAAAATGAAATGGAGATAAATAACCTAATAATTTACATAAGTAGATAGTAACTGTTTAGCTATTAAGGAATATAGTTAGTATTAAGATGAAGCAAGGGGAGTCCCTTTCTGGATTTATCAAATATTACACAATTTTTTACTTATATTTATCTTGCTCATATGATTCAAATAATATACACAAATATCAATTAGCCTCCCAATAGACAAGATGAAGAAATGTGAGGATTTATGGAAAGTTGTCGAGCTGTGTGCTGCTAACGTATTTCTAGTTCAAGTTGTTTATCATTATTGTACTTCATTTTTAAAGTACTGAAGACAGTTTTAAATAGATGCTTTTGGAATACAGGGATGTCTGCCTAGGAGTCCTTAGCGCTGCCCCAGAGGCAGGAGAAGCTCCCACCACCTGCGCTCACCAGCCGTGAGCCTGCGAGCCATGGCAAGCACAGCAGCAATGGCGGGAGCCTCTCCCACCTCCGAGGCAGCGCTAAGGAGCAGCAACCCTAGCTTGTGGCTGAGTGGTGCTCATACTGTGGGAGTGCACTGACCACCAGGGGGCAGCTCCTGCATTGAGCATCTGCCCCCTGGCGGTCAGTGCGTGTCATAGCGACCGGTCATTCCGCCATTAGGTCAATTTACATATTATCCTTTTATTATATAGGATTCTACCATCATCTTAGTATATGCTGGTTATTTATATATATAAAAGCCTAAGCAACCAGAGGACCAGACAACCAGTCACTATGACACACACTGACCACCAGGGGGCATACACTCAATGCATAGGATCGGGCTCCCTCCTGTCTAAATCAGTTCTGCGGGGATTGGGCCTAAACCGGCTATCCAACATCCTCCAAGAATCCCGGATTGCGAGAGAGTGCAGGCCAGGCAGAGGGATCCCACTGGTGCACAAATCTGTGCACTGGGCCTCTAGTATCATAATAAAAATTCCTAAGGGTACTGAACAATGACACATTGTTTTTGTTGGAAAATACATATCTAGTTAGGGTCAGAATTGTGTCCCTTCTTAACGAAGGAGAGAGATTGGGGGCGGGGGGGCCTTTTTAAGAAGTGAGATCTAAGAATGTTCAGGCCCACGAAAAGTTTTGCAGAAAGGTGTGAGTTGACTTATCCAGGCCTTCTTGTGACCTTTATACCCACAAGATTTATGATTATTTAAAAAGACTATATATCCATTAAATCAAAGTTGAAAATATTTTAATCTCTATCACTCTCCTTAAATCAAACCATATTGTGCCTCTCATTCTGTATCTTATCTCCCAGTGCTGCCTTTGCTATCCATAGGTAGTCAGTCAATCCTGACACTTGCTTTGGAAGTAAATTCAGGTAGGAAATGATTTCTTCGTGCTATTGAGATCTACCTCTTGCTGAGGAAGCAACTTCCCATGTGATTATTTCATGCTTCAGTTCTACCGATTTTTCTGTGCTCTTTGAACCCTAATTTGGAATTGAAATTCACTTTTTGGTATTAGCAGGGGCAAGGGGGAGAATGTGCAGAAATGCATTTTGTGTAAACGTGAGTCCTCCACATTGCTCAGTGCTTTGGTTGTGGGTTTATGTAGAAAATGAAAATCCACTTGAATGGCCTGGCTGCAACAGCACAAGTCAGAGTCCCTTTCATTCCTTGCCTTCCAGCCTTGACTTGCTCTAATATAATCTTGTCTGCTGAAGCAAGAGGTGTGACCACTGTGCTATTATCTGCATTTCAGCTCCAAAGTCCTCTGGCTTCACAGCACAGGGGCTTTCCACTCCAGGGTACCGCTCAATCTGATTATGCCATGCCACGAAAGTGAGCTCCAGCCTCTCCACCTGCCCTTCCCGCCCCTTCCGCCTATACCCTGAATGTTCTAGCAATCTCTACTACTGCTACTGCTGTGCAACACTTTTCTGCAAGGCAAGGGTAAATAAAAGTTCCATGCCTATCAGAAAATCAAGAGTTTCAAAGTAAATATAAGTTCTCTCATCATCTCTAATTGTCACTTGCTGTGGATGTCAAACTGACAGAGTAGCAGAATCTAATTTCCTTGTTTGATTCACCATGAAATTAAACTGAACTGACAATTTTTATTTTCACCTGGCAAATTCATCCGACACTATTTAAATCTAGCTAATCAAGTACAGTTATCTGCTGCGCACACTCCTCTCCCCTACCACACCTCTGATTCGCAGTATCCCAGTTCCCGGGCTTTCTACAACAGCTGTGCGGTGGATTACATTTACAGTTTTTGAAGGTGTAAAGGAATGCATGAACATAGTTAGCCAAGGTGCCAGCAAATGTATCATGTCACAGAATTACTACTGAAAGATGAAAAAAAAGAGAGAGAGAGAGTAAAAAATAAAACTCCTGAACTGCAAGCACTGTTCAAAAACCCAACCAGTCAGATGGTTTAGCAAGGTCTGTGCTCAATAGAGTAGAAAATATAATTCTGAAGTTAACTGACTTTTGGGGGGGAGTGTTTACCCTCTGTGAGAAATAAGCATCACTATTCATAAATAGTTATATTATATTAGAAAGTTCCACATACATATTTGTCTGATGAAATGAGGCCATCTGGAGGGTGTGAGTGACCATTGAGAGATGAATTATATAATTTGAGCTTTCAAAGATAAGGAAGCCTCCACATCTTGGAGTCATTATACAATGTCCTGAAGCAAGGATTTATGATCTTGTAGGGAACCAAAAAAGTGTTAAGTCTCCCACATAACCATTGCCAATTACCAGCAGCTCTTAAGGGACTACTTCAAGGATCATCAATGAAGGAAGGAACCTAGACTTAGTCCACAGGACAATTAAAAGGGTTTCTAGATGCATAAAGAGGAAGGAGCACATTAGCTGGACCCATAGCTAGCAGATATATCATGTCTTCACACCTAAACATCTTTTCATTTCCAGGACAGTTTCTGGATTTTTAACAATGATTGATCACAGACATGTGTCTGACCTTTATTTACTCTGAGTTTGAAGTGAAGTTTCATGTGTTTAATATCAGTCTCAAGACATCTTCAAAGATGAACAGAGTCTCAGTTGATTCCACATTTCAGACAGAAACTAAAGTATCTCTATGTTTAATGAGTATGAAGCATGTGAGAATATAAATAAATATGTGGTGAAACCCTTAGAAAAATGCACATGATTCATAAAAGTCAACATGCAATTTCAGAGGGGATCTATGGACTCCTTGAAGCCCTTATATTAACTAAGCATAATCATAGCCACGATTTTTTGAGCAATTTATTTATGCTGGATACTGTGCTAATACCTTAAAGATATCATCATATCCTCTGGCCTGGCCTCTTCAGCTCTGTTGGGAAGAATTATTAAATTAAAAACTTTAGGCCACTTGCTCTTGCAGAAGTCACATGAAACTGCTCTTGTGACAAGCTACTCAAGTACTAATAAGTACCTGCAAAGTAGGAGTGGCTGCCATTGTAACTTTAATTTAGAGTTTCTATTTTAAATTACTGATTGTTTTCATTGCTCCCAGCATCTTAATATATATAACATATTTCTCTTTACAGGAAGTCAAATAGAATTATTCACTGAATCTCCATTACAGTTACTCTGGAGAAAGACTAGCTGAGTCTTTATTTCCCTCAAAGTTTCCCAAAATGATTCTGTATCTACCATATAACCTAGGTTTCTTTTGAACCACACCAAAAATTTCTTAAGCCATTTTCTTCCAAAAGGAAGTCCAGAAAATTAAGTTTATTTATATGGTTTGGATCCTTAGAACCCTGAAAGAAGACAGTATTATCCTCATTTGATATCATGAGAAGCAAAGGCCTATAGAGGCTAAATTCTTGTCCTTGTCCACATAGCTCATTAGTGGTAAAGCAAGATTTAGAATGCAATTCAGGCTGACTTTAAAGCCAAAGTTCTGAGTTGCTGTGTTCTACTCCCTGGATTACAGGCTAAGAACTTCGGCTTAACAACATTGGTGTATTATAAAATTGATGAAATATTATCTAACATTAACTAGAATAGAATAAGCAATAGGAAGTTGACCTGAAGCATATCATAAAGCATCCTGATTATTTCTGGCTGAGAAATAAGTTAGGGCAGTCTTTGCACAAATCCTATTCTATTCACTGCCAAGAGTATCTTCCACAAATCTCCACCCGGTCCCATTTATTGGAAGACTGTGATTACCTCTGGCCAAACCCAATAGAAAGGACACATGCAAGGAGAATGTGAGCCCTAAAGTCTTAAACCTGTTATTTTTGCACAGTATCCATGTTATGTCAGGGTAAATATGAACTATGAAAATACTTTCTCCTACCAAACAGGACATATTGGGTCTCACAGAACCGTAATGACCTAACTTTAGTAGCATGTTTAGGATAAAATAAAAAATTGAGACAGAAGAAAAATGAATAACTATAGAAAACATTATAGGAGCAAGTACTAAAAAGCTGAAAAGAAGCATTGGAATAAATGCTATTGAGCAATGGCAAATGGTGGAGAACCTGGAGAAAGTTGAGACCAGCAAAAGCAGCAAAAGAGGGGCTGTCAGGTCAAATGAAAAACTGTAACAAAGCAAAGGGAACTGCAAAAGAATAAAGAAAAGAGAGCAAAGGAAGGAAAAAACACAGAGCCTCTTGATGTCCTATTCTCACTGTATGATAGGTTGGTTATGTACTAGTACTAGAAGCCCGGTGCACAAAAATTTGTGCACTCAGGGGGGTGGATCCCTCAGCCGGGCCTGTGCCCTCTCGCAGTCTGGAACTGCTCGGGGGATGACCACCGGCTGGCTTAGGCCCGCTCCCCTGGGGGATTGGGCCTAAGCTGGCAGTCAGACATCCCTCTGGCAGCCTGGCAGCCCTCGGGGGATGTCCACTTGCCAGCGGGGAGCAGACCTAAGCTGCAGTTGGACATCCTTAGCACTGCTGAGGATGTGGGAGAGGCTCCCATCACCACCGCTGTACTGGCAGGCATCAGCCTGGCTTGTGGCTGAGCAGAGCTCCCCCTGTGGGAGCACACTAACCACCAGGGGCAGCTCCTGCATTGAGCATCTGCCCCCTGGTGGTCAGTATGTGTCATAGTGACCAGTCATTCCCAGTTGTTCTGCTGTTAGGGTCAATTTCCATATTACCCTTTTATTATATAGGATAGAGGACAGGTGCATGGGTGGGGGCTGGCTGGTTTGCCCTGAAGGGTGTCCTGGATCAGGGTGGGGGTCCTACTGGGGTGCCTGGCCAGCCTGGGTGAGGGGCTGAGGGCCGTTTTCAGGCTGGCTATAGCCCCTTCAGGGTGGGGGTCCCCGCTGGGGTGCCTGGCCAGTCTGGGTGAGGGGCTGATGGCTGTTTGCAAGCTGGCCACAGCCCCCAGCCATCCAAGCTCCCAGTGGAGGCTGGCTGGAAGCAGGTATCTGGGATTTATTTATCTTCTATAATTGAAACTTTGTTGCCTTGAGCGGAGGCCTCAGTGCTGGGGTCCAACCCCAGCAGGTCCACGGGTCCCCAAAGGTGTGGACGGAGTCGGCGAAGAAGGAATGACACGGAGGCAGCATTCAGTTGATCAGCAGCCTAGCCAGGAACTCTAGCCAGGATCTCCAGCCAAGCTCTGTCCAGGATCTCCAGCTAAGTTCTATTGCCAGGTTTTCTAGGTTCTCCAGCTAGGTTCTGTAGCTAGGTTCTCCAGCCAGGTTCTATCCAGGTTCTCCTGCCATGTTCCGTCTAGGTTCTCTAGCCAAGTTCTGTAGCCAAGTTCTGTAGCCAGGTTCTGTCCAGGATCTTTTGCCATGTTCTCCTGCTAGGTTCTCCAGTCAGGTTCTGTCGCCAGGTTTTAGTCAGGTTCTCTTGCCATGTTTTCTTGCTAGGTTCTGTGTAGGATCTCCAGCCAAGTCTTGTCTCTAGGTTCTGTCTCTAGGTTCTGTGTCTAGGTTCTCTGTCTTTAGGTTCTCTCCCTAGGTTCTGTGTCTAGGTTCTGTCTTGGATCTCCAGCTAAGTCCTGTCTCTAGGTTCTGTTCTTCAGGTCTCCAGCCAGGTTCTGGCTAGGTTCTGGTTAGGATCTGATGAGGATCTGATGATCTGATGTTTATTGTCTTGTTACATCCATATTTATACCAGCCGAATTTTAATCCTGTCAATTTCTATTACAAAGGTTAGGGCGTTTCTTATCTCCATTTCCAGGGAGTAAAGATTATGTAGCTTAACTACCCACCTGGCACTTAATTAAGGGGTTGTATCCCCTCCCTAACCTCAGGGAAAAATCCCCACCTGGGGAAACAACCTTTCTCAGAGAGGTGACCTTGGTAAAAACACATAGCGCTAAAGGGAGCAAACATATTAAGAACAGTATGCTATATACGCCAGGTCCCTTGAAACATATGCTGTGCAGATGTTTCTTCTCTGCAGCAACTGTGTCAAGCAGCAAGGATGGACCGGCTCCCAACACCTCAGCCTGCCAGGGCAGGCAGGAAGCTTGGCTTCCTCCATCGCCAGGGCAACCAAGCCTCCTGCTTGCTCCAGCTCCGTGGCTACTGGCCGCCATCTTGGTTGGGTTAATTTGCATATAGTTGCTCAGATTGGCTGGTGGGCATGTCTTGGGGTATAGCGGAGGTGCGGTCAATTTGCATGTTTCTCTTTTATTAGATTAGATAGTTGGGGGGACAGAAAGCAAGAGTAGGGCTTTGATGAACATTCCCTACTAAGATCACACAAACAACTAGCTACTTATTATAGATACAGGTGCAGGTAGGGAGTGAATCCAAGATTTCTCCTTCTCAAATACTTGCTCACTAAGTCATAAATATAACTTCCTAATGCTTGCATAGATGCTGGACTTGGAATTCTAGAAAGAACCCCATAACAAGGATTCAGAATCAAACAGAAAGAACTGTGTTTTCCTTTGGAGATACTAATACCTGAGCACTCTTTCCATTTTTTCCTTCTTTAGCAAATTAAAGCATTATAAAAAGGCATATTATAGCATAGAGCAATTTACTTACTATTTTAGTGAAAGCAGTGAACAGGTTTAGGCTAAGCACAGGAAGTAAAATGAGAAGTGGAATTACTGAGGAGGGAAGGAATTCGATCTACTACATGTTTTTAAGAGCATAAGAGCTACATCTGGTAAAAAGCTCAACGTGACATTTCTTCCCGTCTGAATTATGGGATGGCCACAAAGTGTCTCATGGGCAGCCACTGATATGCATAAAAGTACTATGAATTGGGAAAGGATTCAAAGGAATAGAGGAGATGCTCGCAGGGACAAAGTTAAATGAAGAAACCAAGGAAACATCTACTTTTTGGAACCAAGGGAAAAACAGCAGAACAAAAGAAATCAGATTCTTGGAGCTTCAAAGGTAAGGCAAAGGCATGGAAGAAAAACAGAATCTGTAGGCCAGTGCTGCTCACTGTACCAGACCTTGAGGAAATAAGAAGCTGGCGCCAGAATGTAAACCAACACATTGTTTCCTTTTTTTTTTCCAAGAAAGTTTTGCTATTACTGCTACTACTACTATTTAAATAACAATAATTCTAGCTAAAGAGCCACACTAAACAGTGAGTTTGGTGGTATAATTAGTTTACATTCTGCTGAAAGCTTCTTATTTCTTCATGAAATGGTAACAAAACCAGTTAACAAACTGAGTCAAACTTCAAAAGAGAAGAGATTGTCAACAAAACTCCGAAAGGCAACAGAGCACCAAGTAGAGAGCTAACAACATCAATACCTAAGGCAGGAGGAAAAGGCATAGCTGCCATAAAAGGATGTTACAAAGGAAGTAATGTCATCAGGAGAAAGAAGAGGGAGCAACAGTTAGCCTCCCTGTTCATATAGGAATCATGTGGAGGGAACAGGAGAGAGGATGTCATTGCTCAGAAACGGTACCTGGGCTTTGGATGTTACCCTAAGTAACTAGTGCAGACTAGAAAGAAGTTCTCACCTTCAGGATGAGTTGGTCAAGGAAGACTTGAGGCTTTTGAGAAGGCTTCCAAGTATATTTTTAAGAGTAAACTATTGTTCTAAATATCACTTTTAAGATGACTGGATAATATGATTTATACTCAAGTATACTAAAAAACTTTTGTCATTGATAAAGTATAACTTTCATTAGTTACAGAGCACCTACACTCTGAAAATAATTATTGGCACAGAGAATGATAACTGACTATATTCATTTGCTAAGGCTATCATAACAAAGCCTACAGACTAGATGGTTTATACAACAGAAATTTATTTTCTCACAGTTTGAGAGGCTAGATCAAGGTGTTAGAAGTCTCTGTTTCCTATGAGACTACTCTCCCTAACTTGTAAATGTCTTCTCCCCGTTTCATCACATAGTACATCTCTATGTCCTAACTTCCCCTTCTTAAAAGGACACCATTCATATTGGATTAGGAACCATTTAATGACCTCAATTAATTGTAATGACCTCTTTAAAGACCTTTGTCAAAGTTAAGTCATTTTCTGAGGTACTGGGGGTTAGGGTTTTATCATATGAATTTGGGGATCACAGCCCATAACATTGATAAAGCTCCAACCCATAGGAAACACTGTGAGCACAGTATCATGTACAACCACGCTCTCACACAGTGACTAGCACAGCACACTCCAAATGGAAAGAGGAGTAGGGAAGATGGGGCGCAGTTCACATTGGTTGGGTGGATGGTTTTGAACTACTCCATTCTCTTTCAAATTCTCCTTGAATCAACTGTCAATTTTACTTTATCATTTTATATTGAAAATAAGCTTAGAATAGGGATCCACATATCCAAAGAGAAAAGTGGGATGGTGAACAGAAGTCTACAGTCAAGAGTGATATAGCTCAGGTCAAAACATCTTATTACAGAGGACCAAATGGTAAATTTGAGAGACCTGGATTCTTGATACCTATCTTAATCTAGTGCAAAGTACCCCTTCAACACATGGCAACATCCTTTTCAAACAATCAAAGAAACATTTTTAAAAAATCAGGACTCTCAGTCTATAATTTAGCCCTTTCTATGACCAAATCCAAGGTGCTTGGCTTCAATAAACCCAGCTAATTGAAACTTTTGGTGTCTTCTTTGTCTTCCATTGGACGAGAGTGATTATTTTTTTGAGTCAATCCGATGATATTGTGGCTTTCCTCTACCATTGGGGAATTTTCTTCCCATTCCATTAGTTCTATTCTGTGGACAGGATTTTATCAGGTACCCCAGTCAGTGAAAAATATCATTTCATTTGCAAGTGCTTAAAGTGATCACTCTGGATGAGACCCATCAAAATTGAAATTGCTCTTTCTGCAAGGCCTGTGTGCAGAATTTTATTTCACTCCATTCCCTTTATAGACACCCCAACCTGCTCTGACTCTTTGCTCATTAACAGCATAAATCATGCAAAATGTTAAAAGTCACTGTTGCAATGGTATTTGATAGAGAATTTAAATTAGACCACAGAGAAAAATGACAGTACTCCTCCAAGGCTGTATGATTCATTTCTTGGTACCAAACCAGAAGTTGAAAATGCAATGCAATTTTATAATGAACAGAAGCATTGCCTCTGGCCCTCATACAACTCCAAAAATGGTTAGAACAAGGCTGACCAAAAATCAGAAGGGTCCTATGCATCTATACATAAAATTCTCCCTCTTCTCCCCCACCCCTTCCTCCCTCCCTCCCTCTCTCTTTTCATCTTTGGGTCTCTCTCTCTGTGTTTGTCTCTTGGTATAATTTCTGCTGCTTCTCACTCTATTCTCTCTCTCTCTCTCTCTCTCTCTCTCTCTCTCTCTCTCTCTCTCTCTCTCTCTCTCTCTTCTCTGACTCTCCATATGCCTCATTCTCTTTGTCATTTACTCTGTCTCCCTCTATCTTTTTCATCCTCCTATTCTCTTGCCACCTCTGAGTCTGTATGCCTCAGTGTCTCTGTCTCATTTTCTTTTTCAACCTTCTTTAAGCTCATTTCATGGCTGAGATGATGGATGCCAAGCATTCTGCAGTGTGAAGGCTCGGGGTCTCAGAGCACATCCTAGGCAGAGCCAGTAGAGGGCCCAGTGACATGGAGGGCTCGGGTGGGAACCAGTAGGACTCCTGCAGGGACAGAGGGACCACCTGAGACGGCCCCTCTCAAGACCCAGCTTCAGCACCCCCCCTCCAGAAGCAGAAAGCATAGCTCCCTCACCTCTCCTGTCAGCACCAAGCATGCTCTGGGGTGGGGTGGGCACACACTGACTCCAGGCCCTGTCCCTTGAGCAGCCCCTTCACCACTTTCTATCCAATGACTGTGTGACTCAATTCATTTGCAGTCAAGTGCTTGGGGCTTCCACCTCTGATGGCTCAGAACCAAACTGTGCTTTATTACTGTCTGCTTGATTTCTCAGACACGTATCTAAGTCTCTTTTACTATGTGAATCTTTCTTTGTTCCCATAAGAGACTCTCTCCCTCTCTCTCTTTTCAACAGTGTTTAGAGCAATTGCACTTTGATATATTCCTCTTTTATAGAGAAGCTATTTCTCGAGAGGCCTGCAACTCCCCTTTGCCTGCTAAGACATGAAGGAATTCTCCTCCCCCGTCTCCAGGGCTATGTTCCCTGGACCTTTCAGCAGAGAAAATGCAGCCAGGGCTTTCTACAATTCTTCACCCTGGAAGCTCAATGGATGCCTTATTTCACACGTACCTGAGCTCAGAGTCGAACCTGCCAGGAGGGTCTCAGACCTTCACCGGGGTCAGGTTGTCTGGAGCTAACCTGCCGAAGACCTCCTCTCTGGCTTTGCTATATTTGCCCTTCTAAGACCCTCTGGGTTACTTAACTTTAATAAAGCCCTACCCGGTATTTATGCTTTAGGCTTCAGTTCTATACCTCACGATAGAGTTCTAAAGGATGAATAGCTTGTTGGGTTTGAAGAAGGGAAGATTATGAAAAGGATTTAAGCTTAGGTTTTTTAATCGTGTGTGGGGCTTAGTGTGGGAGAGAGGCCATTAGGGGCCAGAAAACCAAGGAAGAAACCCTTCAGGCAAGTGTGCACATTAGTTCAGAAATTGTACTTTATGTACAGTTAATTGCATAGCTGTTGGGAAAAATAAAACAACACTATTATCACATTACGGTATAATTACCATTGTTCCCTAAGAAGTTACTATGTAGTTACTACATTATTACAGAAAAATAAAACATGTTATTTCATGGTAACTATGCAATTAGTTCATGTCACTACCAAATGTACACTTATTGAACCAACAAAGAAATAAAATGTTCCATTTTTTTCCTCCATGCTCATGAGTCATAATATTGTCCCTCTTTTAGAAATGACATAATGAATCAATGTGCTAACATAGAAAATATGCAGATTACAGTTTTTCCTCATCTTTTTTTCTGTGAGCAAATGAATACCTTGGAAACTGCAGATGCAAAGTAGTTAGCACACCAGATAGGCAGGCAAGCAAACAGATTCTATCAAGCAAGTCTATTGCATTTAATGAGTTAGGAACAATGAGTCATTTTTGGCTATGTTAGGAGGGGTACCTTGGCAAGCTAAGTGCCTTGGTGTCCAAAAGAAATAAGAAAAGGATTAAACACATTTCTTTCTATGTTGCTTGCAGGCTGAAATCAGAACAAACAAAAATTGGTACCAAGTCCTGTGTACGTTCACAGAAGAATTTCAGTTTCTGTTGCACATACCGCTAAGGAAAGATTCAGTGTTTCAATATTTAAATCAGTACTATAAAAAGCAGACTGCTTGGTAAAAGTTTGAATCCACTACCAGAAGTTGGTCCTGATAGTCCAAAAGAGATTTAGTTTTAGAAAGAAGGGGTACACAGCATTCTTCGTCAATGCCAGTGCACCTTTATACTTAAAGCTCTGTGTATAATCATCTTTCTATGAAGCTAATTGCAAGCTGCTTAAAATAATGAGAGCTGGTCTGTTTATTGTAACTAATTGATTTCCAATACTTCAAAATTAATTGGGCAGAACAGGTCATCCCAAGCTTCCTCTGTAGCATGTTTTAATGGGCTCAGAATTTTAGGAATTAATGGATAGATTACTATCATTTATTTTCACATTTGTTATTTTTCCAGACGTAGCTTTAACAGTCTCCTGGGAAGAGACCCTATTCTTGTTCCTTTTCTCAGCCCTTTCCCTTTTTCTGCATTTAATATTCAACTTACCTTTCCTTTATTTCTAGCAGTAAAATGCCTCTGCTCCCTAGCTGTGCTTAATTTAAATTTTAATCATGAAAAATAGAGTCCCAGAGATCATCTGAACTCACCAAAGTCTTCAAAATACACTAGCCACCTTTGACTGACAAAAAGATACCAATGGGGAGAATTGTCTTTATCTTCTCATATATACAGTATTTTATGTAGGTTCTATAATTCATAGCTGATGTGTTATTTTTGGAGAATGGAAGTTGAATTCAACACCAGTTTCCAATCTTTCTATTAGCACATACTTTCAATGACTATTTAAAAGGAGGAAAGCAAATAAAACTTTTAACAGTGAAGAAGTTACCTAAATTCCTGATTCAACAACTGTCAGTCATGAAAACATATGTATCCTTTTAAAGCAAAGATAATTAAATGCCTATGATTTTCTTTATTCCAGAAATGACACAGATTCAGATAGAACTTAAAGGCAGATGCAGACAGAACTAAACCTATGTTTACATGTGATTAAAGCAGGGTTGCTGTGTCTTTCTCATCTTTTACCTAAGCCCCCCTTTCCTGGCCCCAATCTTGGGACTTTAATACACACAAAACACAGATATTCAGTTGAGCATCACCCCAAAGTCTTTGTTTGCTGTTAAATATTGTCTCATTTTTTCAAAATGAGAAGCATGGTATGGTAGGCAGAATTCTAAACTGGCTTGTAACACTTGGGTTGCGGGTGAATTTCCCGCCAAAATATAAAGATGGCGCGTTAAAATGCCTATATCTTTTGAAGTATGGGTTCGATTGAAATGAAATATTTGGTAATACGCAGTTACAATCGGCCCGAGTTTACACGTTTCCCGCACTCCACCGCAAATCTATATGAACCGAGTTTAAGACGGCTCCCGCGGAGTACGCGCAATTCACGCGAGCCGACTTAACTCGTTTCCCGCAACCCAAGTGGTAAGATCCTCCCTGTCTCTGGTGTACATGCCCTGCAGAATCCCTAGAACTGAGAGTGTATTGGATTTTACTCCATAATTGGTTATATCACAATAAGGAGATGGCCGGCCGGGATGGCTCAATGGTTGAGCGTCGACCTATGAACCAGGAGGTCATAGTTTGATTCCAAGTCAGAACACATGCCAGGGTTGAGGGCTCCCTCCCCAGTGGGGGGGGGGGGCGATGCAAGAGCCAATCAATGATTCTCTCTCATCATTGGTGTTTCTATCTCTCTCTACCTCTCCCTTCCTCTCTGAAATCAATAATATATATATACATACTTTTTAAAAAATAAGGAGATTATCCAGATGGGCCTGATCCAATCACATGAGCCCTTTAAAAGATAAAAGATTATTCTCCAGCTGGTCACAGAAAAGAAGGTCAGAGAGATGTGCTCCCACTGGCCCGGAAAGGGCTAACATCCATGAGTGAACTGTGTATGGGGGCCACATGGGAAAGAACTGCATATAGTTCCCAGACAACAGCCAGAAGGAAAAAATGGGCTCCTAGCGTCCTGCAACCACATGGAAATGAATGCTGCCAATACCAGTAAGTTTGAAAGAAGACTCCAAGCCCAGAGGAAAACTGATGACCTGCCTGACAACTGTAACTTGGTGAGACCCTGAACAGGTAGTCTAGTCATACCATGCCAGATATTTAAATTCCAAAAAATGTGAGATAATACATTTCTGTTGCTTTAAGCCACTAAGTTTGCAGTAATTTGTTATGCAGCAATAGAAAAATAATACAAGTGGAAAGAAAGCATGTGACCCTTGAATATATAAAACTTCTTCACTCTTATTCTTTTCACCCCAGACATTTTGGAGACACACTGTTGAGGTTTGGGCACACTATTCGTTTTTCTCTGCCAAAGCTTTAGATATGAAATTCAATATTAATTGGCTAACCCCAGTATTTAAAGACTTTGTGACAAAGAAAAAAATTTTAATAGAACCAGAGTTCCCCCAAGAATCTTGATATGCTCTGTAAATGTAATTTCTTCCATGAAAGGAACCTGTTTCCACTCAAACCATGAAGTTTCTCACTTTAAAAAAGTCTAAATAAACATGTCATATAGCCCATTGTTGGCTTGTTCTGTTGGAAGCATCCACTGGACCCAGGGCAGAAGTAATTGTACTCTCTTGGATGGTATAACTCACCGTCAAGGGTAAGGAGAGGAAAATGCAGCTTCGCATCAGCCCACATTATGTTTCTGAAAGCCACAAAAAGGATAAGGTTTCAGCTCACACAGTTGATGTTCATTTGTTAAAAGGGATATCCCCACCAGACTCCCACAAGGAGACCCCAAAAGGAAGCATGATATTGGCAACATGCAAAGGCATGCAACACTGTGTTTTTATTTAATGAGTGTTACTGCAGATAAAGACATTACAGCCATCCTTGTGAAGATGAAACCCTGGGTAGACTGTCATTTAAAAGTACAATTAAATTGCCTTAAAGGTTAGCCATATTACTGAACATAATACAGTTGTCACCTAAGTGTTGAATGTATGTTCAGCCCAGAAGGCTGCCTGTCACTTGTCATCAGGTCATGCTTCACCAAAGAAGTGGTGGTGGTGGTGGGGGGGGGATGCTTCACTAAAGAAGTGGGGAGTCATGGGGGCAAGCTTGTTGCTCTGCTGTGGTCTATTTGTTTTTTATATATAAGCTAAATAACTGATCTCTTCAGAAATAATGTATTTGTGCTTTGTTTTATAGTAAAAGCATCAGCTAGTAATATGTCTATTGAAATACAGTTAAAATAACATAAAATTCACTATTTTAAAGTAGAAAATTCAGTGGTATTTAGTGTGCAATCATCTCCACTGTGTAATTTAGAATATTTTCATCACCCTGGATGGAAACCCCGGACCCATTAGCAGTCACTCCCCATTCCCTCATCCTCTCAGCCCCTGCAACTTCTAATCTCTTTTCTGTCTTACTGGATTTGACTATTCTGGACATTTCATGCAAATGAAATCATAAAATATGTGGCTTTTTATGTCTGATTTTTAGTTAATATTTTCAAGGTTTATCTATGCCATAGCATAAATCAGTACTTCATTCAGTTTTAAAACCAAATAATGTCCCATTATATGGAGACTAGAGGCCCGATGCACAAAATTCGTGCAAGAGTAGGCCTTTGCAGCCACAGCGGCTGCCTAGATCCATCCCTCACAGCTGTGGTGCCTGCCTCCATCCCATGGCTGCAGCCCCGGCATCGCCTGGAAGGATGTCCAGAAGGATGTCTGGTCTAATTAGCATATTACACTTTTATTATTATAGACTAGAGGCCCAGTGCACAAAATTCGTGCACTGGAGGGGGATCCCTCAGCTCAGCCTGCATCCTCTCACAATCTGGGACTTCTGGCTCCTAAATGTTCACCTGTCTGCCTACCTGATCACCCCTAAATGCTTGCCTGCCTGCCTGATCACCCCTAACCACCTCTACCTCAGCCCCACCACCATGACTTCATCTGGAAGAATGTCAAGAATGACGTCCAGAAGGTCGTTCGGCTGTCCAAATTAGCATATTATGCTTTTATTATTATAGATACCCTGTTTTGTTTATCATTTCATCAGTTGAGGAACATTTGAGTTGTTTCAACTTTTTGGTTATGGTGAATAATGATGCTAGAAACATTTGTGTACACATTTTTGTGAGGACCTATGTGTTTATTGCTCTTGGAAATGGAATTGTTGAATCACATGGTAATTTAATGTTTAACATTTTGAGGAATTGCAAAACTATTTTTCAAAGTAGTTGCATCATTTTAAAATCTGACCAACGGTGTATAAGGTTTCTTTCCTATTTCTCCATATACTCACTAACACTTGTTATTTTCTGTTTTCTTTGTAGACGATCTAGGCTCTAGATTCTAGAGGGTATGAAGTATTACCTCATTATGAGTTTAATTTATATTTTCCTAATGAACTAATAACGTTGATCATCTTTTCATGAGCTTATTGGGTATTTGTATATTTTCTTTGAATAAATGTCTATCCCAATCCTTTGACTATTTTCAAATTGGATTGTCTTTTTATTGTTGAGCTGTTCAAGTTCTTTATAAATTCTGGCTATACATTCTTTATCAAGTACATATGGTTTGCAAATATTTTCTCCCATTCATTGGGTTGTCATTTTTTTCTGAATGCACTTTGATGATGTCTAATTTATCTATTTTTCTTTTAATGCTTGTGGTTTTGGTGTTATATGTAAAAAACCAATGATTAATTCAAATTCATGAAGATTTCTGCCCGTTTTCTTCTAACAAGTTCATAGTTTTAGCTCTAACATTTAGGTCTATAATCCATTTTCAGTTAGTTTTTGTATATAGTATGAAGCAGGAGTTCAATTTCAGTCTTTTGCATGTGATTATCCACTTGTTCCAGCACCACTGGTTGAAAAGACTTTTCTTTACCATTGAATTGTCTTGGCACTCATAAACACACACACACAAACACACACAACAATTGAGCATAAATTCATGGGCTTATTTCTGGACTCTCAATTCTATTCCACTGATGAATATGTATGTCCTTATGCCAGTACCACACCATCTTGATTACACTCGCTTTGTAATAAGTTTTGAATAGGACAATGTGAGTCCTCCAAGTTTTCTCTTCTTTAAGATTGTTTTGGCTATTCTGGGATCTTTAAATTTCCATGTGAATTTTAGGATCAACTTGTCAATTTTTTTCAAAAACTGCAGCTAAGATTTAGGTAGGGGTTTGCATTAACTTTGTACAATTTAGGGAGTACTGTCCTCTTAACAGAAGTCTTCCAATCCATGAACATGAGAAGTCTTTCTATGTAGGTTTTCTTTCATTTCTTTCAATGATGTTTTGTAGTTTTCAGTGTAAAAGTCTTGCAGTTATTAGTTAAATTTATTGCTAAACATATTATTTTATTGATATTATAAATTTAGTTATTCTCTTAATTTCATTTTCTAATTGTTTATTATTAGTGATAGCAATGTGTTTTCAGGATATTTATGACTGGTGACTTCTAGGACACTATAGCTATGTCAATGTCATTCTTCATAGTAGTTCTGTTACACTTGCAAGGAATTTTGTGTCTATTTCATTTCTTATGTAAAATGCCTCTGATTATTAACTAGTAGGGACAGTTCCTATAAAAATATAGACATAAATATAAGAGTAACTTTTTATGTTATTCATTCAGACAACAACATTTACTGAAAAATCCTTGAGATACATCAGAGAACAAACCAGGAAATGATCCATACCTTCTTAGAGCTCATCATTTTTATGTCCAGTACTAATCCAAAATTTGAAGAAGAAAAATAATTATCAGGAATCTTATGTCCTTGGAAAAAATTAATTAGATTAAAATGACAAAGTAATAGGATGAAATTTGCTATGAAAAGAATTCTTGTATATACATACATTTTGTTTGTTTATTAACTCATTTAATTATATTACCAAGGAATTACAGGATCAAGGCAAATGCTAAATGCTGCTTACAACATGGCCCAGACCTTAAATGGGTAACATTTAAAAATAAGAGCTGTATAGTCAAAATACAATACTATTAGATGCTATAGGATAAGGCACAAACAAGATGCTAAAACATTTTGGAGATGAGAATCATATCCAGCTATACTCATAGAAGTGATAGAATTTAAGTTGAAATAGATGATTAAGATTTGAATAAGTATTATGAATTAGGGCTGAATTACTAAAAGGAAATATACATACCTGACTTGTGTAGTCTAATTTAGAGGACATTAAGGAGTAAAAGAGGAAAGAAAAAGAACAGAAGTAGGAAGAAGAAAAGGGGAAGGGAAAAGAAGAGATTAAGTAAAATATTATGAAGGAGGAGAATGAAAAGGTAGAAGAAAAGTGGGCAAGGACTGAGATGAGAATAAGGAGGGAACAAATAAAAATTGTTGTGTATATTTTACATGAAAGACACTAAACTAGATACTCTACACGAACTTCTTTGTTTTCTGTTCATAAATTCTAAGGAGGGAGGCATTATTATAATCTGTAGTTTATAGATAAGGAAATTGAGGTCTGGATACAGATGAATAGATGGATTTGGTATATCCATAAAATGGAATTTTACTCAGAAATAAAAACATAAAAATGTTTGTTGAATTAATTTTTAAATAATTATGTTGTAAACAGAAGTCAGGCACAAGAAGTATACTTACTATCGATAATCTATTTATTTAAAAATAGCTTTACTAAGAACTATAATAATAGAAAGCAGTTGTTTGGGGATGGGTCAGGCAAGATGGGAAAAAAAAGAATTATAGAGGCATCAATCTTTTTTATTTTCCTTGCTACATCTTCAGCACCTAGAACAGTGCCTGGCTCATGGGAGCTGCTTAGTAAATATTCCTTAAGTAATTAAATACTCACTTTTATTAAGCAAGGGAAAAACTAACTTCTCTTTTACTCAAGTAATGTAAAATTAGATAGTAAAATATTCTTATTAAACAGTAATCTACTGAAACTGGAAGTTGTGCATGCCATTCAGCCCAGTTCTTTCATTTCTATTTACACACCATGGAGGTGTTCTGCATCCGTTAAAGAATATTCACTGCAACGTTGTTTCTAATGAATATTGAAATAAAAATGTATTTCCCTCCAAAGAGAAATTTGTTAAGTAATTGTAGAATATTCATATTATAAAATATTATGCAATAAAAAAGATGAATAACATAAAGCTTATATGCAACAAGATGCCATATCATAAATATAATAGTAAAAAAAATTAAGTTACAAAAGTATATATTCAGAATGATACTTGCATAACATGAAAATAGTATTGCATATTGTTTAATGAAAAACATAAACATTTCATTTTGGATAAAGCATGCATGGGCATTTTATTGGCCAGGATAGTAATGACCTTTGTTGGAGAAGTAAGAATAGACTGGAGAGAACATGGGCTCTTCTACTATACTTGTCATGGATGTTATTGCTTGTTTAAATAAAAGATCTGAGTCAGACATGGCAAAATACTAAAATGTGTTGAAGTTGCATGGGTAGTAAATACATAAATCTTATTTAAATTACCTATGTATTTTCTGTATGTATGAAATATCTTATATTTAAGATAAAGAAATAGAAAAAAAATAGATGTAAGAAAGAGATTGACCTTGTCCTTGAGCTCGGGGGGTTCAGTGTATCTATAAATCAGGGATCAAGGGAGGAAGACTTGAAGTGGGAGTAAGGCTAAATGAGTGTGGTAATAGATGGCCTATATAACCTCTGAGAGCAAGATAAGCATTGTGGTCAATTGTATATGAAACATCCTAAGTTACAGAGTCAGCATATAAAATGCATATCCACAGCAGCAATGGAATTCATGAAAAGGATACAGGAATTTAGGAATTTAAGAATGGATTGGGGTGTCACATATATAAAAAAAACAAGCCAAAATCTTCTGGAAAAGGCTATTTATAATTTCAACATGTATCTACTGACAAATTTTAAGTTTCCAAAATAAGACTAAACCCGATAGTGCTGTGTTGAAGCTGAAAACTAATAAATGTTTTTATTACCACAGAGTATGATGTCATTAGGAGTACAAATTAGGACCTTGCTTAGGATCACACTGAATGCCCAGGACCTGATCAGCATAAGCATCCAGTCTTTTCAAGTCCTTCCCTACCCACACAAGTAAATCTGTACATCTGTAGCTAAGTGAGGATTTAAGCTCTGGCTAGCTTGGGCTCTGCCCCCATCAAACCAAAGCCCACTGAACTGTTTGATTGTGAGTAGCTTCTTTGATTTTTAAACTGGTTAAATATGATGAAAATCAGCGCACAAACTTGCAAATGAACCACAGAAAGACAAAAGCCTTTGAAATGGACATTTCAAATGAGCTAAGTAGGCGGAGAAGCCTGCAAGTAATTGTTCATATTTCATGGGGACTTGGCTTTTCATGAATTCATCTCAGTGTCATCTTTCATACATATTACAGTGTCGGTTCATTAAAATTCCTGATGCAGTGCTGAACCTGGTCAGACTGAAATGGGGCTGACAAATCTCATGTCTGCTGCACAGATAACCAGACCTTATGAAGGTGAAATTAGTTTTCAGGAGCTGTACTGCTCACTTGATTGATTCCGTCTTAGAAGTCATATGACTTAATGTTTCCTGCTTGGGCTGCCTCTGTCATGCAAACATGACCTGATAACACATTGTCAGAAGCGCTCCAGAGAGCTAACAGCAATCTAACATCTTTCTACTGAGTGTGAAGTTCCATCTGAAATGTGCATATTTGATAAGCAGCTTGTCTTCTCTGGGTTCTTTTCATTTTCAGAAAGTTAATCTCCTCTACTCTAGTGACTGCAGTGGGAGAATGAGGTGAGCAGATGTGCCGCAGGTGGCCCCAAACACTGGTACACAGGGGAAGCTTGCTGTCTGGAGGCCAACGTGTCTGGACATCACTCCCAAGAGGCAACCAGGCAAGGAGTGACAATGCAGGTCCACCACCTTGTTTACGAGGGACAGCATTTCTGAGGACTCAGGGGAAGAAAATGAAATCTGAGAGCTCCATTAGTGAGGGTTATTTGACCTCGTTGTCATAGATTCATTTAACCGTCTCTCTACCTTGGCAATAATCTGTATTGTATATCCAGTCTAAAATACACTGCCTTTCTCTGAATTAGAAGTGGCTGATGCCATAGAATTTTAATGCTAGAAGGCATATAGAGAGCCCTCTTCTGATCCCATTTTACAGATGAGCAAATCTAAGCCCAGAGAACCTAGCAGTTTATCCAAAGTTACACAGCTATAGCAGTGGTAGATCCAGGATGAAGACTCAGATCTCCAAATTCGGTTTAGTTCTCCCAGCACTCTGTTGCACTGCCCCTCACCCAAAAAGTCTTATTTCTGCTCCAAAAAGTTTCTAAGTAGAAGGTCATCTCCGGATCCACTGTTAATAGCCTCTCATTCCTGATCTAATCTTCTTATTCTCTCATATAATTACATAATTTTATACTGAACTTGACAAGTTATAAAGTGTAACAAAGACATTATCTCATTGTCCTTCACAAAGAAACTGTGAGATAAAGCATGGAAAACAGTGCTCTCAATTCACTGGTGAAGAAGCCGAGAATGAGAAAAGTAAGTTGACTTGCTCAAGGTCAACCAGAAAGTCCTTGAATGAATTAGTGGAAATAACCAACGAAGAGATAGACATAAGAATCCAAGAATCAGAGTACCCAGCATTGAAGACTTGGCAAAGTGTCAGGTGTGTTTCTAGACTGAAAAGCAACCCAACCAGATAAAAGCAAGAAAACAGGGTGCTCCAGAAAGACAGCTCCAAGAAAATAATTATAATGAAATCATAAGTATCTCATATGTTTGATTATAATAAAAGAATATTCACTTATTTGATGTGAAGGAGAATTTTTTAAAAAAGGTACATAGAAAGCTTAGTAAATTTTAAAAATAATAGTTTAAACCATTTTATGAAATACTAGAGGCCCGGTGCACAAAATCTGTGCACAGGGAGGGGGGGGGGTCCCTCAGCCCAGCCTACACCCTCTCCCAATCCAGGAGCCCTCAGGGGATGTCCGACTGCCAGTTTAGGACCAATCCTGCAGTAGGACATCCCTCTCACAACCCAGGACCGCTGGCTCCTAACCGCTCGCCTGCCTGCCTGATCACCCCTAACCACTCTGCCTGCCTGCCTGATCACTCTTAACCACTCTGACTGCTTGCCTGATTGCCCCTAACTGCTCACCTGCCTGCCTGATCACCCCTAACCAGTCTACTTGCCTGCCTAATCGCCCCTAAATGCTCGCCTGCCTGCCTGATCGCCCCTAACTGCCTCTGCCTCAGTCCCCACTGCCGCAGCTTCGTCCAGAAGGACATCCAGAATGATGTCCAGAAGGTCGTTTGGCTGTCTGGTCTAATTAGCATATTACACTTTTATTATTATAGATTTCTTAATAGTGTTATTTTATATCAGTTAAACATGCATCTTAAATAAATTATCTTAACTTAAATAATCAAGCTAGCCAAAACTTTTACTTTAATCTTTTATTAAGCAAGTGATAACTGCATTATATTTGGTGATATTTAGATATTCAGACACATTATATATGTATATAAAGAATTACACCAAATTATTAATAATAGTTATTTCTTGGTAATGGAACTTACCAGAGATTTAGAAACCTTTTGTCAGAATTATTAAGTTTTATAAAGTAAATATGTTTTGTAATTTTAACAGTGGAATCCATTGGCCACTGTATCAGCTCCAGATTCTTAGTTCAAATCCCATGTTTCCATATAAGAGATGTCCCCCAATTTCCTCAGCCTCCAGCATCACCAAGATTATCACATTTCACCAGGTGTTTCAGGTCCCCTTCAGCCTGACAATTTTCCTGAGGATGCTGTCAGGAGACACTGAGGGAAGTTGAAAGGTGGTGAGCAGTGATTAGTAATTATAAGTAATGATGTGTGACTCCTAGGTGTCAGCTTGTGGAGTGCTTGGTGTAGATTGAAGGAAGAAGTCCCACTCATGTAAGGCCAAGCAATCTACTGTCTCATGCCAGGGGTGCTGGCAAAGTGAAGTCCCCCTCACATGAGGACTGAGTATTTGATGAGGTTAGTTACTGAGGATCAAACAGTACTGTTTGCAGAGGTTCTTCAAACAAACGAGAGAAAAATTATTAGCTATGGAGGTGATGACATTTCTGTATTCTGATTGTGGCAGTGGTTACAATTCATAAAACTAAACACACACATACACACACACACACATTTTCCTGTAAGATAATTTTAAAAATTAAACTAATTTTTAAAGTAGTCCTGGAAAACAACTACTTCCACATTCTTCCCAGAGTGGAAAGACTCATAGTCTAAAAACAATACATAAAGGAACTGCCTGATTTTCATTATCTGAAAATGTTTGTATTACATCCTAGATAAGGTCTCCCCTCTTTAGAAGAGGTCTAAATGTCACAAACAAAAAAGTCATAAAAATACTGAATGTCCACATCAAAAGGAAGGCAAACATCCCTATCTTGCCACATATAAATAAAGTTTAATTTTTGAATTTATTCCATTATTCCCAATGGAAGATCCATTTACTGCATTTTGCCCTATTTTTCTACACCTTCATTAGCATCCAACATTGTACCCAATACTTAGCTCATTGTTTAGCACATTAAAAGCATGCAACAAATATTAATAATTTATATTTGTCCTCCCATTGGCATGTTCTGATGAAGTCAACACAACATTGAAATTTCTCTTGGAATCACCCAATAAATTATTTCTCACTAGTGTCATCAGTGATCCCATAGAGGCAAACAAAACAAATCTACAGATGTGTGCTTTCAAAAGTCTGTGCTCATTTATCTTCACATATTTGGGGTATGGACTAGTGTCTGGCTCTCCTACTCCAGCCTTTTGGGAGAGACATAAAAGGCTATTGTGTCAAAAACAGCACTGCAATATTAGAGGCTGTGTTTAAGAATTCTAAATATTCCATATTTTAAGACTGGACAAAGGAAGTGAACAATAAAATCTTCATTACCAAACACCTCTCTTTCTCTCTTGCTTTTTCTCCAGTGTCCTAATAAAACACCAAATCTACCAAGTGTACTTAGTTAACATTACTCAGGATTCCGTTTCATCAGAGCTCCAAGTCTATCTCTTGAAAGGAAAATGAGAGAATCCTCTCTTCAATGTTGTCACATCCCAGAGGATGGAAACCTGAAATGAGCATAACCTTTATTATCTAATCCCCAACAACAAGAACTCTGAACTCTGACTACTATATTTCTTTGCCTTTCAGCTTAGGGAAAATCATGTTGCTGACTTACGGTCAAGAGTGATGAACGAGTGGTCCTGGTTAGTTCAGAACCTCATCAGCCTTTCCCAGGCAAACTGTTGATCTATTTCTTGCTTTTCCAGAACCAAACCCAGGCTGCAGCCACTGCCAAAGGAGTTTTATTATGGGTAAGGCAATCAGTGGAATGGGGTCGAAACCTCCAAACAGTTTTTCCATCTGTGACATCAATTCTGTTCAGGAGCAAAGGTGATAGGCCTGCAAGTGTTCGCCTGTTTGCTCTGTGTCACATAGTACAGACATGCCCAGTGCATCACCCCATCTATTCACTGCACGCTCTAAGCTTGCTGAGGTTTATGTCATAAATGCGACTATAAACTTGGCCACATTTATTGTGTGTCCCAATTCCCCTCTCTTTTTAACAAGAGGAACTATACTTTATCGGTCCCTCTTTCCTAACACGTTTGAGAAATTTCCTCTAGGTTTGAAGCATCCATTCATTTTCCTTTGAAATCCTTTAGGTGCATTTTTCAGACCTGCCACTAGATGCCTAGATGCCAAAATAAAACTCTAGCAGCTTTTCCAAGAAACACAAAGGTTTTGTGATTTAACAAAGATAATTTCAACCATGTTATCAATATGCTTTGGCAAGGTTCTTGTGTGTTCAAGTAGTTTAATTTTATTCTTTTATGCACTGAGCAATGCATTCATACAGACAAGTGGATAAAAGTTCTCAAACCAAGAATTATTGGAAATAAAAGTCCTGAAGCTGCCAATACTTCACTGACAACATAAACTGGGGAAAATGCTTTAGAATATAGCCCCCAAGAATCTTCGACCTTCATGGCCCACATGAAAAATTTCTCAGCAGCATCACTTTCCAGCTTACCTGTGGCAACACCTAGATCACCAGGGCCTTAACTCTAGCAGAAATCGAGGAGTTAAATTGGAACTTTGACATCATTTTTATTGGCATTTTTTGCTTCTGTTTATTTGGGGGATAAATGAGTGCTGTTCTTTTTTAAAAAAATGTTCTTATTAATTTTAAAGAGAGAAGGAGGTAGAGGGAGAGAGAGAAACAATGATGTGAGAGATTGATCAGCTGCCTCCTGCATGTCTCACACTGGGAATCAAGCCTGCAACCCAGGCATGTGCCCTGACCAGGAATCCAATGAGCAACCTACAGGTACATGGGACGATGCTCAACCATAAGAGCCACACCAGCCATGGTCTGGCTACTTTTTATGTGGGACATAGTCAATCTACCATGCATCCAGACATCAGCGACCTAGGCTGGAAAGAACCTCAAAATCACAGCCTACGAAATGCTAGTGGGGAAACAGAATTAGATTTCCTGCATCAAAGTGATTTGGAGAGGGAGAGAGTGAGCATGGTTTCCAAATATGTAAAAGGTTTCCAAATATGAGAAAGGTTTCCAAATATGTAAAAGGGCATAACATTAAAACCTAAAGTTAGAGCATAGGAAGGAGAGCACACTGCCACTCAGAGAGAAACATTCTCATCGCTCGTGGCCTCTTTCCTCACTGCTGGACATTATTCTTTCTCTCACTCTGCAGTATAACTGTACAGGCTACATAATTCTCAACAAAGCTGTAGTGACTATTCAAAACAATAGAAGAGAAATACTGTACAGATAAAGTAAAACCACCCAGCCAGTCTCAGGACCACGATAACTAAGAGGAACCATCTGAAGGAGCTGCTTTCCTGCCTCAGTTCCATGGCCAGGGGCACCTCACCTTTTGCCATTGAAAGTCTCTTACTGCCTCCAGACCTTGGGGCCCAGGCCTTGGGGAGAGGAGGGAGCTGTTTAACCCCTTCATGCTTAGACTTGCCTCTGGAGACGTCCTTTCCTGCTCCAGAGAACTCTTGACTATGGGGAAGTGGCTCTTCCTTCTGCAGGTGACCTAGCTGTATGGCCAAAAGCAATCAATATATGGGCTGAGCTATTTAGATTTTCTCTCTGTCACCGTATTGTAAGAAAGAACTTTCTAACAGTTAAAGCTGAGCCACAGTAAAATGAACTCCAAAGCAGTGAGTGCTCCATCACTGAAAGGGTTTCTAAGACAGTACAGCCTCCTGACCGAGCTTCAGAGGAAAGAGAAATAGTTCCTGAAGTGGGGGAACTATTAGCCCCAAAAACCTCATTTAGTATTTCCCTTCCAATTCCATGTTTCTATTAACTTTACAGACCACATCCTGAAAAGTGAAAATGGCAGGTCCAACATCTGGAAGCCATACAGAGTAATGATATATGAGCCTTCTTTCCCGAAAAGAAATATATCTTTTCCTAAGACAGCAAGTGATTGTATGTAGTTATTGAGGTTAATTCTTTCCCTAACAGGGTTCTATTTAAGCCTGAAAAACATTTGTTTTCAAAACATCTGGGGAAGATGACACCACATTTTGTTTTGTTCCTACACTGAGCGCTGCTTCCTATCAAATACCGACACCTAAGTTATCTAGACAATCCTGGGTCACTTATGTTAAGGAGTAAGTGAATCTCCTGACTGGGAGAGGGAAACCTGAGTCCAGCTTCTTGTTGTCAAGTGCTAAGCCAGGCATCTGACAATGCTTATCCCATTATTCCAATTCCAGGCGGCAAGGAGGAGCTTCTGGCAATGGCAAAGGAAAGTGTGGAGTTCCCTGTCAGGTTGTAGAGGCAGAAAATGGCCAAAAAGGCAAATTACTTGTGATGATTTCTCCCTAGAGCAAGAGACCTGGGCAGAATACTTGTAGTCCCTACCCAGTACAATGTCAAATAATTCAAAGAACCTTTACACTCAAAGTGACTATGGAGAGCTGTCCACTTACCAACCTATGGCTTTACATGCCATTGAAGTTCAAGGCTATGGAAAAACCAGCTTTCCTGATTGACATTCACCAGGAAGAGGACAAGGAAACCATTGTCATCCCAAGCTTCATTCATTCCAAAAGTACCTACAAATTTCTATCAGATAGCTAATTTTTTTAGGAGCCAAAAATTTCAACCATAAAACTGCCTATTCTCTCCCTTCCCTACACGCGTCTTATAAAATGGTATATAAACTGTATATGGATTCTGCCCTTAGCTCAAGTAAACATCATTATTAATATCCTCCCCAAAGGTATACTAAGGAGACTCTTGCCATCTTTATGTTAATATTTCTCCAACAATATAGTTTCAGATATTCATGCACTGACATGGAGAAAGCCTCAATGAAAATGATGCTATGGATGGCAGGCCACCATTTAATGTGCTCATTCGCTTATTCATTCCTCCATGCACTGGACACTGATTTATCAAGCATTGACTATTTGGGGGGCACATGTTAGGAATTGGTATGAACAAGGTTCACAGTTCCTACTCAGGATAGGACTTTATGTCATATCAGTATGGTGAGTGTGTAATGGAATTAGGCACAGGGTATTAGGAACAGGAAACACGTGCAGCGAGAAGGACCCTATCTCAGCCTGAGGAAGAACTGCAGCTTTCTGATTAAGAGCTGAGCAGGGAAATGGAGAGTTAGAGAGCAAAGACATGAAGGGTTGAGGAATCTAATCATTCAGTTTATAAAGAGTGGAGTAGGTAGGAGGGTGACAGAACATGAAGCTAGACCAGTGATGGCGAACCTTTTGACCTCGGCGTGTCAGCATTTTGAAAAACCCTAATAACTCTGGTGCTGTATCACATATAGAAATTTTTTGATATTTGCAACCATAGTAAAACAAAGACTTATATTTTTGATATTTATTTTATATATTTAAATGCCATTTAACAAAGAAAAATCAACCAAAAAAATGATGTCATAGGTTCGCCATCACTGAGCTAGACAGACAGGTGGTCAGAAAATAAAGAGTTTCCATGACTTTGTCCTAAAGTGCTAATGAATCAATGAAAAATTTTAAGAAAAGGGATGAGACGTGTGATTAGATTTGTGTTCTAAAGAGATCATGCCATGGGAGCAAAAAACAAGGAAGAAAAAAAAAGATCAGAGGGAAGAAAAGACCAGGAGGTCCAAGCAAAGAAGCTTCTAAGGCAATGGTAATAAAGATGAAATGGAGAATGATTTAGAAGCAAATTTGTCATAGTTGACCAATTTGATGTGGGGGGTCAGTAAGAAGGAGGCATCTAGGTATATTTATGGGTATCTGGCTTGGTCTAAGACTGTGGCCCGCAAACTTTGGTACACATTACAATTAATTAAGGGGCCTTTTAAAATATCCAGCCTGGGACCCCTTCCCCCCAGAGTTCTTATTAAATAGGTATGGGATGGGGCCCAGGAAACACTACTCTTTAAAAGCTCCCCTGGTGACTATAATGTGTAGCTACACTTGAGGACTCAATATACAGGGGATAAATATGACACACACACAAAAAAAAACCACAAAAAAACAGAAACACAGGAAGATAGAAAAGAGTGGCCATTGTTGCATAGAGGAGACAGGAGGACCATCAAGGTTTCTCTATCTGGTCCTGCTGAGGTTAAGAAGGAGGTCAATTTCCAGGTCAGGAAAGATTTCAACATCTGTGCTATTGTCTCAACATGAGTTAAAACTTTTGTTGAAACTGATCTTGGGTTTCAAATGTACAGCTCCTTTTAGTG